>NC_041355.1:2722892-3079142 GCF_900634415.1 Cottoperca gobio | reverse complement strand
TACAGGTTTGGAAACACAAAGCATAGTGTGTGATTTTCAGCTACTGAATAGTGCGCATGTAATCAAGAACACTGACCTTTTTCGCCAGCGTCATAAAATATTCATTTCTGCATGCATACCATATTCACATTCATTCTTCATGGAGGAATAATCAGTTTCTCTGTAGAACCGTGACAAATGCTGTATTTTACCTGATGTAATATGAGTTTGAATCCAATTTTCTCTTTCTATACCCCCCCCTCTCTCGCTCTCTCTCTCTCCGTCAGAGGCACGCACACGCACGCACACTGTTAATACTTGCAGCAGAGGGAGCGGACTGCTCAGTTCTTACACAGAAGGCTATATATACAGACTGTTTGAGAAAAACAGCATGCAAAAGTATGGTGGAATTAATTTGCAATGTGGGTGTGTAGATCCTGCTGCTTCTGTTTACGCGGACAGCTTGATCACACAGTTTAGGCAAAGACACAAACGTAACACAGCAGTTGGTTAGAGACTCGCGCTTTTACCACAAACTAAGCGCCCGACCGTTGAGCGCATTTAGCACAGGGGGGAGAGCGGCAGTTCTCAAGGAACACTCTGTTTATTGCATCAAAAATCACAGCGTTATTACCTTCAGCCTGACTGAGAGAGAGAGGACTTTTGCTAGTCCAGATATAATAAGAAAAAACATTCATTTATTCCTCATTATTGTTTCCGAGGCCAGTTTCTTACAAAAAAAGGGCTTTTAAAAAAAATAAATAAAAAGAAAATGTTGAGGGTGGATAAAACAGTTGTATTGTCAGGAGCCGCAGAGGCACTTCATCATCACCCTGACCACACTGAAGATGCTCCGCTGTCCTAATTATGCACCAGCACTTCCTGGTGACTAGCACCGACTTCCAGTCCACGCTTGTGCGGCGGCCTTCCCACCAGCATATTGTTCTTTGGTGAACAGCTCTCAGGCTCCATAGTCATCACTCGCAACGAGTACCCATGAGTCTCTGCTGCCCACGAGCGGTCCAAGTCTACGAGGCCCATACACTGTTTACCTGCAGAGGCATGAAAAGAATCGGGATCATAGGTTAGTATCCAAAAAGAAAAATGAGATGGTTTTATGCATTTATGCATGACGTTTTCTTACACTTAATATATGAAAATAACAGGAACAGCTTTTATTTTACAAAGTGATGTGATCCAAAATGATAGCAGCACAAAGCACAGCCTCAGAAGATAGCAAAGATTACAAAAACATAAGTAAAGCCCAACAGTATTGGGTATTTAAGCCAATGCAATACTGATATTTAAGAATTATAAAGAAAATAAACGTAGTATTTCATGTAAAAAGGTTTAATAATGTATATAATAATGTAATTATTGTTTAAGAGTGACTTGGCAAACAGTAACATAGCGGTAAACTTTGGTAACATTTAAATAGTGTATGGAATAAAGAAAAGATATAGAATAAAACTCTAAAATATTTATCCTACTTAAATGCAACCTATGAAACCCTAATGTATTGTTGGCATATCTGCCGTTGTGCCCTGTGGATGGGGATACTGCCCAGTTGGGAATCAAAACAACAGAAGAAACATCTCCAGCCTGATGTATTGCCTCTCCCAGGATGACAGTATTATCATCCACAGAGCACGATGGGGAATGAAAACAAAGTAAATCATTTGAGATGTCCTTCACACGACATCTTAACCAAAATGAACAGAGATTTTAGGACCAACGTGTCAGGAAGCGATCTACCGTACACCTCCATCATCAAAACACTAAATGAGGGAATATCTTTTGGAAGTGTTCCTTTAGTCTCTAGTAGATTTGTAGACTCAAACCCTAACCCTAACCCTTCATCCGGGTAAAATATATAGTTAAAAACGACAGGTTTAAAAAGTGTTTTATACCAGACAACAACACACTGACGCATGTGTAAAGGGGATACGACGGCATTACTGAAGTGGACCGTCACCTTGATCATAATTACAAATTCTTCTGGGTTTTAAAATAGTTGGAAACATGATTAAGTACAAAACTCAACAAAACCTACAACATGGGTCGAGTCGTTTTTAGTTTGTAGCCGTTGTTTTGTCCATCTCCTGTCTGTTCATAGTGTTTGTGTCCCGACAGAAGCCACTTACTCATCAACAACTTCACACTGATTACCGCGCTATTCTCTTAGGATTTAAACAGACTTCAAATGAATTAGGCAGTACGGCAGCAGGTGGCAGACACAGTAAATGTGAGCTTTTGGTCTGCCATGCTGCTCACAGTCACACCGGAAAGCTCTGGAGAGATAGGATCAAACATGGTTAGAAAATGTTAGTGGGAGAGGTTGAGCCCTGTTAACGGATATAAAGCAGAAACGCTGTGACAGGTGGTGTCAGGTACATATGAAAGGGCTTCAGACTGACGAGGCATTGGGGAACCTCTTCAGATTCAGAGGGAAGCTTTGATAAGCTGGAGAACTATCAGGGTGAGGAAGGTTCTCAACATAATGAAACACTGTACAGTGAAGCTTCAGCGCAGGCCTGAAGGTTTCACGCTGACAAAACACTTCCCTCTGAATCCGACAACGCAGATCTACGGTAGCAGCTGTTCACCGCAGCTGTTTTTGTCACACTGAACAAATCCCTGCATTGACATTTTTCACACTTCTCAAAGTCTAGACCGTTTGTAAAAGAAGAGGAGTGGAGTCCGGTCACAGTGTAAAAACACAGAAACACGATATCAGCATGTACTAAGAGAACTGTTCAGGATTGACAAAAAATAACAATCGCACTGGACTACAAAATAAACAAAAGTCACTCTGGCTGTATTGAAACCATAGAAATGTATCGGGCACATTTTTCCAAAGAAAAAATAAATACAACATAAATACAATAGGTACAATGAGTTTTTACAATAGTATACTATAGAATTAAGTAGGAGGAGAAGATTGTAAAACATACCTATGAGTCGCCTCTCAGGAGGGAGCTGGACAGCAGTTTGGTCTGCGAAGCGACAGAGGATCATGTGTTCCTGAGACAAGGACAGACGATGAGAGTACATGAACTGTTCAATGCCGGGGTAATTAATACCACCACTAAAGCTCTGGATGAGATTTGTCAAGTCTTACCACATGCTATAACGCTGCCACTGTGATAACCGCTAAATCAGCGATCAGATCAAGCAGAGATTCAAAAGAATTTCACAAAGATGAGCCATACAGTGAAACTAACACTGTTAGGAAAGCACACGCACACCAGAAGGCATGAGTTTGTTCTGTCTAGTCAACCATGTTTCTCCTTCTCCTACTTATAGCTGTGGAGCGGAAGCATGCTCCGGCTGAGAGGTAGGAAAATGTCATCAGCAGATCACTAGTCTGTCACATGGCGCAACAAATATTGTTGTAAATAATTTCATATTCCATAAAGCATGAGTCCTACTGACTTTAGTGATCCCTTAACCTTTATTATAGTGCCACCTGCAGATGCAAAGTCAGAATATATATCTAAAAGGATTAAAAATAAATGTATTTCCAATAGGTGACAAAATGGAATAATCTTGGTGAACCCTTAGTTTTCATCCACCACCATTATCAGGTTTTAATTTGCCCAAAACTTTGGTTTATTACCCGCAACTAATGACCTCAGCTTTAGTTTGTGTGCAGCTGCTAATTAGCTAATCTTAGCATGCTAACAAGCTAAACTAAGAAGGTGAACCTGGCCATCAATATAACATGATAGCATGCTGATATTAGCATAGGCTACAGACACTAGCATGTATGTATGCTAATATTAGCATGTTAGCATGCTGATATTAGCAAACAGCTTCACAGAGACACTAGCATGTCTGTATGCTAATATCAGTGTTAGCATGCTGATATTAGCATACAGCTTCACAGAGACACTAGCATGTCTGTAGACTCTCAGCCTTGCTTCAGTGTGTTTGTTTCTTTACAGTGTCACTGGACTGACCACATTCATTCTCTCCATTGTGCATCAAGCTACGCTTATGAACCACATTCTAAGATTCTTTCTAAGGTTTTTCTGTCCTGTTTTTACCTCGCTATGGTTCGTAGAGAAAATGAATCGCGCGAGTGGTTCATCAGCTCCAACTTACTTCTACTTTAATAGATTTGATTCCTCACTCCACAGGGTCGACGCTGAATGCAAGGCCATGGAGCAGGTGCTTAAAGTTAGCGCTGAGCACCAATATCTCACACCATTAGCCATTTATTCCAGCAATACACCATTTGTCAGTGTGCCGTCGGTCTGTTTAACTACCGTAGTTCAGGAAGGACAACTATGGTTCTGCTATAAAACAATGTAATGCTGCTTTTATTTCTGCCAGAGTTGGCTGAGGGTTTGGAAGCATAGACACATGAAACAGTGGGGTTCTGTATACTGAGCCTAAATGAATAGAAAATACCAAACATGTTTGTTGAAAGCAAAACCACAAGCGGAGGCAGGGGAGATTTAGAGCTCAGGTTTAAAGTGGCAGATAATGTGTCTGCCGGTTTAAATAGAATATACAGTACGGTAGATTTCTCCTGCTGTGCGACTGGCTTCACGTTAAGCATCTCATTTACCAGACAAAAATATGGCAATTCTGAATTTTGCTCACCGGGCTTTTGGACAAATCACAACTATCCCAGAACAGTACAATTACCCAGTGTCTTGTAAATAATATATAATCTTCTGTGCCTCTCAAGCCGCATCAGTTTTCTTTTAGTGCACACCAGAAAAGAAGTCAGAGGTGGTCCGATGTTGTGACATGTCAACCCTTGAGGTTGCCATGACTAGGACCTGCAGCAACTTCTGCACAGATTCCCCCCGGGGGCACTGACAGGTCCCATACATCATCATGGGACGGGCCCAGAGTACAGTGCCGAGTCTGTGCTGAGCGATAAGGGACTGAGAGACTGAATGGGGTGAGCCTCCCTCTTGTAACTGCCTGGGGTATCTTCGTGATGACAGCACAGGGGCCTGATTCATTACATTTTACTGTCCTATACAATAAATAAGATAAAATAAATGAAAATAAAACAAAAACAGTGAAGCTATATAGAAACAAGCTCTTACTAATGCCAAGAAAAATAAAGTCACATCCATCGGTTTTTAATGTTTTAGATTTTTGGTACATTTAAACTACAAAAGAGTTGCAGCAGCTCTTCATAAAGTCAAATTTAGTGTAGATTAAATACTAAATGGAGATTTGCGCATCACTAAATGAATACATTACATATAGATTAGTTGTTATAAAATATTTAGACATGCTAACAGCCTGGTGTGAATGTAGCTAACTGAAGCTAATGTTAGCTTGCTAATATAATAGGAAGAGTAAAAGGCAATATGGAATTGGGTGGATCCTGAGCCAACACATGATACAATGTTGAAGTAAACTGGAAAGATTATAGATTACAAGTCACAAAAAGTAACATGAAATACCTCAAATTACAAAACATTAGGCCACTTACTCTTAGCTCAGTAAGCTAATAACGTCAGTTAAGTTAGCTAGCATAATCAGAAGCTCCTCACTCTGAAATGTTATTATTTCTCAATGTGCATAAACAATTAAAACAAAGTCATACCTACATCAACTAACTAGTTACTAAGAGCTTAGAAAGAACTTCATGCACAAACGTAATAGTGGATTTACGAACTTCTGTCTGAATTGTCTGCTTCTGTCTTAGCAAAGAGAAAAACATGTCTTATTGTTTTGAATATGTTTTCTCCATGTTTTAAAATAAGGCTTGACCCATGAAGAATGTGAACTGAGTTGCTGTAATTCAGTATTCTGCAATTGATAGTTTGAGTGCAAATGAATAATACATGTAATAGAGGGATTTAATAAAATTGAAAAACATACCTTATACGTCAGAGTCTCTTGGAACCTTTTGCTGTAAAAGAGAAGAAAAAATCCAGAAGATATTTTAACATCAAAGTGCAGTGATTAAAACGAGGGAGTGAAATGTGTTTATTACACTTATATGTCATCAGTTTACTTGCTCGGCTCTAGGGTGAGGATTTTATCGTTTAGGGAAAATCACATTACAAAGAAACTAGCAATAAACAACCAAATCACAAGCTCAACAAAACACAAACAGCATGCGTCATCTCTAAAAACAAACCACTTTCTCTCTGGGAAAGAAGGACTCCGACGGGGCTTCTGCTCTGACATGGTAACAGAGTGAGTTTGTTTGTGACGGTTAAATGTAGTCAGATGAATCACTGAAGCCAATTAAAAGTCGATAGGAAGAGGGTCAGGGGTTAGGCGCCAGTCAGGTCACAAGGAGAGAAGTTTAACTTGAACTGTTAGGGTGTTAATGAAATGCGCAGTTTAGTTTTACAGCTCGTAAAAACCTGTGAACTGCCAGGAATGTCTACACCTGCAAAATATTCGCATGAGTACCTGGAACATGACCTGAGGGGAACACACTAAAACTAGCAAGATGAAGATTGACACAGTCAGGTGTGTGGGCCCCTCACATATACTGCCCTCCAGAAACATAGCTTCTTGTTGTCCATTACAGCTGCAAAGTCTTTTTTGGGTTTTTTCTTTAAATATTTTATGAGGAGTCAGAAGGGGCGAAGTGTCAAGTTCACAAAAAAAAAAAAAAAGAAAAGGAGGAAAGGAAAAACTAAGTATGTGAAAACTCTTAAATATGTTTACTGTACACGGAGGGTCCAACAGTACAGCGTTTAACCACTGTGTTAAAAAGTTTTGGCAACAATATCTACCCTTCAAGCTGCATCACTAGTGGAGGTGAAATGAACCTAAACCATAAAACTGCAACAGCGGGATGGAAATGAGCCGACATATGCCACTCTTGTAACATATTGGTATGACGCTGATGTTCTGCAGGCTCATGGCACTTAGAATGTCTTATACTCCGTCTCCCCGACATATAGCAATTTTCAATGACATATGCCAACGATGTGCATGTAGTTTGCGTAAATGTATTGCGCTGATCGGTGGTATGTTGTCCCTGTTGGACGAGCATAATGCACATGAAAACAGAATGTCCCTCCTCCTCCGCTGTCACGTACCACTCCCCACGGGCTTACGACGATTCCTTACTGGCATACCGCTGACGCTGTGTGCTACATTAAAACAGTATGTCACTGTTGTTCCACAGTAATGACAAAAAGAGGCAATTTATTGAATGACTGTTATTAGCACAACAACACTGGACACCCCCGGGCGACAGGCAGTTTGTGACTAAAATTACAATCCCTGTAATCCTGCAAGAACTCAAAATCCTGTTCTAAAACCAGAATTGACGTCCACAATGCATCCAAATGAAAAAATGCTAAATTTGGAAGAAAGGGTGGATGGAGAGAGGAGGACAAGAAGGAATATGCAGAGAGAGCTGGAGGGGACTCAACTTCAGGTGAGCTGTGACCCTGCAACGACACCTCATAACTGCATTGTAAAATACGTTTCACTAAAGGTACGTTTTTGCTTAGATTGAAAGGTGAGGGGCGGACCTTGTTGTGAAGGGGATATGACACTGCTGCCTTGTACCGTCAGTGGTGATGATAAGAGACAGGAGGTGAACAAAAGGCAGTGACAAGAGATGTTTGTATATATTGTGTGTACGTGAGAGAGAGAGAGAGAGAGAGAGAGAGAGAGAGAGAGAGAGAGAGAGCAGAGAGAGAGAGAGAGGGGGGGCAGAAGAGAGAGATAGAGAGAGAGAGAGAGAGAGAGAAGAGGGGGGCAGAGAGAGAGAGAGGGTGGCAAGTAGAGAGAAGGGGTGGGCAGATCTAGATAGGAGAGAGTGTTGCGTTTTTTTTTTCTCTCTCTCGCTCTCGATTTTAGGTCAGAGAGCGATGTCTTTTCTTCTAGATAGAGGAGAGCTTCTCAGAGGAGCTCTCTCTCGCTCTGGGGAGGAGAGAGGGGCAGAGAGAGTGGGAGAAGTGAGAGCCCCTAATGAGAAACTGAAAAAGAAAAACAACAACAAGGTCAGAAACAATGTTTACAGAAACCCCGAGAGCTGCGGTGAGCTGGTACAAACCTCCTGGGAAAGGTAAACTTGATTGCGTTCTGGATGAAGCCATAGCAACATGGACTGATGACAAAGGTGGCTCCTGCATGGATGCAATGGTCCATCACCATGTCCGTCGCAACGCCGCATGCATGGAGGGCAACCTGAAGTGAAACGAGACAAAGAAAAAGCTAAAGCAAAACATGCATCACCAGTGAATCATAAGCTTTCTTTAAAACCTTCCAACAGCAAGGCGAGAAAAGAAGAGCACTTGAGAGCATGCACTCAATCCCATTGATTACTTCATAATGGCTGCTGCTATTAAATACATCTATTCTCTCACGAGGTGCAGACTCGGGGCGTTAGAGCAAACAAAATGTATTAGTGCTTCAGGAGCGGTGACACGAATGCATCAGGATTCCCATTGAGTGGGTAAACTGTGCGTGGTGATGAACACCTGGCTATGCATTAGTAATGGTGTGGTTGTATATTCAATGGTAGAAAAGGGACGAAAAAACACACCATTATAGCGTGTCTGCATTCCAGCCTGCAGAAATACATTATGATTCATCAAAAGGCGATGACGTTAATATCCAAAGAACAGTGGTAAAATAGATGATTTCCTCCCAAGCGTACATTAGCTAAATAGATTCTCCGTTAATGGTGCACAATAAAATGCATTATAAACAGTCTGATGTGACAGAATCTACTCGGGGCCCCCTGAAATTAAACCCCATCCGACTTCGAGCAGCAACCTCAAGTTTCTATCCTCGTCTTCCAAGAAGTTGTCACTCGTCGTCCGGGAGTCTGAATCTCCTGCACGTTGCCTTGACAGCAGCGGCCACGGAGCAAAAGTTCAGACTCCGTCAGGACAGGGCTGAGCCAAAGATTGGCAGCAGCTACAAAAGATTAGAGAAGATAGAGATACTCTAAACACGGCAGAGCCCACTCATAAAGTCACCGAAATGTCTGGACGGGTGCATTTCTCAGAGGTGCTTCGGCGCTCCCTGGAAGTTGGAACAGCTGCAGCAATCGTTCAGCTTACAAGAACGACCACACGGTGTAGACTGAAAACCTGCAACCTTTTATTTTTATATGCAACAGTCTGAACTAGGAAAACGAGTCTTCTCATCTGCGTTATAAAGCTCCACATGGAACTAGATTTGCACTGATTTAAACAGAGTTATACGAGGAGACTGAAGGAAAAAAAAACTGGAGAATTAACATCAATTACCTGCATGGCCTTGTATCCATTTGACATTTTATATTCTGCATGTATTGGTGGCATCAGGGAAAAGCCTAGCTTATGTGTCAGACTGCTGATTAGGAGGAGTCCCTATCAGAGATTGCATGATGTTACATCCCCGCACATCTAAAGAAAAAATAATTAACAAAAGTAACAGCATTACTCTCACCCGGCCACTTAATGCTGTGCATTAGTCGTGCTGTGGTAAATCCTAATTACATTTTATGACCTATAGCCTGGATTTAACACAAACACAAAGCCACTCAACCAGTGCGCGCAAATAAAACAAAATACATCCCGATGTTTTGATAACTAATTACGCATAATCTTGATTTAGAAAGCATTTCTTTATCAATGGCTAACGTTTACTTGTGTCTTCATCGAATTAAGCGATATTGATGAAGCCATTTCCCAACCTAATACCATATGAGAGACACTAATTAAAAAATAAAAGGCTGATTTATAAAACCCTCTGATAGAAATACAGTTTATTACACATGCCAGGCGAAGCACAGTTCTGCAAAAATACATCTCGCAGGAAGAAGAACTCATAAATCAATACGCAACAACCGAAAGGAGCAACGGTCATTTATAAAACTGTAGAGAGGAAAAGCTGTTTCCATCTCAATAATCACAGAAATAATGAGGCTTCATTATTCCCTCTTATTCAAGTAATTACATCCCTCTCCTGTCCCATCAGACCCGCCTGCAATACAGCTAAAACTCTTCTTAATCAACACTACACCCAGAAAGATGTGATGCAACAGCTTTTAAAAGCTTCAGAGTGTGTTTTTGATGTGTTGGGAGTTTTTACATGTTCAGTTTATTAAGATGTCGCGCTTCACAATACAGTAAAACAGGATAATGTTGTGAGTCTCTTGCATGTGATGGAAATAAAAACGTGGAACTCTTAAATGACATTAGCAGATTAAACCCAACGATAACATACAAAAGGCTTAAAAAGTAATAACTGCATTTCTTCTCACAAAATAAAACATAGAAAACTCTCCTGAAGGAATCAATCGCAAACAATCGGACCCTTGAGCAGAACCGATAAAGAACCTGGATGCAGTAACGATCCAGAACTAAACTTCCAGCTCCACAACTTTCCCGTGCCTGCGAGGTGTTTTCGGCTCAACGTTATCCGACAAGAGAAAGAATAAAAAAATTAAAAAACAGCAGGATACGCTGCATGTAGAAGCGATACCAGTCTAACACCTGGGACAAGTGAAGACAGGAAGAGAATAGTGACACCTCAATTTAATTAGCCTGATTAAATGAGCGTGACTAAAAATGGGAGCATGTTTAAAACATAACAGGATTAAAGAAAGAACCGGTGTGATGGTTGTCTCCTTCAGGTAGAAGTATCTGTGTCATGCAGGAAGAAGCTTAGCCAGAGCAACAGCTGAGGCTGAGAGGAAGTCGAGGCACGAAAACAACAAAACCTAAGCAACCGTTTCATGCGGAAATCTTAACATTCATTCAAAATCCACGTGTGCCCGTTTTACTCACTGATTAGGCCATGAAGAAAAAACACCCACATATTGTGGAGAAGAATAATCTGTGCTGTTTGTTTCTTGCCAAGTGGAACGGGTCTCGGTGGAACGACGACGCTGGAACAATAGATTCTAATTACAGCAGGTACATATATATTCCCATTTGTCCCGGAGAGAGTTAAAGTGGGGTTACTGGAACAGCTGGCTTTTCTGAAACTGGGCTATGACACACGGAGGGAATGATGGATCTCCCCGACGTGTTTTGGGGGAAGACACTGACCTAACCTATAAATAACAAAGAGCGATGAAGACGGAGATTCTGTGGGAGAGCAAAGTGTGTGGAAACTGGAATTCATAAGATGAGAGGAACGTTTTTTATAAATCTTAAAGACCTTTTGCTTGTGTGACGGCGACATTCAGGCAGCAATCACAGCTAAGGACCTTTTTGCTTTAAATTGACAGTAATTATTAGCTTGAGAAGTCAAGAGCTCTGTAGATGAAGGTGGGTGTTTTAAAAAGGACTAGCGAGGGGTTTGGACGTGCCGTTGGAGAGTGCTACCCAATGCTGAATGTTAGATTGTTTCAGGCCCATTAAGCACAGAGCTTAGAGAGCTAGGATAACATTTATTCTGTTGTCGCAGAATTAAACACATTCACTACTAAGCCGCTTCTTTAAGCTTAACCATCACAAACGAGCAGAACTGCATTCTTGGCAGAGATGTTGCTGTACAAACTAAATGTGTGATGAATTAAGAAGTAAAAGTGGCCACGGTAACGGCTGGCAACCTTTTTAATATGACTCCTTTAATAAGAGCAGAGGTGTTAAGATCTCGGCAACATCTTTTTTGAAAGCAAACAAATAAAAAATAATAGGATACGTTTAAAGCAAACGAGAACTAACAAAGATCCTTTAACCCTGACGTCACCGTCGCTCTTCATAACCTTCCTTCTGGCTTTCTAATAATCAGAGACGTACGAGTGACTGAAGTGCAGAGCACTAAAAAGGCTTCTGATTAAAAGCTACAATTCAGAAGAAGAAAAAAAAGCCAATTCAGCTGCACTGACACAAAATAATTGAAGGTTGGCATTTTCAGTTTCTGGAAAAAGACGAGGGAATGAAATGTCTCCGTTTGACGCGGGAAAGTTGGGATCGTGGCAAAGTAGGAAGTGACACATTGTTCACGCGGTATTAATCAAATGCGCTTCGCTCTCGGTTTCTAATTGATTATCAGAAATGAGAAGAATTATTGGTTTAATTCGCATTATTAAACATTTGAAATAATAATACACGTCATATAAGACAAATGATGGCAACTGTTTTGACAGCAATGCTTTCTAATTAATAAATAAATAATAGTAATATGGAACTGGATGATTACCATGTTGTTAAGTTTGTTACAATGACAATTGTTGCTATGCATCTCAGTAAGAGGCTCATTATGACAGGGGGGACTACAGCAGTTACTTTGCTCTGCATGTTAATTGACGAAAGACATTTTGTCTCCTAAAGCTTTACAGTTTTCACACCAAAATTGTCTTTGCTAATTATATTTTCCTTGCGTCAGAACAATGTTTTCACTGGTCTATTAGAAAGCTATAGTGTAAATGTGAAAAGCAATTAGATTTGCTTAAAATAAATCTAATGTGGAAACTGAAAATTGGATTGTGATTGCAGTTTAACAAATAAGATCGAAACAAAGTCAATTAAACCAGTGTTACTGTGGCTGCTGTTTCATACCGATTACCACAGTGTAACGATACAGTGCGCTGCAGACTCTTGCTTTATGTCCACTTCTGCATGCAATACTTTTAGTTTATATGATTCACAAATGAGCACAAATCTTAAATAATTGAGTCACCAGATCAGAGAACCTGAGCATCATCAAACAAAGGCACGTTTTGCTCAGCGTCCTGTTACTCGCTGTGCTCACCCCGATGTGAAACGCTCCGGTGAAGTAGTCCAAATTCGCCTGAATGAAGCCGATGTTCTTCAGACCGAGCTCGGCGCTACGACTCTGGGCCCGGACCAATGACTCTTCTTTGTTCTCTATGAGGAGCACCTTGAATAAAACACAGAAAAAGAACACAGCTGCTACTTTCTCTAAATGATCTGGAATAAGTATTAATGCAGTTTTAATATAAGGCAACATTAAGTCATGTTCAAAAGAACCTGAGATCCACGAAGAAGAAAAGAAAAATAATAATAAAGTCCTACTTTAATTAAAATGACAGAAAAAATAAAAGTTTAATTAATAATGGGATAAAAACCTATAGACCGTTCTTTAACAACTCATGTAACGTTTTCAAAAAACAACAGTAGAGGTGTATTTAATGATAAATGATAATCATTATTAATAGATTTATTGGTTAATCTTGTGTCTGAGCAACAGCCTTCAATGATACGACACGCACACACACACACACACACACACACACGTTACCTGGCAATCTGGAAGTGTGTGAGCCAGAACAATCCCGACATGGCCCTGAGAGACAGCACAAAGAGAGAAAATAAATGAAAATGCACAATAAGAAAACAGCAGCCATTAAAGGGGATGGTAAGAAATCAATGGAGTTATGATTAGTCCTGCCCTTTCCAACTAAGTATTGACCCTTTTTGCCATGCAGCACTATCGCTCTGAGCGTGCATTTCCATGAGCATAATTACCAGTCTGTGTGTGTGTGTGTGCACGCCGGACAACAACATTTAAAGCGGCAAGAACAAGACATGAGGGAATATGAAAACTAGTCCCTTTCAGCCCGGCTGCTAATGGAGCAGCAGTGTAATGTAGCCATCGGGTGGTGCAGTGATGAATGCACACGCACGCTGACGGATGGACGCACGTACCGTTCCACTGCAGAAGTCCACGATGGTGAAACCCGGCCTGGCTAGCTCGGTAACCACGGCAACCAAGTTATTCAGCTGTTGCCTCTTCCTGACTGCACGGATGTTTGACATTTTCCCTGCAAGAGAATAGCAACAGGTTTTTTTTTTTTTTTCTCCCACAAAAGCAGTTTAATCTGAAAAGTCAATTAAAAAAACAAGGAAAAAAAAAAAAAAAACTGTCAGAGTAGACGCTATTAAACATAAATTGAATTTTGTTGTGATTATAAAAATCTATTTGGTGGCTTGGATCCAGTCAATGAACAGCAAGAAGACATCAGAACAAAAGACAATCACACGACTATTCATTTGTCTCGACTCGAATATCTTTTTTTTTTTTCACCTTTTGCTGTCAGTGAGCAAACATTCCCCTTCCCTACAAACGCTCAAATATGGATTAACAAGCAACTATTTCAGGTAATGTTTATAGCACACGGATGAAAAGGCCTCCACTCTCTCATCAGCATGTTTCCAGCCAATTGCCAACTAGGGAGAGCAAACAATCTTTCAACATAATCAAAAGCATGCCTCCGAGCCAGAAAGTATCCTCCTTGTTTGTGGCAGAACCTTCTGCTGCTGCGCGAGCACTATGTACCCCATTAACTCAAAGCACATTTCAGTCCCCGGCATCTCCATCAGCCTTCTTCTAGCGCGCCGCATCGGCAGTGAGCCGTCGACACGCTGCGCTGATGCCATCTCCGGTCCATAAATCGAGAGTGATGAGTGTTTCATTTACCCCACACTCACACACACGCTCATATCCACACAACTGATATATCAGAAAAATATTATTCCTACACGTTCTCGCTCACACTGCTTTGTATACGACACCAGGGAGGGGGGGGGGGGGACTTTTCATTCTGCCGAAAAAGAATAGGATAATTCATAGGGTCGTTATTCAGGCTCTCATGCTGGCTGTTATTGAGCTGATCCCAGTCGCAGGGAGAACACAATGAAGAAAGTGAGGGATGAAAACAGCAGGAAGATAATTGACGAGACTCTGCTCTTCGTTTGTGTTCGGGAGCCACGAGGGTGCAGGCGCTTCTATGTACCCGCGGCTCTACAGGGTCTTCAGTGTGGAAGCCTTTTGATGCGTCTGAACGCGTTTAGATTTCAATTGCAAATTGCATTCCAGAGTGGCCAGGAATAGAAAGGGGATTGAAAAGACATGGCTTAGTGTGGAAAACAATGGAAAAGCCAAACAAAGAAAGAGAAGCAGATTCTCCATTTAGGACTCTTTTGATGTGATGTAGAAATAAACGACATTCAGAGCATTAATGTAGCGGCTAACAACTGTTTGCTAAGTAAAGATGTAGTGGCGTAATGTCGTCCTGAGCAGAGAATGACGCTACGCCGCCTCTGTGCGTGTTGTAATCAGAGCTTCTCGGATGTTTGTTTTGGTCACCGGGCCAGCCGCACGTGCGTGTGATTCCCTGCGTGTGTGCGTGTGTGTGTGTGTGTGTGTTTCCCGCTAGCTAATTGCTGTCGCTCTGCGCTTCACTCATACAGCGGTTACCGTTTCTTGGCATGTCCAATATCCAATGTACGTTCAGCTCTGTTTTGCATCAGCTCCTGAGAGAAACAAATGGCTCTTGAATTGCTAAACGCTCCACTATGACAACCGTCCATCATGTGGGGCTCGGCACACAGCACTGATTACATGTTTAGAGCTTGTTTAGCTGATTACAGCCACTTTAAGGGCTGATGGCCTTAAACGTACTTTTGGCAAATATCCTGATGTGTTGTTGATGTCGTTGTGAGTTTGCATGCAAAACCTGGTTTACGCTTCAAAGGCAAAAGCAAACAACAAAAGGGTCTCGGGTGTTTACGAAAGGTTACACAAGTGTATCGGCGACATCGCTGGTTAAACGTGTCGAGTGCAGAGAAACAGTTGTATAAGTCGGAACAAATCTAAAGTGCAAAAGGTGTAAACAGTATTCTTTTTCTTTTTTTTAATCTGTGTGATTGACTGTCAGCATTTCCACTCAAACAAGACTTTGTTTTGATGAAAGGTCGCCACACAGCTTAAGGTCAAACCCATCAGGCTACGTAGGACTGAGTGGGTGGCAGCAGAAGAGCTAACTACTTGCCAGCCGACATCTCCCTTTGTTTTCATTTTCTGATGTGGTTTCAGGGAAAAGAATAATACTGAGGAGGTCTTAAAAGTTCTCGCCCTGGGTTGCTGTAATTGCGCCAAATTCACTCAATTTTGGATAAACATCATAAAATATGTGCCGAGTAGAGAAAAACAAGAGTGGGAACACACTAGAGAGAATACTGAACAGTTTAATAAAAGGTAGAATTACACATGTAACGAGAAGAATGCTTCATCTCTGGAAATGTGCTAGAATTTCAAATGGTTAACCAATAAAACAAAGTGGATCTGCGGTATAATTCCCTTCACAATCAGTTAATGTCTTGATTTCCTTTCATTTTAAATAATGCTTTGGAATAGATAGGAAAGGAAGAGTGTGTGTGTGATCGATATCTTAATTAAAGATGCAAAGGCGCATAGGTTTAACTTTCATAGGTCTAACTGATGCGATCAAGAGAATTTATCTTTCAACCTCGTTTCAGGTTTTATGTTTCACGTCGTCCTCTCTTTCTGAATTAACACAACTCAAAGTGTGGATACAGCCAAACAATGATGAGCTGTGTCCCATTTCCTCCAGTCTCTAAGAGATGGGTCATATGGACGCCTGGTACCTGTGAACTTAATTCATTCACCTCTCAATTTCCTCTACTGCAAGAGATGTATTAAGTTCCAGACTAGATGTATCTCTTGACCCTGCCCCTTGCCTAACAGGCAGTGGACTCGGGTAATGAGCCCACGAGGTAATGCTCCGACATGGCTTCTTTTGCTAAGAAGGTCAGGCAGACACGACTCGCAGACGAGCACCTCCCCCAGGGTCTTTATGAGACTTCATCATCATTCGTAGTCGCAGGAGGATCCCTGCACTGAATTGCAATCCACTTGCTAGACAAAATGCTGATAGTGGATGATTTTCTTTCCAGTGATGAGGTTTCAGATTGTTCAATTTCTGCGTTCTCTCAATCATTTATCAGCAAACGTAGTCTGGTTGTGGCACAGTAAAGGTTAGGCGACAAAAACCTTTTGGTTAAGGTTTGGAAAAGCGTATGGTTATAGAAAATAAAGATGTCAAGGTATGGTGAACATTAGGCAGATGAAACACAAGATGTTGCTCAATGCTAACAAGCTGAAACTTAGCAGATAACATGTTTATCATCTTTGTTCAGATGGTTAGCATGCTAACATTTGCTAAATAGCACGATACACAAGTATTGGACATATTGATATTTTTAACTTAATGATTTTGCTTGATAGAAAGTCATCCTTACGAATCCTCCCGGAGACGGGGCAACTTTGTGGCAATTTATCCAATAGTTGCCGAGATATTAGACTCAAAACCACAAATGTGAACATGTGAGCAAAAGTAGAACAGCATCACCAAAGTGTTAAGGACTCATCCTCTGGAAACCATGACAGAATTGTGATCCATCTAGAAAGGAATTTAAACTAAAAGTCAAAAAGGTCATCCTGCTGGTGGCACTGTAGGAGATAAAAGGTTGGTCTCTCTATTCAATAAGCAAAAGTGTCACCAAAATTGCATAGCTTAGAATAACAATAAGCTATGATGTGAAATCTATAATTGACAATAAATACAAACACGGCATCCGAATGGAGCTTAGGAGACAAAGAATTTAACAATTTTGACAAGGAAACCGCAAACGTTTGATCCCAGCCTGAACTTGTGAGACAAAAACAATCACAGACCATGTAATTCATAGAGAGCTGAGAAAGAGAGACGCCTATCTGCACGGTGATCTCGCCTCCCCCTCCTATTGACCTATTGTCTTCCAGCGTCTTTATAAAACAGATGCAGCAATCACAAGTGTGACAGAAGCTGTATGCAACTGTCATGTAGCCAAACCCAAATGATCCACGAGCGAGAATAGTGGTTGACAGGTGGACATTAGCTCAGCTCTCCTCTGTAATTACTCACACTGTACAAGACAGAGTGTGGGCTCTAATGTTTTATCAATTAGTCAGACAGCGTCTTCTTTTAGCATCAAGCCAACTACACAAATGATACCAATCGTGCATGTATTATCACTGACGGGGTTATAACTGAGACGACATCGAGTCTCGCTGTACGTCCGAGACCGTGAAACAGGAAATGAAAGAATATAAAAAAAACTGGATTCAAAGACTCTTTTTAATCTGAAACTTGGCATCGTGGAATATAATCCTCCGTTTGTATTCAACAAACAATTATAGTGGAAAATACTGGCAAAGAAAATACAATGTTCGGCCAACGGTTATTGAATCGTAAAATCGTATCTGTTATTTTACAACGAGCAATAAATAAGACCAACAACATGTAAAGATCATTTCTCTTGTTTCTAATCCAAACTTCGACGTATATTTCAACATTTTTCAAGAGTAGCTTGTTTTGTATTTATATAAAATAAAAAATATTTATATAATATTTATATAAAATACTAATTTATGAACAAAATCCTGAAACAAGGGGATTTGCACTGGGAACAAGTGGGATTATCTCATCCCACAGTTCACAGTTTTAGGGGGTGAAAAGCCTAAAGATCTGCAGTGTAGATAAAGACATGCACTCGAGCACACAACGTATGCTTTGTAAATATTCATGCAACATACAGTAATAAGAATATCCTCTGGCGGTAAGACATTTATTTCCGTCGTACATATTGGCCACGATTCAAGCCTTCCTTTGTAGTTGAAAATGTAAACCGCTTCCTTGTTCCAGCTCGTGTCGTCTTGTACCTCCTTTACCGACAAGTTATGTTGGTTGGAATCTGAACAGGTGTTTTCCCATGAAAGTCTTCTACGCTTAGCCTCCTTCCACCGGCTGAGGAGAGCCCACAGCAGAGTACTCTGATGTTGGCTGTGTTTATGAACAGGGGCACGGGCATCATCCCATCCGGAATAACTACTGGCGCAAAGCCAGAGATGATGGAACCAGTAAGAGTCCTGAGAGACGAGCTTTCAGTTTTTCCAGCAGGTTGACTCTGCCTTGACATCTCTCAATGCTCAGTGAGGAGAAAACATGCTGCGGCTGCTGAAGGGAGACTGAGGATCCATTAGCCTGCGTGTCCTCCACCTCTAAAAAAAAAAAAGTGCCTACCGTTGCTGCTGCTGGCAGTGAGTCCTGCGGTCTTCCCTTTTCCCCTGATGCTGCAGAACTGCCCAGAGCCTTATCGAGTAGGTTCATCTCGCAGATTAGAATGTAAACACATCGCGGTGACACAGGGAGCTTCTGTTCGGGCTCTGCAGGATCTGACAGCTAACTCGTCTCAGAGGATATGCTGGTTTAGTAAATACTCATCGAGGCCTGGTGTAAGATTCAAACTTAGATCATCCTTATTCAATATTTTGGGTTGAATCATTTGGATATTATGTTTGTTTTTTAAAATGATTGCTACACTGGTCAAAATATAGTAAAAAATATTCTTTTATGGACATTCATACACGGTGCTTTTACAACAGTGTGTTGTGATATGATGTTGGACACCAGAAAGGTTCCTCCATCGCCATCTAAACTGTGTGCACAAGTGTTAGGCAGCGCCACAAGCGTCCAGCAGCCTGCAGGAGTTATCTGTAGGCTCCTGTTACGCATTTTGCTGTCAAAGACAAAATAAATTCCTTACGGGGTGGAAACGACTCCAGACGTGTTTACCACAGAAATGTCCCAGAGTCGTCTGTCAACCGTCGAGAAACATGGAGTCACAGAGTGTCATGTTAGAAGACGGCCATACTAAAAGAAGGGTCTTTAAAAACTCTTTACACCAGTCAAAAATGGACCGTTTCCAGAATGTGGGTTTATGACTAAACAACGATGGATTGAATAATTCCATTTATTTTTATTTTACATTAAATATGGTACGTCGATCTCCTTCGGCGTAATTCAATGTTTCATAATTCAATGTTATCCGTAAAAAGGTGTCGCAAAATCATCATTTCAAGCCCATATGGAATACTGCTTTGAGTTTTCCATAAACATATTGACTGCCAAGCGCTATCTAGTGCTTTATAATACACATATATGTGGTTAGTAACGTAAATAACAATCTGATTCCTCCTTTGATGTGGTCATTCTTATGCTCTTCCAGGAGAAGGCAACTCTAATGATTTTTTAATGAGCTCAATTATTTATTTACTTACATCCAATTAGACGAAGAAGAAAAGAAAAAGAAAAAGCGCAGGTCAATAAATCAAGAACAAACTTTGAAAAAGGTCGCTGGAGGTGAAAGAGACGAGTACATGTGTTGCATCTAAAGTAAGCAAAATGCCTTTAAAAGAGTAAAACTTTGCATTCAGTTTCATACGTGCAAACTGTATACGTGAGGGTAAATGGAACAGCATGTGCACATGTCGGGTCGTGCACAATCAGGATATGTTTGCTCATATAAGCGTAGAGGAACACTAGAAGTGTTCTGGGAGGTGAAGTAGGAAGGTGTGGAGGATCATTATCTTCTCAGCCTGACTTCTGCAGCTCTTATGATCATATCATGTTTGAATGCCTGGATCTTGCTCAAGTAGTCATGAATGTACCAGTGTGCGAGTTCACAAAAGGATCAAGTTGGCTGTCTTAGTCCTTTCCGAGGAGCAATAACAATGTTTTCTCGTCTTGGCAGCTGCTCAAAACAATCCAGTGTTTCATAAAAAAAAAACAAGTGCAAGGGTGGCGTGGGAGCTCTTATCAGGGCTGGAGGTGTTAAAAAACCAAAAGCAAACTGACTTTTAAATTTAACCTGTTAACTCCTGCAGCAGCACAGCACTGCTGAACTAAATATTGAATTCATACATTGACATGGCATGTGAATGTGCCATGCACCAAATAAAAGGTTGGCTAACGCAACCAATACTCCTGTTAAACTGCCTGGTGTGAGAGCGCATTGCTATATTTTTCCTTTTTGTGACTGGAAGGAGCATAAACTGCTGTTCCCCGAAGTGCTGTGAACTGCACACACACACACACAGCTTCAGGAGTAAACGTACTCGCAAAAATAAAGAGTGCTCCTTACCACATAATTAACTAAACTGCCCGGAGCACCGTAACAAAAGGTCAAATAAATTACCACGATTCTGACAAATGCGGATGCAAGGAAAGCTAAAGGTTTAACAAAATGGCACATATTATTGTTCTGGCTTAGAAAAACAAGGGGGAACCTCACCACCTAAAATCCTGACTTTCCGTTTAATAATTCTCTTTAAGTTTCTTTAGATTCAAAAATGACAATGTGTCCCAGCTGTATGACACTGATAGTAATCAGTGAACGAAGTGAAGAAAACATGGCGGCATCATTTCAGTGTAGCGTGATGGTGTGTGCATTTCCTACAAATACAAACAGACAATGGTACCACAAAAAGAGCCTTTTTAAAATAATAAATATATAAACCAAGACATAGAAAAACTGTTTTTAAATCAAAGGAGGTGATCTATTCAGGGCTGGATTTGCTTTGCATGACATTCATTTCACCTTCAACATTGTGAAAAGATTCTGCCATTTTTTCATGAACGGCCAAAACATCTATCTGGCGAAGCTTTAGTTCTACTTCGGCATTGACCGCTGCAAACATCTTGCAATGTCTTTGCCATAATTTGACATTTGAAATGACTTGTTGGCACGTAACAGCGTCTGCTCGTGTGCAGGAAAGTTCGCATTTGACAACACTACTAAAAGTACGTACTAAATGGTCAAACCACACACACACACACACCGCAGCGCGTTCACTTCGCTCTGCATCGGCCAATCGGCTCGCAGATCCCTCACTGCGAGTGGGACCCAGATTCCCCTCAAACAAAACCCGCCTGTTTGCTATCCTGGCTCCAAAATGGTGGAACAACCTCCCCATTGATGTCAGGTCAACAGACAGACAGTCCGCACACCTTCCATCGCAGACTGCACCTCGACCAATGAGAAAAAGAAAAAAACAACAAAAAGAAAAAAAGAAAAAAAGAAAAAAAAGAAAAAAAGAAAAAAGAAAAAAAGAAAAAAAGAAACAAATAACAAAAACAACAAAAACTAAAAAACTAAAAAACAAAAAACCCTAACCCTAACCCAAGAAAAAAGAAAAAAAGAAAAAAAGAAAAAAAGAAAAAAAGAAACAAATAACAAAAACAACAAAAACGAAAAAACGAAAAAAACAAAAAAAACAAAAAAACAACAAAAGGCTTATTTGTAGCTAATGGTTGAATTTGTATTCTATTGTTTCTGTATGTTGCACTTTTGTTTGGCTTATTCAAAGCTATTGTTCTGCACTTAAAGGATTGTACCTATTTGAAGATAATGTACTTACAAGATTCTTGTTGTTCAGAGTTGTATCTTCATGATTGTTCGCACTTATTGTAAGTCGCTTTGGACAAAAGCGTCAGCTAAATGAACTGTAATGTAATGTAATGTAAAGCATGAGGAAATTAACTTTGACACATCTTTGCAGAGTGTTGAGAAATTTAAATTCTCCGTCCTTTTCTGGCTGTGAATAATTTGGGAAACAATCCTGAAAGCTGGCACGCCACACAAAGTAACTGCAATTGTGCTGTGAGGTATTTAGAAAAAGTTTGAATGGACACAGGCAAAACAACGAGGAGCAAGTAAACATACTGTTGTTGTATCGGCTTGAGGTGGAAGAAATAAAAACAAAGAAACATTCAGAATACTGAAAGCTCCAATTGTTGACAAGTTGTCAGAAAGGAAATGTTTGCTTTCACAGCAGCAGTCGCGGACATTTTTCACTGTGTTTGCGTAAGACTGTGATGACAAGAGAAAAGGAAAGGGTAATGAAGACAAACACAAGAGGAAAAACGTCTCACTGCGCGTCCTTCAACAGCTTTGGAATGTCTGTCAAAACATGAGCAGACGTAGCTGTCGGCGAGAGGTCTGCATAATTACGGGACTCCCATCGTCCCTCTTGCAGGTCACAGCACATACCTAATTTGTTGGCACTGTTTTGTTGCAAAATGGGCAAACAACCAAACTGAGACGTCAGTGTTGCTCTTCCAATTACTGACTTTTCTGTTCCGAGCACAACGTCAACACATGCTTCACACTTTAACACTTTGCTAAAATCTGAATTTATGACGATATGACTTAAATGGTTTGCTAATTCCTAGCAGGTGGTACGAATGTCTTACATTCAAAGATTTACTTGTATTTCAGAATTTTGTTATTGTGTGAATTAAATCCATTCAGATTATTTTTGTATTGTTTGTCAGTCAAAACAAGCTTTAAAAACAATCACTTTCAGCTTTGGATAGGCACAAATTGATAACTATATCAAAAATGTGTTAGCCATTAGTTGCATCCCTAAATGCTAGCAAACCTGACACTTTCCTTCCCATCCTTGAAAGAAACTGAACATTCCTTGGAGTAACTGGTAATAATTTGGTAATGAGTACAGGCGATAGTACTCACTTACACTTAATTCATTCTTGAACATGAGTTGTTCATTCCTTGTTCTTTCAAGACAAGAAGAAATGATTAGGACATTACAGTGTTACCCCTAAGCCAATGTGTTATGTGTTGCAACAAGCCAAAGTGTTGTCTACACGGAGACCCTCGGCCTCTTCACAGTGTTTCGGTTCACTGACTGTCAAAACAACCGACAACGAGCTCAGCAGAGGCCTCTCCAACGCTCGCATGTATCATGGCAACACCGCTTTTCCTCGTCAAAGAGTGTCTGTTAACTTTGTGATTTATATAATGATGTTTCTAGAATATAAATGCTTTCAAATGGAAATGATGTATTGAAAGTATCTTTAAAGAGGGAGGCTTAAAGAGAGCTCAACAACACATCTCTGATATTTCCATTTATCAAGATAATATTGCACGTTTTGATCAGCTTTTCATCTTGGCTCATGTCTGTACACAAAGCCATCGCTCTCCTTTTCGCTTTGCAGACGAAATGTTGACTCACAGTCTTGTCTCAGAAGTGCAGTTCACTGCACTGTTGGTAGTGGACATGGCAACAAAAAACAAACATCTACACTTCACTGATTTAAAACTTAGGTAGTCGTGGAATCAATCCGTTCTGCCGGTGAACTTTGTATTTGCCATGAGCAGAGAAAAGCCGAGGAGAGGATTCAAATGACTGAACTGCACGTTGACAGCTCAGCTCAGGTAAGGAACCGACGCCTCGAGGCTACCCACACGCTGACACATCCGTAAACCATGTCCACAGCGGGAGAAAAACATAGGATTTTGCTCAGTTTGTGGACTTGAGGTGGACTTTAATAACTTTAATATATAAACCTGTGTACAAAAGAAAGTGAGTTCTTGTACACAGAGTTTCCCAAAACGCTCACGGTACTTCGTGCCATTCGCTTTCCAACTGACCAACTGTGAACACAATGGAAATACTCGTTCCTATGCTCAGCTAAACTGAAGTATCATTGAATATTTGTCCATTTGTCAAACTTCAACACTACATACAGTGATGTGTCTTTCATTTCACCTTAAAGTGCCAAAACTGACACGCACACGGATCTGTTTATACTATATTGGGTGTCAACGTACATGCACGTGCTCACATGCTTGTTGGCGCTCAAGTGCAGGTGTACAGTGTCCCCGCCCTATTTTTTGTGCTGCATATGAGGAAGGTCTGTGCATGCAGGCCCTCTTGCCACCACACTGAAACAGAAAGTCCTTTAGAGAGACGACGTAAAGTGAAGTGTGAAGTTTGGTTGCATAACCACAGGTTCAAGATGTGTATGCACAACAGAACGAGCATCATCAATGTTTTATTCCTCACAAATGCGAGCAAAATGTCGATGGTCTAACCTTTCCAAGTTTTGTCTATAAAAAAAACAATTTAAATACGGTACGAATGTAAGAAATAGTTACTGAAAAACGAAAGATTAAAAACACTTCATTCGAGCGGTTCTTCCTGTTATGACTCCTGAAAACCTTTCCCTTATTGCTCTTTCAAACTAAGTAGTGTGTTTTTATTCAGTGCACTCTCTTCCCCTTCATCTCTTGCTCTCTGTGCTCCGCCGGAGCTGTCAAAGTAAGGGAGTAAGTGGCACAACGCTGGCATCTGTGGAGGGACGTGTCAACGTCTTTTGGCCTGCCACCTTTGTAAAACTCTTCCAGCCAGTAAGGCTTTTAGCTCTAGTCTTGCGTTGCTAACTCAAGGATAAATAAAGGCTGGCTGGACTCCAGTCCCTGCTACTCCTGGTTGTCTTACAGGAGCGTTGGGGTTGCCAGATAATAAACGCATTCTCCCTTCAGGTCTGTGCGTTAAGTCTATAACGTCACTGCGGAGGGAGACTCCAGGGGTTTGAAAGTTTCCACAACAAATACTCTTTCTTCAGCAGATTTCAACTCATTAACCCTTTAAGCTGTTTTCACATGATGTGTCGTTGTTTCCCCGTGGAGAGAGCGGTGCCGCCCGACCAGGCAGCAGCGCTCGGAAATCCCCACCGATTGCTCAAAGTTTAAATTATTTCCACTTTGACCTCGATTGCCGCTGACCTTTCAAAGCTTAACCGATGCGATAACAGCTGTGTGAAGCACCATAGAAACAAAACTAACTAGCTCTCTTCACCGCCAGGCTCCGCGTCTGACCTCGCGGTGAGCGCAGAGAACATTTCCTATCGTGTGCAGAGTGTGTAAGCGTTTTCTGCAATGCACATTTATTTTTAGTGATCGACAGTATACACTTATATTCAATATGTATCTTATTTCCTGATTGCAGATTGTCCACAAACACTACACGTGACCTTTGAGTAATCAGAGCAGGATTTAGATGAATCTTCATCGCCACATGCATGCAAAAGAAAAAAGCACTTCCTGTCTCCAACTCTTGCAGGTAGCCCAAACCTTGGACAAAATATAACATATTACACTATATAACTCCGGGGATGCGAGCGACACATCTAAAAGCTATTATTGTTACCATAATGTGAAAAGGTAGAGCTATGGCGGCCCCTGCTACTTCGGTGATTTATATGTATTGTTAAATGGTCCGTAGATGCAGAAACAGACAAAACACACACGAATGACAACTCGCCCCTATTAGCGGTGTGAGCCGACACCATGCGGGTGTTGAAGAACACGAGGGGGGAAAACTCCTCTAACGACCAAACGTTGAACACAGACAACGGAGACACAAATGCCAAGATCCATTCACAACATTCTTTTGAGCCAAATTAGCCGAAGGCACTGGGGGGAGGTCGCTGCCCCGATTGGACACTTGAGTGTACACTCTCAAACCAAACATGACCCATCATCTATTACAGCGTTTCACCAGATACACAACACAATAATAAGCTCTGAGCCTTTTTCTTCCCATCTCTCGTGAGATCACTTTGTCCAGGGAGGGGAACAAATACAAAAGTGGTGCATGTAGTGGTGGGAACGGCAACATGCTTCATGTGTGTTGTGAGGAGTAAATACGTTGAATACCTTTCATGTCAAAGCAATTCTTATAGCTTGAGGTACAAATGTAAGAATGCAGGGCAGGCGGAGGAGGACAACCTTTATAGAATGAGACAAAATAAAGGAGGAAATAGTGCAGAGACAGAGAGAGACGAAGAGACCAGACAGAAGGAACAAACTCAAAGCACACACGACCTGTTCTGTGTCTCCTGTAATCAACAACAGTCTGTGAGCACGCATAACTTCATAACTTGCCAAGCCACAAATTGTACAAATAAAACCGACAGCTGCACGGAGCATCTTTCCAAATGGAGAATCGTGTTTTAAACTTAAGTTGCTAATTTGGGAAACTGAATTGGTTCAAGACCGCAGCGGAACATGTTATGAGCACATTCTTGTCGACTACAGTGAGATTATTTTACTATTTCCTTAAGAGGAGAAAGAAAGAATAGTCAACTGTCAGTTTGTATTCAGAAATCGTTCAATGTGCGCTTTAAAGCGTCGTCACGCGGCTTAAACATTTATTTTTTAAAAAGAACCACATGAGGCTAAAACCATGGCCAACAGTTAACCACTTGTTGTGACTCACCAAATGGTGAAATAATAAACAAGGCAAGTGATGCGAACATCTATGACTTGTCTTTTAACATGTCAGACACACACTGCTTCTCAACATTTGATTTGATGTCCTGTGCCTTGCTCAAGGGCACCACGGCAGGGCAGGAGGTGAACTGGGACCTCTCCAAGTAGAAGTCACACTCCATTTCTTTAGGTCGGATCGGTGACTTGAACCAGCAACCCTACGGCTCACAGTCCAAGCCCCTACTGACTGAGCCACTGCCGGACACCATAATGCAGCATGGCCCATTTTTATTATATTATTGTATTATGTATGTAGCAGCAAAAACAAAGTCAGCAGAACACTTCTGTCATTTCTCTATGAAGGCTAGAGTGAGGTACATAAAGTATCAACAACTAAAAGATAACAGAACAGTTATAACATTCATCTCTACATTACATTTTAATAGACGACGCGTGTTAAACGGTGCTCCAGCAGAAAAGGCCTGCTGAGAAAATACTCAGTTTTACATTCTTCTCAGGGCTGAAAACACTAAATCGGTAATTAATTATGAGTGCAGTGAAAACGGCGTATGAAACACTATGTAATCCAGAACCCAGTGAAAGCTGGTTAGGCCAATCGTCCTCTCCCCTCCATACCCACCCTGCAATGCCTCACCAGAGATTATTGAACGAAACTAAACTAAAGGAGAGAAATGAATATTCATGATATGACATTTGCAGCGAGCTCATCATGAAGGCAGCCAGTGGCTCTGCATTTTAAACGGGCACAACTCAAACATCACTGCACACAGAGAAGTGAAACTCTGCGGTACTCCTCCGGGGAGTCTAGATGTGTTTGAACTTGAATTGTAGAAATAAAGTGCCAATTATCCCTCTAATTGGGACCAACAAAGCCGGTTGCCTGTTGTGCTTGTGCATGTTTACTGCGTATCTTTAAATCTCCAATTTAAAAGGCTCTAATGAGTTCAATTAATTGAGAATGAGAGGAGTGATTTGGGAGCCGCAGCAGGTTTGGAGCGGCGAGCCCGAGAGAATGAGGTGTTACTAAACGCCAGCACACGGTACACACAGATATCCCTGCTAATGTTCAATAACAACATTTTCATCACATCACATCTATGCGTTTGTATTAACATATGCTCAGCAACAAAAAAAAACTTTTACAAATGTTTTAATAAACAGGCAATTTACCTTCCATTGCACAGGCACAGCTGGCGCAACTCTGCTCGAGGCGAACAGAAGATGTGCACGCTTACAAACGCGCAGCTGTTAGCCAATGCTAGCTGTTAGCCAACGCTAGCTGTTAGCCAATGCTAGCTGTGCGCGCTCGAGGCAAAGCCGATGTGTCGGACAATCTTTCCACCGCAGACGGAAATATCTGGACAGTTATTGCAAGATGTTCATGAAGTATTGTCCAAACACTGATGCTATCCAGATGATGAAGTCTACTGATCCTGGTCAAAGTCTTTACTTATCCGGTGAAATATCTCAACTTCTACTGGACTGACGGACGCAACAGTTTGTACCAACATTCACGGCACCCAGACGATGAGACCTCATGACTTCGGTGATCGCTTGCCTTCCCCTCGTGAAGATGAAAACATTTGTGGTTTTGGGAGAAATGTCTCGTCATGAAATGTGGTAATGACGTTCATGTTCATTGTAATCATGTTGATGGGACTCTGAGCCAAAATAAGGTGAAGTTTTGCATTTGTTCCATACTTTCGGCTTATTGTCAAAACCCTGCAAAACTAATATTACCGTCAGCTTCAGGTGTACTTTGTGTTTAGCGCTAATTAGTAACTGAACTAAGATGGTGAATACAGTTAACATTATCCTGCTAAAACAGCATGTTAGCGTCGTCATTGTTAGCACTTGCAGAATAGCAGACTAGCAGAATGTTGACATTAGCATTTAGCTAAGTACAACCTTACTGGGCTGTAGAGGTTTTTTTTTATTGCAGAAGTGCAGAAATGTGTCGTCTTGTCTCAAGGACGTGTGTGAAAGGGGATCAAAGTTAGTCTGGCACATATGCTCTTTAAGAAATGTTGCAATTCCTACTAATCTCCCTTTGAAACTCTTGGATTCCCAGATCAAACATCCAACAAGACACTCTTGAGGTGGAATATTTTATTCATTACAAGCGTTTGGAGTTAGAGAATTGAATTTTTGAAAAGGTGACAAGATCAGTGAGTTACACTTAGAGTTGGATAACTGTCTCTCATCAACTGGTACAAGTAGAATTTGTGAATCAACCCACTAATCTTCCATCTAGATTACCCTTGACATTTGTCTGACAGAAGCCTAAGGATGGCAAGCACCTTTTGACAAGAACCTGACAGGCAGACAGACTTTTTTTTCTTTTTTTATATATATATATATATATATATATATATATATATATATATAATCTTGCCTCGACTTTGCCCTTGTCACTTGTTTTGAACTCACAGTCCCCAAAACACTGAATGCATTTGCAGAAGAACACAGAGGAGGAAAGCGAGAGCGAATCAGTCAACATTATCTCTGCACTAAGCTGATGTGGTAATATGCAGGCCAGCAGTTAAACCGATCTGTAACTAAGCCGGCTGCGTTTCCCTCAGCAGAGCTGCGTTCAGCCTGACAGCCGGACAGGAGGGGAGAAAAAACATCCAAATACACTCCAATTCATGTTGGATGACCGAAGTGTTGTGCTCACGCTCCACGGTTAACACGGGGAAATTAAATCTAAATATTTCAATCAATTACATTTCGAGTTTCCTGAAAATCGATGTATGATTACAAAGTTGAAGATGTCAAGTCAATAAAAAAAACATTTCTGCTGTTCAAGTACGGATGTTTCCATCCACCAGATGGATTCATAATAAATGATGAGTATGGTCTATTGTGTCTTAAGAGAGGTAACCTTGGACTCAAAGAGATACAATCCACGCTAATCCTTAATTCGTTGCTGAAAGCATGACCACAGGTGAGGGCTGCAATACAGATAGACGGATGAACGTGTTGGCAAACATTTGCCCAGCAGACACGAAACAACACTAGAATTAATTTTAAGACGTGTTTTTTGGCCCACTTGGCAGATGGGTGAGATATTCGCTCTCCTTTTAGTCTCCCTCCACCGACTCCTCTGAGAAATATCTGCCTCTTAAGCGACATTATTTCCATCAGCTAGCCCAGAGCTGAGGGGAAGCGCAGATCACATTATCATTTGATCCATTGTTAAAACAAATATATTGATTTAAAACCAGAGAAGGCCGGTGGTTTTTCGATTTGGGGATAATGGCCGACAGACTGTCCTGTGAGGTGCAGTTTATAAGAGAGGAACTCCTGCCTGAATCCAGAAGAACACATTTCAAACAACAGATATGTAAACCGGCAGCTGAATCATCTCCTGTGAATGAACCTTGTAAGGAGAATTATTTGTACAAATACCTTACACTGATTAAAATCACATAAAACACTATTTGAACCGTATCATCAGACAGTACGTAAATGTGAAGGATGTCATGATCCTCTTAAAAATAAAAAATATATTCTCCATAAGTAGGAAGATGACATCTTTGCAATAACCCTTTATTCTAAGTTAACGATAATGCACTCGAGTGCAGCTGAGAAAAACTGATCCGTTTCCTGAGGGCGCACTTTACATTTTCATCATTTTCTTAGTCTACATATTTAAAGGGTAGTTCATAAATCTGGACTTGAATCAAATCCAGCTAATTATCTTCATCTAAGTTCAACAAGAGATGATATGCCTGAGGGGAAATCACAGACGAAACAGACTTAACAGTGGATGAAAACAACACAGCGGCGCCGCATCAGAGCACATTCAACAGCTTTAAATCAAATTCAATAAAAATCCACCTACGTAATAAAATATTTGAACGTTGTAGTTTGATTATATCGCATGGATGCATCTTACAGACAGGTCTTCCTATTTCCACAGCAATATGGAAGCTGAATGAGGCAGATGTTTAACTTCTCATTAGACGTGTGTGGAAAACAAGCAAAGCATTGCAAAGCTGAGACTTCTGCTTTCTATTGGGATTTAAATTACAAAAAAAGATGATGATGCAGGAGGAGGTCTGTGAAGTAGTAGAAAGTTTCAGCTCAGCTGTCATAACACCTTTTATTTCCGCCTCAGGATGCTGTGAAACCACTTGACACTTAACCCGCACGAGCTTCCATTATCACTGAGTATTAGCATCTTTCAACAAGTTCTTATAAAAAAGGGGAGAATACGTCGGTGTTGTGTTCACAGCTCGTTGCCCACAAGTGGACGAAACAATCAGGTATTGCAGGTTTAAGAATGGAGCCAGCTCAGTACGGAGCGGGAAGGAAAATGTTTTAGACGATACAACACATAATGTAAAGCGGGGGTCTTCAACGTCTTTCAGGCCAAGGACCTTCAAACTCAGCGGTCCCCAACCTTTTTTATGCCACGGACCGGTTTCATGTAAAACAATTTGTCCGTGGACCGGGAGGGGGGGGAGGACGGGGTGGGGAATAAATATGACGTAAAAATACGGCCCTAACCCTAACCCTAACCCTAACCCTGAGCTTGTGTCTCTGCAACGAGCCGGTATAAATCCTTCACCAATAGTAAAAGGTTTCTTCTCTTAGCGACACGGTTAGTCACTAACTATGACGCTCTCAGTGCACTCGCATATGTTGATGTGGTGACCATCACTAATTGTTTATGTCCTTCTTGTTCATGTTTTCTTTCAAAAAAACTCCAAGGGCTTGTCTTTTAACGCCGGGTGCCGGCGAAGCCATTATGAAGGCTTCGTTGCCTCATGTGCGACGGTAAACACGTATTTTAAGTGACTCCTGATATTGTCTTTTAAATGTCTCCTCATTGAGTCTTTCCAAAAAAGCTCTTTATTAAAGACGTTTGTTTTCCACTCATTGTTGCTTGTGGGCATAATTTTTTGAAGTAAAGTATCACGTCAAGGCAAGACCGGTGGTTGGGGACCACTGCTCAAACGGATGGAGAGATGGAGGGTGGGGATGGCCTAGTGGTCTAGTTGTACGCCTTCCAAACAAAACACCAGAAGGTTGTGAGTTCAGGGCTGCCACCATTAGATACCCCTGAGCAAGGTACTTAACCCCAAGTTGCTCCAGGGAGACTAGATATGTTGTATATAATTGTGTTTTATAATAATCTGGGCCTAGTGCCATGTATAAACGTAGCTCAGCTATTCAGTTAATACTGAATGTGTGCATTGCTGACTGATAACGTCTTCTGCCTCCATTTATCCATCCTCTACAATATGTTGGATTCATGTTAATGTGTATTTAAAAACATTTAAATTTGTGGAAAAGAAATTGGTTTAAATAAATATATATATTTAAATTATAAAAAAAGAAAAGAAAATTGTCCAATCAACCACAAATGTTGCGGACCCCCTGTTGAAGACCTCTGATGGTAAGCGTACAAAAAGAGAGATTTCAAAGTGGTTTTTTAGAACAGAATATGGCGGATGTTCAAGGAGCAGTTAAACTTGAGAAGTAGGCGTATTCTCTTTCTCGCCGAGAGTCAGATGAGAAGATCGATGCCTCCCTCATGTCTGCACGGTGAACATGAAGATACAACCAGCTGAGAACAGGAGGAAGCCGCCGACTGTCTAAAGGTACCAGCACCTTGAAATTATTAACATCTCATTGGTTTAATCTGTGCAATAAACCAAATGTAAGAACATCACATTGTGGGTTATGTTATGCTATTTCTCGGGCAGGCACAGTAACTTCCTGGTGTCTCGGCTGGTTGCCTGGGTTACGTAAGGATGTTGCATCATGACTGGGATAAGATTAGTGGTAGACCGATTAATTGGGAAAACAATTTTTTGGCTCGCTGAACACAATTTTGAGATAATCAGCATCTCCCAATGCCTGAGCTCACGAGGCTCATATTTTATTTATTAGAGTATTTCACTGAGCACCAGGAAAGGCCACGACACTAAGATTCTTTTTTTTTTTTGTGTCTCTTGGAAACAAAGAGATGCTACTGGGTTTTTTTTTCACATCTGGACATTTAATTAGTTTCTTCAATTAAAAAAAAAAGTACAGTGCAGATCTATTTAAGCAAACGATGCAGATAGCAACGGTGTTAATTAAATAATTTGACACGAGACAAGGGGAGCCAGCGTTCTCTCCAGCAGTTCCACTTCTGTCATACTCGTGTAACCTGAGAAAAAAGACATGGAAACTCATCTCACCTCCTTGTACCAAAACAACCCCGAGGACTGAACAGCAGCATGTCTCAAGCATGACAACTACGCAGTTTCCACACCAGCCCCCCTCCCGATTGTCTCGTTGACCCTTTTTTTTCTTCTCCCCCCCCTCTGCCTTGTTTTCCCCAGATAACCCTTGTCTCTCTTCGAGCTATCTCAATCTCCCGCTGTCACACACTCCATCATTCTAACCCGCTTTATTCGCTGCCTCCCCTTCTCCCTCTATTAGGTGAAGCGCTGCAGATGAGACGCCGACTGGCTGTACACAATGGCCTCTGTATTCACACGGATGTTTACGTGTCTGCAGACAGCCCCTCATCACAATTAGCAAAGCAGCCCTCTACACAAGACGGGCAAAAATGCAAACAGCTCCCACGCACAGAGGTCTCTTTGTTCCTCTATACGTCGTGCATACCTGAGCGTCAGTGTGGAGGACTGAAGGCCAATTAGCTGGGTTAATACACCGGAGCTATATAAAGTAAGTGTGCATTAAGGTGAGATTATCTTACGTCTGTTTTGTTAAAGTAAATATGAACTATATGGCCAACTCTGAGGCCGTCACAGTCTGAAAGAAACATACAGTGAAATCATAAAGTTTCAAGACAGTGATAGATTCTTTATTTATAGTTTTGGCTCTATACCAGCAATATGGATTTCAAATGAAACAACCATCACAAGGTTAAAGTGCTGACTGTAAAGGGCACTGCTTTTACCCTTTCGGGGGGGGGGGGGGGGGACTCTACAGTTACTCTACAGTCAATGCAAAAACTGTACATGCGCTCACATGCAAATATAAAGCCAATACATATAAACAAGACCGCTTTCGAAGACCTGTGGTGTCGTATTAGTTTTGCAGCTGTGGAAATATTTATGCATATGTAAGGGGGGGGGGGGAACTTCATCCTGTAGTACGTGTGGGCATGTGTGCAGCCATTTGTGCAAACTGAAGGCAGATGGATGGGAAAGCCCTCGCGCTGGGGTTCAGAACAAATCGTCTGCCTTTCGTCTCTGCTCCTCTTTAAATTACACGGCACTGAAACGCAGCGGCTACCTCCAAACCCGACGCCAGCAGAAGGGGGATATCAACAGTGCCGTTTATCATGCAGAGTGCTGACAAAAAAAAACACGTAGTCCATCTCTTTCTCAGAATAGATACGCGGCCCACACCATCAAGAGCACTTCTGTTTGGATGTCAGTGGTGGTTTTGGGGATGGAGTACAGTGGAAATACTTGGATAGGCTTCAGAATGGTTGTACAAATGACAGTTAGTACAGTGGATTCACAAGCAGTGAGATAGGGATGTCATCGTGTTGACTCTAATATAGCACTTTGTACTCGAAACGAAACAGTGAGTATCGGGTTAAAAGGGGCTGACTTTAAGTTATAATGCTCTACTTACACTACGGCTGTTCTCGTCATTATTATAGGACTCGTAGTCCCCCAATTTTAGGACAATGCTCAATGACAAGGACAATGAGAAATGTTCCCGAATCGACAGACGTGGTGACAAAGGAGGGTTTTTTTGGGGGGTTTTTTCAAAGGACCGTCACTGTCCTAATATTGCTGACTTCATTCCAGCAGCAATTTAAGCAATAAACAAATTAAAGAACCGGTTTGAATCGAGGTCATAGTGGATTCATGTGAGGAAGAATATTGAAGCATTAGAAATGGACTCTGTCATACAACCAGCGCATTCTGCATTCAATCAAATTAATCATTGCATCTCAATTAAATAAAAAATAAGAGATGGACTGCAAACTCGTCCTCTCAGGGTCAGGGTCAGCATCGCGTACGGTGGCGATGTCATGCATATTCAGTGTCCATTTCGTTTCGCGTCACTCGGTTTCAACTACTCCCCGCAATGGAACGCACTTTGTAACCACGGCTCTTAAAATATACAGTTCTTGTCGTTTAGACTTGAAGTTCTACTAAAGTTCATTCGCAGGACGCTTCAGGGGGTAATGAAGTGTGAGCGAGGCCCGCACAAACACAAGAGCCCGGAGAGAGGGAAAAGGAAGCTGAACTCATGGCACACAGTATATCTTGATAATGAAATACCTCTCCGCTTTCAATTTCCCTTGCTCTCTGATAAGCGGAGGGATAAGCGACGAGAATGCACTTCTGCTCGTCACGATGCTCCAGCCGAGTGAAAATGGCAGGAAGCAAGAAATGAATGATGAAGAGAAAAGGAAACGTCTAAATATTCATATTATGTATGTACACACACACACACACACATTGTTTCTTATGAACAATAACACTGATTTATTACTGCAGCTCCAACACATGCATTCATATCATTTAGCATCAGCGGCGACTCAAGACGTCTCGCTAATAAGAAAAAACAATGCAGGGGAGAGAACGGGAGACTCTTCTCTCCGCTTCGCCAGCGCCACCTGGGGCAGCGATCACAAGACCGTCGCAGATACCGTTCTCCCTGCAATCAGCGACCACTAAGGCGTACGCACAAGTTCAGCGTGTGCGTGTTCTCGTGTGCTCCTGCTGTTCGAGTCACAGACCTGTTTCACCCCACAACACAAGGAGGACGCCACTTTGAGACTTCATTAGGGGGAAAACATCCAGCTGAGGCTCAACAGAAAAGCTCAGCGATCTGTCACATGCTAATATTTATCTTTTGAAGGGGGGGGCAAGGTGCCACTGAAATTCACCAGGCCACAGTAGCACGGGAAGGTTTTATGCAAATGTTTATGCACACTCCTCGCTCTTACAGTATCCGTCGTATTTGTTTAGACTTTCACGGAGTAATGAAGTAAAGAAAGAGGGAGTAGGTGTAACGTGGAGGCGTGCAGATTAAGAGATGGGGGAGGTAAAAAGGCAGATAGCAGCAAGAAAACAGAAGAAGAAGAAAAAAGAGAGAAAGAAAAGGAGCCAAAAGAGCACAGCAGAGAGTGTGGGGGCCGGAGGGCACGAGGAAAACGGAGAACGCAAAGGAGGAGGAGCCACAAGGCAGAGATTTGACTTTACCTTCGGTGGGGTTGATAGCGCCTGGTAAACTGTCCCACGGGAGGGTCCAGGCCGGGCAAGGGTGAGGAGCAAAGACTGCCTCGATGCCATTTTCCTAGGGGAGGAACACACACACACACACACACACACACACACACACACACACACACACACACAAATAAACATGTTACCATGGAAACCCCTCTACAGGCTTGACGTTCTGTGGTGGAAAGAGTTGTAATGAAGCGATTTTCAAGAGCACCCATTCTCGAACAATCCCTTTGTTACGTTGCTCACGCTGGTATGAAGCGATGAACAGAGGAAAGGCCAGTGCTAGTGCTCTTATTACTCTCTCAAGAGACACCGCTGCATCACTCCTGCTCGTCCTAAACACTTCAGAGGTGTTTACTGGAGAGACACTGACAAGTAAAGCGCGTGAGCATAAGCCGAGACACATGGTATCAAAAGGAGTCGTTATTGTTGCAAACACATTAATGCAAAAACATCTCGTGCGGAAATCTTTTCTAGCAGCTGTATGTTTCAGTGGGCTTCAGAATTAAATCTGATAATTGGGCCACTGATAAATATGAAATCACTTTATGATTAAGGTGTAAACGGGGTTTGAGCTGCCGGCAACAGACGCTCGCATTTCTTTTCAACAAGGTGCAGTGACATTACACTAATGTAATGCTTTGTTCGAGTTCTCTTTTTATATTGTGCATTTAGCTATGACTACAATAAAACTGGAAATACATACTACACTACAGAAGATTATAGAGGTGCAATGGTGTTGCACAATTATTGTAGTGTAGCTTCTATTACAGCGTAATGCCCAGCCCTATAGTCACAGCAAGTATATAGTTAAATGATGTAATGATGTAATGCAGCATTATAACAGTCCTGCAATATTTGCTGACACAACTACTTAAGTTGTGTGTTCACTACGGTGGGGCTGAACTGTGGCTTTGTGCAACGTTACATTAACATTCCCTGTTCTAATATTCTTTCTACTTAATTTACTTTAAAAAGGTTTAATGTGTAATTCTGAGCTACCTGCTGTTGTATGGGTCCATACAACATCTAAAGTTTATATTTTAGTTCTAGTAGTTTGGCATATTTATTGTATTCTTTATATTATGTATTGCTTTTACTCAATGTACCAAAATTCAACCAAACTGTCAGAAAACTGCAATAAAAATTGGACTAAATCCAAAGTGACTCGTCTTCCTGTTGGCGGCGCAGCAGCGAGGAGAGCAGCCTGCCGGCGGAGGAGAGAGGTCAGAAGAAGCCCCAACGCCGGCAGTCACAGTGAGATGCTGGACCTGCGTCGCCGCAGCAACAGGAGTCTGCAGTTCCCCCGGTGCTGTGGCTGAACTCGAGCTAACTGCTAACTGAAGCTACGCCGTTTCCCGGGGCTGCAGACAGATATACACTCGTTTCTGCCACTTAGAAAGTAATCCAATAAACAAACTATAAAACAGACACAGACCATGGCTGTAGTGTACTTCTTCTCTCTGCACTGAGTGCAGACTGGATCTACACTGACTCACTATCGCCCCTAGAGGAACAAGTGGTATTCCATACAGGATGGAGCGCAGCTAGCTGTTAGCATGCTAATGTCAGGAGATATCTCTGCAACACAACACACAGACGTGTTTGACACAACGTCAACACTGTGACCTCTTCACGTTCTGTTCTTAATTTAAGTTTAAATGCTGGCACATCTTAAGTGTCACACAGTAGCACACACTGCATTAGAAAACTGCTCTACTGAATTGCATTGCAATGGAGCTGGAAGTCACTGGATGAAGACATGCGAGGTATAACAAATCACAAATGAATCTAAACAAGCGATTCTGTTTGAAGCGTTTCCACTAGCACACAGTTTGTCAACAGCCATGGTCCACATGTTCTGGTCATGATTTAACTCAACATCTGGAAAACTCTATTGATACTGAATAAAAAGGTAAGCAATTAAAATATATTAAAACATTTGTAAGCACATCAGTTGACTGTGCAAATGAATAAGATACAGTGTCAGGCACATGCTGGCAAGTCAAGAGCTCAAATATAAGATCTGTACGAAAAGGATCAGCAGCAAGACGACGGTTCAAGAGCTCAAGCTGTGACACGTGTAGGTTAGGCCACATGTTCACAATGCACCAGTCATATTGTGAAGTCGCATTAAGGTGGACACTACATTCAAGCTGCTAGAGATGAGTCCCAAGCAATGACCAAACCCTAATGCCCCGCTGAGGACTGAAAGGAATAAGTAACGTGCCACACAGCTGGTTAGTTGTAGCGCATGAGTTTCCACAGGGACACAGGACTTTCAGTAATCCCAGTTTCTGGGACACCGGCTTTCCTGTGAGCCCCATTCTGCAAACATTCTGCCTCGTCTCTCTCTCTCTCTGTGTGTTTGTTTCTTTTTCTCCTATCCGTGTGAATCATGTGCTTCAGTTTTGTTTCTTGTGTGTTTGGGTAGGCGTGTCCTCTTTCCACCTCACATGATGGGAGAGGAGGTTGTGTGTCTGTGTCCTCTTCTCCCCATGTACATTTTATGCATCATTTTGTCATTATTATGTTGTTTATCCTGTACACACGACATCTATTGCACGTCTGTCCGTCCTGGGAGAGGGATCCCTCGTCAGATACTCTCCCTGAGGTTTCTTCCAGTGTTTTTCCCTGTTTAAGGTTTTTTAGGGGAGTTCTTCCTTATCTGAAGTGAGGGTCGGAAAAGACAGAGGGAGTCGTAAGCTCTACAGATTGTAAAACCTTGTGAGGTAAATGTGTGATACTGGGCAATTTAATTTGACTTGACTTGCCAACAGAACATCCAAAATGTCCCTGCATTTGAATTCAACGCACTATTCCTTCCCGTAGTCTACTGCTTTCACAGACTTTTCTCTAAATGTTACAAAACTGTATTTAAAAGACCTGTCAATCAGTCAAGTGACAGCAGCAAGGCTTCAGACTTGAGTCTTGAATTTTGGTGGTAGGGCTCTCTTTTGTTTACATTTGAATCACAGGTTGCTTCTCTACAGCTCATTGCACAGGCAGTTTGACTGGCATGCATCAGCGTGTGTTAACTGAAGTGAGAAAGAGGGAGAGTTTATGAGCCATTTATATTGTGGATGGAGTGGCAGGATGAGTCTGGTGCTGCTGGTTAGCAGCAGTGAAGGATCGTGTGTCAGACGGCAGACCTCTCTGTCTCCGTGTACTTGCCTTGGGGACGCAAACAGTCGTATATGAGGACACACACACACACAGACACACAGACACACACACACACAGACACACAGACACACACACACACAGACACACAGACGCACACCTTGGCCAAGACAACACAACAGCTGCAGTGCAGACATGATGGTGGCGACACGCAGCCATGCTTGTAATCCCCCTAGCCAAGAAAGAATGGTGGCCATTGTGTGTGTGTGTGTGTGTGTGTGTGTGTGTGTGTGTGTGTGTGTGTGTGTGTGTGTGTGTGTGTGTACATTCCTTGCAGTTTTAATGTCTGATGATTTCAACCTGCCATGCAAACTGTCATTTGTGCACATCTGTGCCTCACTAAATGTAATCCAGTAGCGTGGCCTGTTGAAGGCACATCCCCGTCCTGACCACCCGGCTCACTAAAACTCTCCAAATACTGCTTTCTCCCCGTCCTCTCTTCCCGTCACTTTAAAAAAGTCACGTTGTTATAGGCCAGCAGGAAATGACAGAAATATCTGTGCTGAGAGAGCAGAGAGCCGGGGCCAGGAGAACAGTTTGGAGTAGTGAGAGGTTAGTCAGGGCTGAGGGGGCCGTCTCCTTTTTAAACAGCTGGGCCTGCTTATCTCCTTCTGGAAAAGTGTTGTAGGGGCAGTATGTGGTGCTATCGGGCTAAGAACACTATAAATTGTGGGACTGAGGGTGTCTTACAATGCTTCCTGAGGGAACTGCATTTTAGTGTGGACATTTTATACTACTATTGTGTGCCGTCGTGTCTCTTTTCACTTAAATATTCAGCCATTACAATAAACGACTTAGTCTGGCTATAAAACTTTGTTTAGTTCCGGACTGGATTCATTGTTTTTATTGCACCTGAAATGAGGAGAGGCTGAATGTGCATCATCTGCACTATTGCAAGTGGCAACCTTATTCACTGATAAAACTGAATGGTGCATTTTATAATGCACCGAGGGCAGCGCAATACTGTTCATATAAACAGATTCTATTATTCTTTTCTTGTGTGTGTTAGTTTGTCTTGACTGATACAAATATTTGTCATACAAACAACCTCAGTAAGAAGAAAACCCTGTATGCAGACAAGCATCTCTAAAGCAGCCCACTTAAAATGTTAATTCTGTGACTGAAAGCACTTAATGTAATGTTTGAGCAGCTGACAGAAAGACGGAAAATGCGACAATTAAGGAAGACTGCCAGAAGCCAAAACACAAACTGAGAGTCGCAATCAGCAGAAAAATGGGTGTTTGAAATTACAGGGATAATAGTTAACAACCAGTTGGAGGCTTCAAACCCAGCGGTGTGAAGGAACACTGGGACACAGCTCCTCTAACTTACAGGGAGCAAATATGTGTGTGTGTGTGTGTGTGTGTGTGTGTGTGTGTGTGTGTGTGTGTGTGTCCACAGAGAGGTCGGAAAAACATGATGAGAAATGAGTAAAGAAATGTAATTATTTACTTTGAGTTTAGTCATTGTCGGTCTGGGGCCTCCGACAAAGGGAAGCTGTGGGCTCTTCTCCGGGCCTTCTTCTTGCTCCAATAGGCCAGGTGGGTTGTCCTCCTCTGAAGGCGCCGGGAGGCAGGACGTGGGAACTTCGGGGGTGGAAAAAGCCATCCCGCAAGCTTTGGATGCCCGAAGGACCCCGGGTACCTCCTGAACACGGCTGTACCAACGCAGCAGGTGGGGGAGCTGCTGTAGAGAGCTCGCAGCGTGGGCTTGGAGGGAACACTATCAAAAGACACGAAAAAAAGGGAATGAAAGAAAAACAGAGATATTGATTAAGTGACTCATCCGACATGTCATCTCCAGCGGAGCGGGGTGTCAGGTTCCAGCAGCATTCACTCGCCACGCTGCTGGTGGACGGGTGCACGAGAGTCGTGAACAACACTTAGAAGCAGCGTTGGCAGTTGGGGAGGGTAAAGACACAAACAGAGACATGATGAGAGGCCCAGTGTCACTTGTGTGTGTGAAGACAAAGGAGGGACAAAGACACAAGGGGGGGGGGGACGCTGCAGTATGACAAGTGGGTGGAGTGGAAAGGACCCGTCGTGAGGCGCATGTATCGTGGACAGTGACGGCCGTTGAGAGGAGACACGCCAGACTGAGTGTGAAACTGGAAACCACTGGAGCACAGCTGACTACTAAAAGCCTCATTGTGAGGACTTCGGTTCATTCCCACCGTCGAGGAACAGTTTGAGGCGGTTGAAGGGTGAAATGGAGGTTGAGAGACACTTCACTGCCTTGACAGCGCAGCACTCCTGATCAATAACAATATACCAGTGAACTAAACAGCTGTGGTACTCCGGGGTCTCTGCTGCAGCTTCTTAAATCCCTGCCACCAACTTTACTTGTAAATTATGCACTCACTCTACGTAATGAACACTCAGAAATTCAGATTGTGAGCTTTTGCGGTCTTGCAGAATTTCCTTTTTTAATTTAAGACTTTTAAAGATCAACAAGCATCCAACTCTTGATCTGTTGCAGAGAGAGAGAGGAAACGTAGTCAAAATGAAAGTCACTGAAATGCATTTTCATCCTGCTGAATATGAATAGAAACCCTCCCATACAGTGTTATCACTCTTTGCCAGGTGGCTCTCTAGACCACCTTTGAGAGCACAACCTCTGCCAAGTCTGATGCAGCGACTCTTCTTAACTCAACTTTCTGCCTGGATGGATCTGAAAGACTTTGGGTGTACTGCCTGCTCACCCGGACCAGAGTGTCAAAACCATAACTATAATAAAGACATTAAAATGGCAGGAAATAAACATAAGGAGAGAGGGGGGGGGGAGGGGAGGGGATCTGTAGCCTGGATGGCACCATCTCTATGACATGACTTTAAATCATGCGTGTTGCTGTTTATGTTCAGAGACAAAGCCTCGCATGGCTACACTTGATTGCTCACGGCACAATAATGGTGTTTTTGCTTACAGTAAATGTTAGAAAGTTCACAGTGTGTCAACGCATTAATAGCACAAGGCTCATACGGGAAATACAGCCGTTATTACCAACATTAAATGGGCATTCGACGTGTATTCATGATACGAAACGATCCGCTAACCTAAGGTAGTAACTGGAGCAGGGTCCTTTAACCACAAGGGTTCATTACTAACAGCACTCAAACATAAATCAGAAACTCCAAGGCCCTTACCAGGTAATGATAGACGCATGGCAGCAGCACCACATCTGTCAGAGTGAAGTACAGGCCTTCAGCAAACACGTGCTCCAGCGGAGGCAGGTCTGTGGTCTTCACTTTCCTGATCTCAGAGTTCTCTCTGGTGGGCAAAGTGGGAACTGAATCCACTGACAGCTTGGCCAGAGCCGCCCTGAGCTCAAGTCCGTCGCTGACCTGAGGTGACTGTCTGCGTTTGGACTCAGAGTCTGGGTTCCCTTCGGGCGACTCATTCTTTATGTTCCGTCTCTGCTCTTGCAGTTTCTGTCTCCGTATCTTGTCATCATTGTGCACTTTGACAGGCTCCGCTAGCCTTCGCTCGAGGGTGAGGATGGAGAGAGGCAGCTGCTGATATTGATTTGAGGGATTTTTGAGGTATTCTTCAACGGCAGAGGGGATGCCAATTTCACACAGTCTGGTCCACTTGCTCACCTGAGAGCGAGGAAAGAAAATACAGCACTGTCAGTGGAAAAGCTTAAAACTGAAAGACATTGGTAAACTGTTTATTATTGACGTCTGTGTAAGTATAATGTTAATGTGACCAAACCCTAATCTGCATGCTGTAACTGAAAGAAATCCACATTTATCCACGTTTATTCTCCATGTTGGATTGTATTTCTGCCTGTACACACACTTTTCATGCTCGCACGTTCAACTGACCTGCTGTGCACGGACTACAGAAGAAGGATAAACTAGCAATAAAAAGAGGAATAATTATGTGAATGTCACACAAATCAATAATGTGCTTTTATGTTACTTGTTGAAACTCTGTGTTGCTGCTATTCTTGGCCAGGTCTCCTATGTGTGTGGAAATATTTGATCTCAATGGTTAATTAAAGGCTAAATACAAAATAAAAATAAAACGTTATTGTACGCTTATTCTGATGTTACAGTTCCTTTCAAATAAATGATTAATCACTGGTATTTTTGACTGACATAAAAGCACTACGCCACTATGTACACTAAATCAATATGGATAGTATCCTATCATATCTCAGACACAGTGTTTCAATTCAATTCATGCGTGTACAATCTGGATTCAAAGTGATACTGTCATGACATTGACTCCAGAGTACACATCGAGTGAGTGATGTTGAGTTAAAGGGTCAAAACTCCTGCAGTCCTTGCTGAAGGTGCAACAGTTGTGGACTCGATCACGTGACACTAACCTCAGCACAGGCCTTCAGACAGGTCTTCTTGAATCCCAGCAGAGCCAACACATCATTTCTAGAAGGGTCAGCCTCCAAGGTCTTGTTGATGATATGTCTCAGCACCACCGCCAGCCCTGCCCTGCACAGCCTCCCAGACTCATCCAAAACAGCAGGGAGACGGCAGCCCCTCACCAGCTGGGGGATATCCTCCAGCTGAACGTGAGACACATCCAAACAGTCTGGCAGCTGACTCTTCAGGGACTGGGAGCTGGCAGGTTTGGTGAAGACTAGGGACACTTTGAAAGACTTGCACTCACAGTAGGACAGGAGAAACAGGGCGATGGAGGTGTGCAGCGGAAGACTGGGCTCTTCATTTTGGGAACAAACTTCTAGATAGAGGGAGAGATGTTGTTGCTTTTCCTCGGTGTGCGTCATCGTTACAAGTACTGTGGAGAGAAAAACACAGGGAAACTATGGCAGCAAGAACGTGTTAGCTGAACATTTAGGATCCGGCACATAAAAGGACATTAAGAGAGACTTACAGCAGATTCAGTAACGCGAATGTATACCGGCAATATGAATACAAGCACGTTGTTATGATACACACTTCCTGCAGTGATGCTTCTTCTTTCCTTGTGCTAAAGCTAAGCTAGCTCCACAGCGCCATCAACTGTCTGCTGTCAAAACCTACGATTCAATACTAATGGACATATGTATCACAACCAAAACGCTACATTAAATTACTTTACCATATACGTGGTACATATATTACACATTACATGTAGAGCGTAAAGTTATATCATATTTCTGAGTAAAACCCATTTCCACACAAGGTTCCGCGCGTGGATTCCGGACATATTTAGCGGTTGCGTCCGCCCCGGCTGCTTCTCATGTAGGAAGTCAACCGTTAACGTCAGTTGCTCTCCAAAACGAAAATACCGGGTTAAAGGGCAGGTTTTTACCAGAAGCAGACTGTGAGGTAACGTAATATAATTTAACATATTAACCCGTGAACTTGGGTTTATATCTGACATCTGACGGGAAATGTAACTTTAGCTACTGTGCCGTTAGTACTGTGCTCTTGTGTTTCTGCTCCGGGCTAACGTTACAGAGCAGCCACATTAACTCAATTTTAAGGTATGTATTTATTTTGTTCAGGACAATAAGGACATTTTAGAGTCAACCCAGTGGGCGTAGGTTAGATCTGACAACCCGGTGCAACACAAATGTGTAAATTGAGCATCAGAGTGACAATCTAATATAGCTAAATGTGAGAATGAACCTAAAGACTGTGAGTGATTCCAGCTAGGAGGAGGATGCAGATGCAAGAAACCTTTTTGTTTTAACTGTAGTACAGCTTTGTAATGGCTGTAGCAAAGATCTGTAGAGATTTAATCCCTTTTTAAAAGGCATTTTGTTCTCTCAATCAATTAAATGTAAGTGTTTCGGTCTGTATTTAATCCTTAAACTCTCAGCCAAGTCAAATGTCAGTCCAAGTTAACACTACAATATCTACATTTGTGTAACCTAACGTGTCTTCTATAGCCGTTGTGTTTGATAAAGCTGTAGCCAAAGTCTAAACGGCTGACTTTATTTTATAATTCCCAGTTCAAGCCATGGCTGGACCTGTCAGTCTGGAGCTGGATCCCATCTTCCTAAAGGGACTGAGTTACCTGCACTCCAAGAGTAAAGACTCCGTTGAGAAACTCAAAGCTTTGCTAGATGAGTCCCTTTCAAGAGGAAGTGACTCATGCTACCGTTCATTACAAAAAGTAAGGACTTCCTCACGTTTCTTATGTTGATGCATCCTAAGTTTTTATTCACGCTGTACCTTATTGTTCATTACTCTTTCAATTCATCGGTATGTCACTTATGCAACTGAATGCCAAGTATTGTGTAATATCATTGTGTATCCTCAGGATGTCGAAGTGTCCAAGGGATCTGTGTCAAAACTGAGCTTAAGTAAACAGGACTCCAAGTCCTCCTCAAGTTCCTCGTCCTCCAGCAGCAGCAGTAGCAGTAGTAAGTCCAGCTCGGAAAAGAGTAAGAAAGAGGTGGAGAAGAGACCTGTTGAGAAGGTAAGGGATAAAAACATAGCCGCACAAAAAATAATGTTTTATTAGTCCAGATATTTCCTCTTTAAAGTGCAAGACGAACGTGTGCATGATTCCATATCGGACTGTAAAATAATGAACAAGCTTGCTACTATTTGACAATGTTGGCACTTATGGCCTCTTTCTGTCCGACCGGCAAACAGGTCAGGGTTGAGTTGAGTGAGGTGGAACCTCCGAAGAAGCCTCGTTTGGAGAAACCGGAGAATCGCTCGTCTCCGATCACCGTCCAGACGAGCAAAGACCTTCTGCCAAACATAAACGACTACGATGAGACCAATGCCGACGACTTTGCCATGGAAATGGGTCTGGCTTGTGTGGTTTGCAGGTACGTCGTAATTATTAGCAACTATGTCCGCATGCGTTCCACATTCATTCTACTTCATGTCTGAGTACTAACCTGCAACGTGCATTTCCATTGCCGAAGACAAATGACGGTGACAATGGGAAACCAGTTGGTTGAGTGCCAGGAGTGCCATAATCTGTACCACCAGGACTGTCACAAGCCCCAAGTGACCGACAAAGAAGTGAACGATCCACGACTTGTGTGGTATTGTGCCCGCTGCACCAGGCAAATGAAACGTATGGTGAGGAAAATAAACGATATTCCTTGTATGTAGTCGATGTTTATGTGACTAATCGGTGCATAGTTGTGTTCGTGGTTTCTGAATTGGTATTGCTTCTAAAACTAACTTTGATTTTTTTTCTTCGTCCACCAGGCATCGAAACCTCCACAGAAGCCGTCCCCTGCCTCTGCGTCTTCAGCGCCCGTTGTGAAAGACACACTGGTGAAAAAGACGGAGCTTAAAGCCAAGCCCGACACCGCCAGCACCTTCCAAGCCTTCAAAAGAACAGAAGTGAAGGTACAGCGTTAACTAATATGGCTGTGCGCCGCCTTTTTTGATCCACAATAACATCATGTGCTCCTGCGTCGCCCTGGAGTCGAGCAGAAACAAGGATTCGGTGTCCTGAAGTTATTTCTGGTAGCAAGTGAGAGAAGAGCTGTCGATGTGCAACAACTGCTCCTAAAAACCGTCGACATAACTCCTGCTTTAGTGTTGCAGTAGAGTATCGTTTCTCCCGAGGGAGTGGGTTTCACTTTTCCTTATCGGAGTTCACCTCCAGAGTTATTTTGACAGAAAACATGTTGCCTTGTCGTCAGTGAATTATGCTAATTCAAGTCAGTTTGGGAGTTTTGCTCAAGTAAGGACGTTGAGGCATTGTCTAGCTTTGCAGGTACAATCTGCTGAGTGACATGTCTTGCTCTACGACACAGTGATCTGAAGATGTATTCAAGGATGAGGCTAACACAATGTGTTAGTCCATATCTCTTCTTTCTTGGGGACTATTTTCAGTGAATTATGACACACTTGGTGTTCTACTGAGTATTGTATGGCCCGTACTAGTGGTACCTGTTCGTAGGTAAAGGATCAGTCTTCTCCCCTGGGGATAGTTTTAAATCTAAAACTTCTTGCTGATGACCCATTTCTTTCATTTTGAGTTTCTTTAACTTGTCCCAAACTAAGTGTCCCGCTAACTTCCCTCATACATGTACAGACGTGTTTTAAATGAAAGCAAAAAAGGTTAAGCCCCTTTTCTTTATGGCGACTGCAGAGCGTATATCTTTGTAATGTATCACCTGAAGTAGTAGAAGAGATGGGTATACCCAAGCTAAATGGTTACATTAATTAAAGTGGGGCTGTCCCACTTGCCTTGGAGCTTCGGTTAATAGTAAAAGCTTTCCTCACTATATTTCTTAAAATGTCAAATATGCCCACAGGCCTAAAGGCTTTATCAAGTGAACTGCTTTAGTGAACCCTGAACTCAATGAGGTGTTGTTTGACTGCGGGGACGTTGGAGTCTTCTAAATGTTATTATTGCAATATGACAATGAAATCTTAGTCTCTGTTGAATTTGTGTTGCACTGTGATAGTTGTGGTAACTGCTTTATCATTTCAGGCATCCACAACATCAGCCAACCCCACCAGCAGCAGCAGCTCCTCCTCCTCAGGCAGCGGTCTGACAGGCTGGGCTGCATTTGGCGCCAAGACGGGCCCGTCTCTTCCTGCCAGCTCCAAACTCGGTTCCTCGGGCCCAAGTGGGAGCCACAAGACCTTGACAACTCCCTCTAGCCAGAAACCTGCCGGGCTGTCTGGGCTAGCAGGAGCCAAGTCGGGACTCGGGAGTGCAAAGACACCCGGGAGCGGCAACGGAAACGGCTCGAGCCAGGCGCCTCTAAAACCTCCTCCGCCCCTGACTCTGGGTAAGCAGCCACTAAACCGCTCAGCGAGCGGTGAAAGCCAAAGTAAAGGGTCTTCTTCATCGGGGGCCGGCTCCCCGAGTGGCTCGCAAGCAAGTGGAGGAGGGAACGGAGGAAACAACGGAGGAGGTAACGGGAACAATGGGAACGGGTCAAAAGCTCCACCAGGCGACAAAGCACCAACGTCCCAAGAGTCCCAACTTAACGCCATGAAACGGTTACAACTGGTGAAGAAGAAAGCGGCGCAGAAGAAACTGAAGAAATGAGTAGCGGGAGGAGAGAGAAAACAAAGAGGGAGTAGAAAATAAACGCTTAAACAATGTGGAATTAGTGCCAGAGCATTCTGTTTGTATTGAAAGATCATTTGTACACGAGGAACTCCATCCAGTCAAATACTTGAATCTTGCTTTGTGTAAATGTTGCTGGAGCGCGTCCCTCGTTCTGTCCTGACAAGTCTAACCGTTGAAAAGTGTCACTTTTTATCAACAAACTCATTAAAGCTCTTCTTGTAAACTGGCAGTAGCAACGACTGTGCATGTGCTGTCCTTGTCAATCATTATATTGTGCAGAACAGATCATGTTTATTGCTGACTTTATTGTTAAAATATAAATGTTGACAATAGATTTCTTCATTTTACATTCACATTAAATATATATATATATACTTCATTTCACATTTACTTCATTTGTAAATCAATTCACATATAAAATTACCTTCATGAATAAATCACTTCATTATCAATATAACAACACTGAAGTAGAAAAAGTGCTCCGCACAGTGCCCTGTGTTTTCCTACCATTATTATATTCATCACAGATTATTGGTCAAGTCCCATTGGTGAGCGCTCTCATGATCTTCTGAATGCAAAGCAGATTCAACATCAACACTTTTGGTATGAGACATAAGTGATACCTAGTGCAAATATGACTCTAACTCGAGACTATTTCAATTATTATTTGTAAAGTGTAAGCGAGTTTGTTTAAAATGCCACAGCATTGCTTCTATTTATGCGTAGGACATCCTGCCAAGGTAGTTAGCAGGGACGTATCCCTTCTGTCCCTTAGCCTCAGCTAACCACCAATCCTTATTGCCTCCCAGGTCCGAGAACTGAATGATGCGGACGTGCTGGTACTCCTGCAAGGTCAGCTCCTGGTCACAGCGTGCTTGAAATGCATACACAGCATAGAACTGTGGAAAGACACATCACATTTAATTAGGGGCAAACAGCAGTAGTTTTTTTTTTTTTACAAATTGTAGTCCAAAAATCTTATTTTGCAGTGACATCATGCAATAAATATTTAAGTGTATTCTCCTGTAACTCCAGAAGGTGGCACTGCTTATTAGCTTTTCCACATGGACCGAATGTTCATTGGTTATAATCTAGTGACTCGAGTCAACACTTTATATTTGAAGACCAATAACGTGTTATGATGAAGATTGTCATCTTGGGTTATCAGAGCTGATTAAGACGTGACAACGAGTTCAACGCCTTGTTCGCGTTGCAGCCAGAGTGACAGCGCTGTCGTGGTTTAATGTTATTCAGCCCATTTCAGTGCAATGCCGGCGAGACGGAGACTGTAAAGCTATCAAGTGTGCAGAGCTTCTGCTCATCCGGCCTTTATAAGTGCACACCTCTGTTTTACTGGCCCTCTGGAATAACAACCCTCATATGTTACTGGTGGAGTCTCGTATGCGAGGAGACACTTATGGCCGGTTAAAGTTACACGGCTTGCTGAGCTGTTCTTTTTATTGTAATTATGAGGTTTTATGAGTGCACATTTATGCACATGGGCGTGCTTGAGTGTTGAGGCATGTAGTCGTTCAGCATCTGTTGATTTTGCGAAACCTAGCAAAAGGACGTCAATCATCTCGAATTTGACTGTACTCAAGACTTTCTTTACCTGTCTCCCCAGTTCTACGCACTGCATTCACTTAAAATGATATACACACGGTGCAAGAACAGTTCTGAGAAATACACGTGGGCTGCCACACCTGCTGAGCATCAGTGTCCGAAGTGTCGTTCAGGTCTTCGGGGCTCTCTGGCTCCCCCTGTAGTCCAGAGAGGGTTGAGCCGCTGTCAGTGGTGTTGAGGCTGAAGCTGCGCAGGCTGCTGCTGCCGCCACTGCCCGACACGAACAGGCTAAGGTCGTCAAAGTCCTCGTCCGCCATGGCAGGCGGCTGCTGCTGCTTGCTGTTGCTGTTGCTTCTCTTTGGCCATATGGCCGGCGGCACGCTGGGAGTCCCTCAGAGGGTTGTACTGCTTCAGGAATGTGGAGTACACGTAGCCCTGTGTACCTAACAGCGACACAAAGGGACAGTTTGTCAGGATGCTTGACCTCTGAGTTCAATTTAAAGGGTTGGTTCAGCCAAATAGCAATTACCATGTCACTTTGCTCTAGTTGTAAAGCCATGCAGACAGTTTTCATTTGTCCAGGTTTTTGAGATATGCATTTCCTCCATGAGACACGTCAAACACTGAACACATCATCCCAGCGACCCGGTTATAGCTCGGGTGGGTAAAGTATCTTTTTGTTAAATTTGGTAAAATACTCTTTAAGTCCCGACAGCAATCAGCAGATCAAATGCTAATCCGGTGTCTGTGGTAGGACTGTAATAAGTTCACTCAATCATTTCATTTGGGCAACCTACCTGTCTCCCTACCTGTCTCCCTACCTGTCTCCCTACTTGTCTCTCTACCTGTCTCCCTACCTGTCTCCCTACCTGTCTCTCTTCCTGTCTCTCTACCTGTCTCCCTACCTGTCTCCCTTCCTGTCTCCCTACTTGTCTCCCTACTTGTCTCTCTACCTGTCTCCCTACCTGTCTCCCTACCTGTCTCCCTTCCTGTCTCCCTACTTGTCTCCCTACTTGTCTCCCTACTTGTCTCCCTACCTGTCTCCCTACTTGTCTCTCTACCTGTCTCCCTACCTGTCTCCTTACCTGTCTCTCTTCCTGTCTCCCTACCTGTCTCCCTACTTGTCTCCCTACCTGTCTCCCTACTTGTCTCCCTACCTGTCTCTCTACCTGTCTCCCTACTTGTCTCCCTACCTGACTCTCTACCTGTCTCCCTACTGTCTCCCTACCTGTCTCCCTACTTGTCTCCCTACCTGACTCTCTACCTGTCTCCCTACTTGTCTCCCTACCTGTCTCCCTACTTGTCTCCCTACCTGTCTCTCTACCTGTCTCCCTACTTGTCTCCCTACCTGTCTCTCTACTTGTCTCCCTACCTGTCTCTCTACCTGTCTCCCTACTTGTCTCCCTACCTGTTCTTCTTCGCTAGATTTAGCGACTTTCGGAGCTAGTGCTGCTAGCTACTTTTATTGGAAAAGAGTTATCAACTGATGATTCATTTTAAATCTCTAGCTTACTCCGATGTTACCCACTCTACCTTAAACTGTCTGTCATCCACTTTTAGACAAGCTAGTAACCAGTGAAAGTAACCAGGAAATTGTTTCGGAGATTTTTTCATTTGTACAAGCACGACAATCAAACTGAGACAAATCTCAGATAATGAAACCTGGGAAATCTCCATATTGCAATTTGGGCGAAGTGAGCCTTTAAATGTCTAACAGTAAGGTAATTACAGCACAAACATCATGAGGTATTTTCCTTCGTTAATCAAATAAATAGCTTCTTAAATATAAATGGGGACACGTGTTCAATATATGGGACTACGTGTCTTACATTAACACCGTAAACATTTGCTCACACAATATTAAATCCATGTGAGCAAAATTGAAGAATGTCTAAATAGGAGGAAAGCATATTCATAGTGTTGATATCAACAGGAGGATGAACAACACAAACTTCCTGGGAATGCTTGTAATCCCAGAGGAAAAGACAAGTTTGTGAAGAATGGAGTACGTACCGAAACACAAGCACACACTCTGACAGAGCTCGTAAAAAAGAACTTGTTATTGCCGAGTACAAAGAGGCGCGCAAGCGTCATCTCTCCGTCCTTGTTTCCGAATACCCATAGGGAGAGGCTTTGTACTCTAGGTGACACTGCTTACAACGTGCAGTGGTTTGTTCCAAACAAGACATCGGGATCTCAGGTGCCTCTGCGAGACGTAGAGGGGAGATGGAGACAAGCTATGGAGTTGGCCCTGTTGTGAAGCAACCATCTCCAGAGGCAGGCAGAGAGGTACCAGCAGCCATGACATCACAGGAGCCCCTGGGACTCATTCTTGTGTGCTGACTTGTCACTGTCAGAAAGTAAAGTTTGGTGTGTCTCCACAGCCTAATAGATGCAGGTGTATTCCAAGAGGAATGTGTATTAAAGGAGACCTATACCGACTGTATCTGCAGATGGTCTAGTGTTGATAACTCAATTCACCTTGAGCTACCGCTGCACCGAGGGTCTTTGTCCTCACGTAACCACACACCCACACATACTCACCTCCAGTGTGAACCAGCCAGCGACTGCTGCTGCCTAATGGGTCCGTGTCCTCCAGCAGGGCTACCAGCTCTCCCTCCAGCAGGCTGAGGTCCTGCTCCTTGGCAGCCATTGCACTTCCTCTTCAGCTGGTACAGACGGCTCAGTGGATATTCTGCCTGCAGCCAGGCGCGCTGTTCCTCGGTTTGATGCTGCACCTCGGGCATCTGGAGGACAGCGCAGCACAACGGGTGTAATTACTTAAAGTGGGTCTGGTGTGTGGGCACATGTAGGCAAGTTGTTGGTTATCAGCAACGTGGGAGGGCGAAAGGTAATAAGCACCTGGGGGTAGGAGTTTCAAACAGATGCACTCACATGTCCGAGCACAAGCGCACGCTCATATATGTACTCATGTGCGTGCATACGTGTACACCCACACACATATGGATATGTAAGTCTCTGGTGGAGCTTTGGGTTGCCAAGTGCTTCAGTTAATCACAGCCTGGAGATGTTCTCTGTGTCTGCCTTTGATAAGTCTTATAGCTGCTCATTTATGCTTTGGAATTGGTTCAAGAAATGTAGACACAAATAGAAAGAAGGAATAGGTGGGACTTTTGTTTGAACATGGAGTCAACGTGAGGTTTACAGACACTTACACAACTGACCCGGGATCTAAATGGTACATTTCAGGCTCTAATGTGAATGATACAATATAGATTATTTCCACTTTCTCACCGTTGTTTTCTTGTCTCGTTGTCTTTCGAAGCTAACTTTACGCTCCATCAACTTCTGAGCATTATCGTTGACAAAAGTCAGATTGTTCAGCTCATCCATGATGCTGTTCTGCACGTCAGCAATGTTTGACAATGGAGCCTGAAAAGGAAAATCACATTTTTAGCTTCAACATTAAACCGACTGAAAATAGATTTATGTGGATTTACTGTATGTGTGGCGTTCTCACCGGGAGCTGCTGTATGGACGGGGCGCGGAGTGATATGTGACCCATCAGCGTTGTGAGCAGGGCCACGAGATACAACACACAGTTGGTCAGGATATTATAAGCCGCCTTGTTGAACCTCTGCAGCTCCTCCACTAGCAGGGCATTGATAGCTTCGTAGTCCCTTCTGGCCGGACCAGGCGGGTCTTCTGACACCAGTGAAGTAGAGGAAGAAGTGGTGGAGGATGAGGATGAGGATGAAAAAGAAGACGAGCGCTCCAGGCGGCTGCAGTAATCCAGCAATTTGTCATAACGCTTCTGGATGAGCTTCTGTGGGGCTGTGAACATGCCTTGCAGGGAGGAGAGGGGGGCGAGGACCAGGCGCTCCAAACTGTCTTTCTGGAGTCAGACATCAATGAGACGGCAGAAGATGAGCAAAGATATCGAGAGCGAGTCTCCACATTTTCATTTGGTATTCTCTATAATGCATTCTGTACATGTGAAGAGATACTTTTGAGTAATTCTGTGTGATACTTAAAAAAATAAATAATGTTTTTGCAGCAGAATCTTTAATTCACAAACAATGTTCTCCGAGGGGAGACAGTAAAGTTTGCATTAACCTTGAATGCATAAGAAGAATAGAGCTGCTACAGCTTGATCTGCATGCACACAAATGAGAGGTAGTGAAGTTATTCTGCATACAATAAGACTCTAGCAGACATTACTTTATCATAAGACATGAAGTAATGTTCCTTTGCATCTGTCACATTAAAGCTGTCATGTTTTATAGCAGACACAATGCATCCCTTAAGTCTGTCACTTTTCTTCTTATAGTACACATCTTTGAGTCTACACTTGTTTTGTTAATCTTATTACAGACTTTGGTTTTGAAAGAGTGTTAAAACAAAGAGTCTTATTTAAAGTTCTAGCTGTGGGCGAAGTGACAGATGACTCACAGCTGGAGGGTGAATGTGAGGTCATGTAGGAACAGGACAGACACGCTGGGTTGTTAAGTAAACTATCTCCCTGAATAAAACTAATAACACTGTTGTGAAGAACAAAAAAAAAGCCGCACTTACAAAGTGCTTATAGGGGTCATTCCCATTAGTGTGCGATGAGCCGTTCGTGTCCTTGATCATGTCCTCCATGTCCTGGATCTTTTGAACGGCCACAGAAACCATCTCCTGCAGAGCGGACATCAAACAAAAAGTGTCAGGAGAGTTGACAGAATTAAAAACCATTAAAAACAAACACATTATGTCGTAGGACCGGCTAATATATATGATCCTACCTGAGTGTGCAGCAGGTAAAACTGAACATTCTTGGCCAGCTGCCTCACAGCCTTCTCCAGACTCCTGAACATCTTCTCCTCTCGGTCAAATACTTCATCTCTCACCTGCGGACAGAAGAGTTTAATTATGTTGCTTAGAAAGTAGATGAATACCAATTACGCCTTTGCCTTATGTAACATTTCTTTTGCATAAAAGCAGCAATGTCGTGTATCTGTAACGTATCTTTACAGAGAACGGTGTTTCACCTGAGGTTCGACTCCAGTGAGGATCTTGAGATAGCCGGCAAACCTGTCGCCTTTCTTCCGGATAGAGTGGATGTTGAACTTGTTTAGCTTTCCCCTCAGTGTGCCTTCATCGTCCAACCTCTTGTACTTCATAACTGAGAATGAACAGGAGTACGTTGTAGAGGGCCACCATTTACACCTTCAATTGCAACTTAATTTCACTTCAGTTGCATGAAAGTGTAAATCCAGCCTTACATTTCAACAGCTTTGTCTTAGACTTGTTTTGTGCTCACAGGTAGAAAGAAATCACAAATTGCGGTGCGTGTTACTGTACATGCCATCTCACCGATATCTTTGCGTCTCTTGAACTCATTGATGTTGACGTTGATGATCTTGGCAGCAGTGAACGCCTCCTGCAGTGGCCGACAGTCAGGGTGGTCTTCAGGCGTGGCGTGCCACAGCTCCCCGAGCAGCAACGGGTACTTCATGATCCTCTGGACCGGTTTGATGAGCAGTGAACCCATGTTCAGCAGGTTGGGTTTCCCTCTGCAAATAAATACATTATACAGTAAACGATTATTTGTTTCATGACGATTATTGATATGAACTGTTATGACCTACAGAACAGAAAACCACAAAACCAAAACTGATAATGCCACACAATAATCAGTCTATATATGACAATATATTTAAAGTAATATAGATAACATCTTTGCTTTGACTGTGCGCTCGTGCTTTGATTGCCCAATGGAATGGCTGTAGACTAATGTCTGTCTTCCGTTTCACAATAAAAGCCCTGGATACATAAGTTTCATCACAGCCTGACAGAGATGATTTCGCAAAGAATAAACTCTACAGAATAGCTTCAGTAGCTACAGTTACAGCTACAGTAATAATAAAAACAACCGGAGTTAACTGTGGAAACTCTTAATGGATAAATAACACAGCCAGGGGAGGAAAGCTGTATGTTGCCAACATCGATTTTTCATTAAAGGGTACTTACTCTTCGTCGTAAATTTTCCTGCAATTACAAAGACAAAGGAACATAGTCAGATTATACACTGTAAATGATAGCATTATATTTTTAGTTTGAATTTTTAATGAATTACTTGACTTACTTCAGAGCTAATACACACGTGGTGAAATGTTGCTTTATTTCTTCCTTTTCCTGATAGGATTTGAGTGACATGTTGGCATCATCGTGGTGGTAACAGTAAACCTTATACACATCTTCTAAAGCTGCCTTCGCCTGGATGAATATTTCTCCTACAAATACAAATGGGACAGGAGACCTTTTGTCTAACATCAACCAGAGCAAGTACAAGTCAACAAGTAGTTCAATCAGCCAAGAGTCAAAGTCAGGCGTTACTGTACCTATGACAACTGCCTCGGGATCAGGATCAGCCACGGCCGCGTGCAGTCTGTGAAGGAGCGCTGCAGACACCTCACACACTGTCTCCGTGTTTGTGAACAACCTGTCTACATCTACAACCTGGAAACAAAACAGGTTATAGTATAAACCAGAATCACTATGAGCTGTTATTTGTATTAATTCCACCCTGAATCTGAATATTCCAACGCTAATTCCTGTTTATTTGTTTTAAATTCTCCAAGGTTTTAATTTTAGAAATGTGGTCAGAGCTAGGATTATAATGTAACGTTGGTCAAGTGACACTCTTCAATATTTTAAAATGATGTCAGCAGGCAGTTAGTTGAATATTTGTTTGTGTAGATGTTGGCGGGGTTGATATCACGTCTCCCCCACAAGAGGGATCCTGTAAAGCATCTACCTGCAGATTTCGTAGAGGCTGGACCACCTCCCTGATGCACAGCTCCAGGTCTGTGAGGTAATCCTTTTCAGTCTGCACAAGCTCCTGGATGACCTTTGACCTGCGGTTCATCTTCCTCAAACGGACCTCCTCTGGGTCCAGAGCTGGAGAGGGGGGGGGTGTCGACAGTTCGTGCGGAGTCATTTTCTCTGAGAAAAGACGACGTTATAAAATTAATATACAAGCACGGTCGTTCTCACGTGACCAGTGGAGGCCAGCGGACGGACTGAAGATAAGAAGGGTGGACATTTATTTTTATATTTTTAGGTGGCCTCTCACATTCTCATGTACTATAGCAATGACAGCATCTGAGTCGTAGAGGTCGTTCAAGGACGTACACAACTGATTGTTGTTGTTGTGAGTGCACCTGCATTTTGCTGTAAATCTCCAATTCCCCCCCCCCCCCCAAAAAATGCATTTGTTTGCCAACATTTCAAGCCATCCGTGTGCATTATCCAAAGAAATGCTGGTAAACATTCCACCCCTGTCGGCTGTGCACGCTTGAAAAAAGGTACATCTCTTCTAACGCATCCGCTCAATGCCTCAGCAGCCATCAGTATTTCACGGTGATATAATTATTTTGACTCCAGCGCCAAAAGGCCTCACTTAACATGCCAGTCAGGCTCACTTCTCTTTTTTTATTGCTCTGCTGTCTAATCAGTCTGTGGCTGCTCTGTGCTTTGCATGGCAGGCAGGAGTGTCTGTCTGTTCAGAGAAGAGGGATGCTTCCTCGCTGCCTAATCGACGCCACACACCACTTCCTTCTAGAGAGAGAGGGGGGAGAGAGAGAGAGAGAGAGAGAGAGAGAGAGAGAGAGAGAGAGAGAGAGAGAGAGAGAGAGAGAGAGCGAGAGAGGCGCTGCGAGGCTCGTGTCAGGTTACAGAACTAATCGTGCCGCTGATGTAATGCTCCGTCGTGCTCAGGCATTCCATCTGCTCAGACTGGGAGTGGCACACAATGATGAACACACACCTACATATGCAAGGACACACACACACACGCACACACACACACGCACACACACACACACACACACACACACACTGACACTGATTCACGCAGGAATACATACACACAGTCATGCATGCACATACAAACTCATCTACTACACCCACGTCAGCTTACTCATTTTACACACACACAGACACACACACACACACACACAGTAAACATGGAGAAGATTTGACCGTACAAAATATTACCTGGGACCTTCTTTACAGTATATTTAGGCACCATTTGCAAAATAATACTATACATGTTATCCATAAATTATGAAGAAGGAACAAATATCAAGTTGGCTAAAAATGTATGATAATGTTGTTTCTCTTCCGCACTTAATTGTTTATTCAATGAGATCATTTGTTTGTTTGTTTGTGGCTATCGTCAGTACAGCATAGGCGTAAAGTTGTGTTTGACTGTGTGTGTGTGTGTGTGTGTGTGTGTGTGTGTGTGTGTGTGTGTGTGTGTGTGTGTGTGTGTGTGTGTGTGTGTGTGTGTGTGTGTGTGGACCCCAGGCTAGTGCTAATAAAAGCCTTCTGTGTATTAGTCCAGTCACACTTTCGGTCTTCACGTTATTATTTTGTATGTTCTCTCATTACTGTGGTTCCGGGTCAGATCTCATTTCTTTTGCACATGATAATCAAAGCAGTCAAAGCATTGAGGAAGTTGCACTGAAAAATGTTTGTAAAAATGTTGCAGGCAACAGGAATGACCGGTTGCAAATGAAGGAAACTGCAGCCGTGAGGGAAAGGTACAGTCAGAGTGTCTGTGGCTGAGTAGAATGGCCCGTGTGTCTCTGGCCGGTGGGGCAGGACTTTCTCATGAATGCGAACACTGTACAGATTGTGTTCACAGGTGACTGACTCCGCCAGAGATCCGATCACATTCTGCTTTTGCAACACTGCATACAGCTACACCTTACATTTTACTTTCCCCCCTGAAACACAGGTTGAAAACACCTGCAAAACATTTTAAACTTTGCAAAAGATGAATTCTCTTCTGAGTGATTGCAGACATGTAACGGCTGCCATTGTTAAAGAATCACAGCTTTCTTCTGAATTCTGCTTTGTTAATATTACAAAGTAGAAAAACCTTTTCCCTCAGTAGTTATTAATTAACTTTTCAATGTTAATTGTTATCCAGTTTACGTCAGGATCATGAATCGTGGCTGCGCCTGCTGCCCTGGTCCTGCTGGACACCGGGAAGCCTTTTTGACATTTTCCTGGATTCATCCAATCTTTCTCTTTTTCAACACAACATAATTTCTGTCAGATGTTGTATTTGTACTATGTTGTTTATCCTGTACACACGACATCTATTGCACGTCTGTCCTGGGAGAGGGATCCCTCCTCAGTCTCTCCCTGAGGTTTCTTACATGTTCCCCCTTTAATTATGGGGTTTCTTTTAGGAAGTTTCTCCTTGTGCGATGCGAGGGTCTAAGGACAGAGGGTCTAAGGACAGAGGGTCTGAGGACAGAGGGTCTAAGGACAGAGGGTCTAAGGACAGAGGGTCTAATGACAGAGGGTCTGAGGACAGAGGGTCTAAAGACAGAGGGTCTAAGGACAGAGGGTCTAAGGACAGAGGGTCTAAAGACAGAGGGTCTAAGGACAGAGTGTCTAAGGACAGAGGGTCTAAGAACAGAGGGTGTAAGGACAGAGGGTCTGAGGACAGAGGGTCTGAGGACAGAGGGTCTGAGGACAGAGGGTGTAAGGACAGAGGGTCTGAGGACAGAGGGTCTGAGGACAGAGGGTCTAAAGACAGAGGGTCTAAGGACAGAGGGTCTAAAGACAGAAGGTCTAAGGACAGAGGGTCTAAAGACAGAAGGTCTAAGGACAGAGGGTGTAAGGACAGAGGGTCTAAGGACAGAGGGTCTAAAGACAGAGGGTCTAAGGACAGAGTGTCTAAGGACAGAGGGTCTAAGGACAGAGGGTGTAAGGACAGAGGGTCTGAGGACAGAGGGTCTAAAGACAGAGGGTCTAAGGACAGAGTGTCTAAGGACAGAGGGTCTAAGGACAGAGGGTGTAAGGACAGAGGGTCTGAGGACAGAGGGTCTGAGGACAGAGGGTCTAAAGACAGAGGGTCTAAGGACAGAGGGTCTAAAGACAGAAGGTCTAAGGACAGAGGGTCTAAAGACAGAAGGTCTAAGGACAGAGGGTGTAAGGACAGAGGGTCTAAGGACAGAGGGTCTAAGGACAGAGGGTCTAAAGACAGAGGGTCTAAGGACAGAGGGTCTAAGGACAGAGGGTCTAAGGACAGAGGGTGTTGTATCCTGTACAGTCTGTAAAGCACACTGAGACAAATGTATAATTTGTGATATTGGGCTCTATAAATACATTTGATTTGATTTGATTTGTTGCATGAGTCTAACTTAGCTTTGGAATAAATTGCTATTAAATGTGTTTCCATGTTTTACGGTAGAATAACATTTGTTATTATGGGAGGTTTAGATAAACATGTTTTTTACTAGTGGAAATGTAAAAGAAGTATCACACTGTGCTGACTTTCTCCAGCATCGTGTTTGGTGATGGGGGCCGGAACAGGAGTTCCCATGAAAGTGGATACCGGGCTTTTCAGCCCACAGAAAGGGATCCAACAGATGGAATACACGACACGGCGTATCACATATCGCCGGCGAGAAAAATCACACGTTTGACTTTCGTCAAATGCACAATGGGATTTTGTCGCCGAGAATGCCGAGATAAAGTATTCTGAAAATGTCATCTATCATATTTAGTATGTTAACATTCATCAAAGAAGGCCACAAAATATTTAATGCCAAAAAAGTGAAGGTCACACACACACACACACACACATTGTTACACACACAGTTCTTAAACTATATAAACCCACATCAAAGTAACCTGCTCCATGCAGGATTTGCGTCTAAATACATATCAATATTTAGTTTATCACTGTCCCTTTATGTGAGCTTGGTGCCGGTAAATCATTGCCAGAACTATTATATTCAGCACGCTGTAAATAATCAGACATATTGATGTCCCGTCGCCATGGTTCTGTGGCTTGAACAACCTGTCTGACGAGCAGATGGGAACTAGCTGTACGAGCAGCAGCTCACATGTTTCCTCTTTCGGTGAAGTCATCGTTCTGTCATCGTTCTGTCAATATTTGCGATGGTAATACAACAGTAAATATGTAATACAGCCTGTCAGCTGTGAGGCTTAAGTCAAAGAGGGCGAGACGATTGGTTTACTGACAACACTGCAGTGTTTTTTCTGACAACCCTTTCCTGACATTATGCAGGTTGGTCAAGAAAACAGAAAGTGCAAAAAAGTAGAGAGTCTCTATTGCAAGTAAACAGAGCAGCTGCTGATAAGACGTGTGTGTGTGTGTGTGTGTGTGTGTGTGTGTGTGTGTGTGTGTGTGTGTGTGTGTGTGTGTGTGTAAGCTATCTAATCAGTACAACACCAAGTGAGAAGTGGGTTATACTTTGCTATTTTAAAACAAGGTGCCACTAGGAAAGGAAACCCAGGAACAAGTGGCACAGGAAAGACGACATGCTTTGGCTAATCTTTAATAGTAACCCCCTGCTGACACAGTGATGTCAGTCATGTTGCCTGAAGTGCAGCATTCCCAGTCCCTGACTTCACCGTGAAGGCAGGTGAAGCCAGTTTTCTCTGAAATGTGGACATGTGTGTGTGTGTGTGTGTCACTGAAAAGACTGTGTCAGCATTTGTAATGAGGTCATTCTCCTTTCCAACTAGTTTTTTTTACTTTCCGGGTCAAACAACGCAAGTGTGTCGCGTTAAAGTCGACGCAAACTGAACTCTGATGTCGCTCAAAACTCTTGGTGATGACAAACAATCTGTACATCTTTCTTGTTTACGAGCCGGCGTGGAACACTTCTAAAGCCACCCCTCTGTGCCTGAGTTTGGATCGTAGTTTGCATATGTGGCTTCATCCCTGTGGGAGTATCTGCTGCTCAACACATAGTAACAACAGCTGCCCAGTATCCAGAGCAAGAGAGCGTACTGTATGTGCCTCGCTGACACTGTTGAGAGCTGGGGTAGTTGCATAATTGTGAAAGTTTAGTCTCGATCTGTGTGTTGGTATTTCTAAAAGTTTGTGTTTCTACGTATATGTTTGTATGTTTCTGTGTACCGGCTTGCTGTGAAAACAAATACCCGTCGAGGCCAATAAATCTTAATCTAGATCTATTTGTTTGTTGCCCTTAAGCTATCGATGCTACTCTCACAGTCCATCTACATATTAGTAAACTTCTCCTCACCAGGGTGTCATCAACACATTTGCCACGTAAAGAGTTGAGAGTGTTCACGTGTGTTTAGATTGTTGCCATAGTTGTGACCCCTGGAGAGGTCATTATCTGGTGTACCTTTAAGTTTAGCGCTGTACTCCGTCTTGTCAGACTGACTCCTCCTCACCAGCGTCCCCAGGTTGATGTCACCTTTGGCCGAGTCCTGGACCACAATAGTGTCCGTCTTCCTCCTCTCCAGGTAACGCAGGAACACAGGCCGGTTCCTCCTCTTTATCACTTTCTCCTTCTCTTTTTCCTTCTCCTTCTCTCCCCCGCCGGCCTCGTTGGGATCCATGCTGAGGCCGTCGGCTGCCTTTCAGAGCAGCCAAGGAGAAAAAAGAAGGGGAAGAGAGAGGGACAGGAAAAGGGAGAGAGAAGCAGAGAGAGAGAGAGAGCCTGGGAGGTGCAACAGGTGCAGTGTTCACTGTGTGCACTGATAGTCTGCTCTGCACAGGTAATGCAGCTCCTCCCCGTGTCTACCTGTCATGAATGCTATGTGGCCACACCTCTCTGCTGCTGTGCTATGCATCTTCCCTCAGAGCATTATATTCACCCAGGGAGAAGGTTTGAGGACAGATCCATGACCACCAGCTGAAGTCTTCTTTCTGCTTTTACTAAAACTCTATGTCCATAAATTAAAAATGCATGCGAGAGCTCACAGAGACACTTACAATGCACCAAGGAAGTATTTATGTAAATGACCCGGGTGCTGTAAATCCCCCAGAGATTTATATTTACACGAGGAAAAAGTGAAATCAAGTAAGTTGATCTTTGTGCAGTATGTCTATAAAAAAGAAAAAGAAAATGATTTCACCGTCTACAGCTGCATTACACTGATGTTCAAAAGTGTGAAAGACATGACGACGCACACGTGTGTGTTGGCTTATTGCCGTGTCAGGATACGCGGGTCGTTTTTGTGAAACGGTGAAAATCATATTTTCATCTTATTACACACAATTAAATGTCTTCCTTCAATTAACAACCGATAAGTTGAACCTCATAAAGCGTCAGATCTGGTTCGACAGGTTAATTCACGACACATAAGCTGCCACGATGACTTCTGGTCGCAGCAACCAGATACTGCGTTCCTCGCCACACAATGAACGGATGCATTTCCTCCCCATTGAACCACCACAGGTAATGAGCACTCCCATTGTGTTTTCAGATCACTGTGCAGTGCACTCAGAGCACACCTGTTTCACTTCCATTAGACTGGAATGATGCACATATATATGGCTCAGCTGGTCATCAACATAAGACAGTATTTTTTACAACATCCCGCTCTGCATCATCATCATCACCATCACCATCACCATCATCATCAAAATTCTTTGTAACCCCCTTAAAACAAGCACAGGGAAATTGCATTCAAACAAAGCAGACGTCAATGTTAGCAGTACTATGTAACCAAATAGACTTAGTCAACTACATACTCAAAGAAAGAAAGCGAACAAACAATGTAATCTCCTGAGTGATGTCAGTGCGGTGATATTAAGTGTTTCGCCCTAAAGCAGCTCATGTGACATCGTATTATTCGGGGTGCGGCTTCTCTTGGTCTGCTCAAAGAGACAAGTGCACAGAAAGAATGTCAGGCCGAAAAATATAGTCATTAAACTTATACTGAATAAAATGCTGCTTCTAAGAAGAACTCCAATTAATGATTTATTTGTTTATTAACGATTTTTATCTCAATTCATTGTTTGGTCTCTAAAATGTCAGAAAGTAGTAAAAACTTTAGAGCAGAACAAAACAGAAAATGGTTAACATTTCTTTATATATGTATATATATATATATATAAGTATGTTTATGTATATATAAATGTGTGTATATATAAGTAAATAAATAATAAATAATTATATATATATATATATAATTATAAAATAAAGTATAAATATATAGTGTTTTTTTAATATATATTGTTTATTTATTTATAAAAAAGAATGGTTGACATTCTTGCTTCATAATTAACTTAAATCTTTAATCCAGTTGTTGCGGATACATTTGATTATAAGAGTCCACATAATGCACTCAGTATGAACTATGAATATTATAAATATACACATAATAATATTATGAACATCCTGAATATTATTAATGTTTAAACTGCATTTAATCAATACATTATATCAATATAAATGTATTATATACAGTTACATTAATAATAATTATATATAATAATATATAAATCCTAATTGTGTTGTTAATGTTTAAATTACTGTTATTATGTACTGTACAAATATTTTTGGTGAATTTGTATTTTTTAAACTTCCGAGCCAATAAAGCCCCTTTATTGGTCAAACACAAACACATTGTCATTATTGTAAGCAACTGTTTGCTTATATGTTCTCAGCCAACAAGCAAACGCTAATAAAAGTTACCAGGATCTATTTTTCTAAGTTTGTTTGGTGAGAAGCAATTACAAAGAGAACCTTATTTTGCCAGCAGCAGCAAAGTGAAGAAGCTGCAGGAGCCAGTCAGGTGCGTGAACGAGATCAAGTGGAAAATAAAAACACACTCATGCCTGAAACCGTCTTTTCACAGCCACAGACGTTTACTGCTGGCCTCTCGGGCGCCATCACTGGAGGAGTCATGGTTGAGTGCTTTGTTTATGGGCACAGAAATTGAAGCAAGGAAGCGCTCTTCTCATTTGGCCCTTCATCCGGAAGTTCCTAATCAGGATTAAAACTGATCAAATACATTTTCCATAACCTCCCTTTACATTTCATATCAGTCCAGTTCACGTCAGCATCGTGTAAAGTCATAGTACTTTGTCCACACGGCTACTTTCTTGTGAGATCTGTAAAATAAACTGTCCTGTCATCTGAAGCACGCGGGAATTAATAGGATTGCGTGCTCCGCAGAATCAAAGCAGCTTGGCAACAGTATCAAAGGCAGGCATCCACTTTAAGATTTAAATAAAGAAATGTTTTTTATGGCTGCAGATATGTAGTTTGTTTGAACAGAGACCGAGCTATTCAACATTAAAAGAGACACATCAAGGTCACTGGGGTGGATGTTTGTTCAACACACAATGGATACATATGGACTTTGATCTCCTGATGTATTGTGGAGATTACCAACATCGAATCCATTAACTTCACGCCATAAAAACAAACGCAGGGGGACATTAAAGCAAGACAGCAAACTTTATGGTTGTTCTCAAAATGGAGGCCAAAGTTGCACAGAAATTAATAATTAATATTACACTGAGCTATTGAACAACAGGAGAGCGTTAATCTAATGTTAGTGACAAAAGCTCTACAAACGTCTTGTACTTAGTTAGTTACTACTAATAGGATTATAACTTTAGAACATTTGTTCTTTTGTAAACTGTGACATAAAAACAGCTGCAATTAAAAAGACCAAAGAATTGAAAATAAAATAAAAAGTCATCCAGTATTAATGTCTCTCAATGTCCGCCATGCTTTAGCAATTAAATACCACTGTTTTGTTAAATAAGGCAAATCTATGCTTCCATGTGTTGGACAAAGATGTGTGTGTTCGTGTGTTTCTGCATGGACCACAAGTATGCGATGGAAGAATTGTGAAGTTAATATGAACATAAAATGAATTACCGGTTGCAACGATTTAATTTTCAAAGTAAAAGTGCTGTTATAGTGTTTTAACCGTTGAAAGGTCAATAAAGTTGACGAAAAAAAGTTAATAATGAAGTTGATGCAGAGTAAACCAGATGAAAGGCCACAGGGGCCCATTGTTGACCTCATACTGGTGTGATGAATGTGGTTTTCTATTTCACACCTCATTTACATCAACACTGTGATTATTGTACTGTAAATTCTCTTATTCTGTCTAACTTTGTACTAACTTTTATGTTTTTGGGCTGCAATTCTTGCATGAAAGGTGCTATACAAATAGTTTATTATTATTATTATTATTATTATTATTATTATTAATAGTTACTTACAAGCATATATGTGATCTGTTGAGGTGTAGTAGCAAAATAGTCAAATTATGTATAAATATACGCGTTAAAACATCTGGCCTACAAGTTTTTATGACTGCCCTGAACTTTCCTCTCGGCCTTTAGCGGCAAGCATCAGGCCACAGATCCCAGATTAATAAATCTTATGGAAAGCGAAATGTACATTGCACATTCACAATCATCCAAAAATGTACTTTCTCCATTTTAGAAAAACCCCAGAGTTGTTTTTTTATTTTACACATTTAACACTTTATGCATACATATAAGAACTCTCCCTAATTTGAACTGTAGCATTATATAATATACAAAAAATAATATAATAATAATAATAATAATACAAATAAAATCTACATAAACAAAATAAACAACTAAAATGATTTAACACATTATAATCCCATGAAAATAAAATACCCCCAGGAGGTGCCAATTTTGCATATTACTAATTAAATTCAAAACATATTTTAGGTCTTTTTTTTTAATGCTATTTTCGTTGTGTTTTATAAAGAGCATAGTCTCAGCCTGGGCTGCAAAGTGAGTGCTTTTATTTTGAAAACCCTCTGACAGGCAGCCCCAGATTCACTGTGGCGGCTGTGACATTTCTTTCTCCCAGTGTCGGCGGAGGTGGGAGGAAAAAGAAAACGGGAAGCAGGAACCAAGAGAGGAAGAAGCGTCGATGATGAGCCCGCTGCTGCTGCGCACTCCGCTGCTGCTGCTGCGCTCTCCGCTCGGCTGCCTGGCGACAGTTTTCGGCTCATTTTCCGCTTCTCGAAACAAACTGGTCACACAAGCAGCAGCTGTTCCCTCGCCTGTTTTACTCCAGAAAAACGATGCACTATCAAACGGAGGAGCGAGGACACCCCCATTGTCCTGACTACCGGATTTATTTTAGTAAGTTAACCATGCGTGTCTGCATTTTCATGTTGTTTTAGCACCGAGAGTCCGGCGCGTGACAGGTTCCGACCTCCAGGTCCAGGTTTGACCTCTGAGTTGCATGCGCGAGGTTGTTCTTGCCATGTGGCACGCTCACCACTTCGCTTTACACTGAAACACCCCCCCCCCCCCTTAATGTTATACACCTATTTACTGTAAACTGAAAGAAAGATGTTTCCGTTTGTACCCTCACGTGGTTTTTTACTTCCTGTTTGGGTGGTCACGTGGACAAGTTACAAGACATGAACTCGTATTTGCTCATCAACAGAACAATTCAGCCTATCAGATGTTGTTGAGCTCAAGTATTGTAATGCTGATGTTGAGTCATTGTATTCACTGTAAACCTAATAAAATATCCTATTTCCTACTTCCTGTTTCGAGTATGTGACTGTGTTTGGGTCGTGACTTCAGGTGTTTTATTATAAACGAGGACAACATGATGTCCAGTATAGCCAACAGATATAAGATAAGTTACAGCCTAATGAGCCCCTGAACTGAGGATGAATTGTAACTGAAATATTAAAAAAAGAATATGTGTAACTCAAGGTCCACTTACACGCTTTTTCAAACGGTGGATAGAATTAGCTAAATGTTATTGCAGTGTGTTTGAGCTGTCCCAGTGACAATTACGCAAACTGTGAGGATTGAAAGTCCATTCTCCAACGTTAAGAATGAACTTTACTGTGACGAGAACAACTACGCTTATGAAAGGACAGGTTTAAAATAATATATTTAGTCTACAGCAACAAAAGCAAATGCTGTATTTAACTTAAAGGAATAATTCACCAACAAAATGACCATTTTGTATATCAATTATTACTCATTACCTTGAATTGTTCTTCTTTATTTGTCATTTATTCAGTCGTATGCTCGCTGCTTCACAAACACAAATAACCATTTAACTTTAATTCATCAAAACGTTCTCGTGCGAGTTTTGTTTCCATGTTGTTGGCTACACTTCTGTGTAACGTGCCCACACGTAGAACATTCGAGAATGAATGTTTACGCTGCATGTAGGAAGGTTGATTTTATTTTTTCTAACCTTTTTTTTTTTTGTTCCTTCTTTTCCCAGAAACCACTGATGGAAAATACATTTCCCCGTTCCATGACATCGCACTTAAAGCGGAGACGGAGCAGGTAACTCTTTGATAGCAGAAGTTCTGTTTGATCAATTACTGCAGAAACTTCACGTCTCTTAATAAACACGATATTCAAATCAGAAATTCACAGATTTTGTTTCAACAGGACAATGATGTGCCGGCTAAAAAGTCCAAGAAGAATGAGAGTGAGGTACTGTCCAATCAAAATGTTATCTCAGGTTTACCAGCTAAAGAAATGCACCCCCAACATACACTGCTTATGGCTTTCTTATGTCATTTCAGGTGCTCTTTAACATGGTGGTGGAGGTGCCTCGATGGACAAACGCTAAAATGGAGGTAAGAAAGCTTGAGTCTTGTGCTGGAGTTAGCATAGCGGTAGCCTGAAGCGTTTGAGTGTTGGCGACACGGGAGACAAAAGTACAAACACACATTTGCCTCAATTTCCAGATTGCAACTAAGGAACCGCTGAACCCGATCAAACAAGACGTAAAGAAAGGAAAGCTCCGCTATGTTGCCAACATATTTCCCCATAAAGGTTACATTTGGAATTATGGAGCGCTCCCACAGGTGAGGAAAATGTACAGCACGAAGCCTTTCAAACGTTTTTGTGTGAACATCCATCATCCTCATGCTGTCACGACTTAGCGATGAATTAAGTTTTTATGGAAAAGCATTAGTCAGCGGTCTTTATATGTATTTATTTATTTCGTCAGGTTTGATTTGTTACATGTTTTCGTTCCTTCAAAGACCTGGGAGGATCCAAACCACACGGACGGAGAGACGAAGTGTTGTGGTGACAATGATCCCATTGACGTTTGTGAGATCGGCACCCAGGTAGGTGTGTGTGTGTGTGTGTGTGTGTGATCAAAGATAATTGTGCGATTGATTGATTTGTGACTGCTAAGGTGTGTTCTTCAGGTGTGCTTTCCAGGTCAGGTGATCCAAGTGAAAGTGCTTGGCATCTTGGCCATGATCGACGAGGGAGAGATGGACTGGAAGGTCATCGCTATCAATGCTAAGGACCCAGACGCCAAGAACCTGAACAGTGGGTGTTTTCCACAGATCATATCAACTGTCCTCCACTGATCCGCTCTCCATCCTGAAGAAACGTAGTTCAGGACACCGTGCATGTTCAGGGAAATTAGGATTTAATCTGGAATGTGCTAAAGATACAAGTGTCAGTGAACCGATCTCCAGAGCTCGTCAGATCTGCACTTGATAACATATTACGAATATTAATAATATCTGCAGATCCAACGCATGAATCCGGTTGGCAGCTCAGAGATGACTTCAGATTGTAGATAAAACACCAACCTGGATCATGCCGTGAGGAGTTCTCATCGTCAACAGCTTTGTTTACGTTCAGCCTTTCTTTACAAAACATCGTGTGTACCCTGAAGGCGTAGTAAACACGTTGAATGCTTCTTTTTAACCCCATACCAGCATTCGTAAAGCCGGTTTCTGAATATGCTTAAACCTGCGTTGTCTGCGACCTTCTCCTCATTGCCTCCACTAAAGAAATGCTTCTTATCGACAGTTCTGTGAAGTTGAGTTTCTCCACTTTGAATCTTGTTTATCCGAGATGTGCTCATAAGATTCTTGAACATTAGTCATTGATGATGTTTATTTGTAATCTCTACATCTTCTTTAAACATCTACCGTCCAACAGAATGATGATTTTCAACATGCTCTTACTTTTGCATCAAGCACAAATGGAGTACAAGGTGCACATTATTCCTGTGTTGTCATTCTGCTGACTGGTTGTTTTCTTCAGGCATAGAAGATGTCCGCAAGAGCCGGCCCGGTCATTTAGAGGCCACCGTCGACTGGTTTAGGAAATATAAGGTTCCTGATGGAAAGCCTGAGAACCAATTTGGATTCAAAGGACAATTCAAAGACAAGGTACGGAAACCTTTGTACCGCCAAACAGCACGTAGATAAGACGGTTTGTGTACTCTGGGTTGGACTCTATTGTGGCTCAAACTATATATTGCTCCCTAATAAATCAAACGATGTCTTTTCCTCTGATCGCCTTTTTGTTTTGTTTTATAGGATTTTGCAGTTGAGATCATTATGTCCACCCATGAGCACTGGAGGGCACTAGTGCAGAAGCAGACACCCAGCGGCGGGATCGAATGGTTAGTTGACGGGAGGTGAAACTCCTGCAGTGTGACAGTTATGTGATGGACATGTGTATATAATAAACAACGGACGTGTAACGAACGCTTTTTACTTTGATCAGCAAAAATATCTCCTGCCGCGAGAGCCCTTTCAAGTGCAGCACAGACGAGGCCAGAGAGGTGGTGGAATCGGTGAGAGCTTCACAATGCCGATAGCAAACACAATATTAGTTTATAAAACTGTTAGGTAGGTTGGTAATTGTCCCGTTTGACTCCTCAGGCCCCGGCATACGACGGCACACATCCCGTGTCTCCACATGGTAAGTAAACGATGTCTAATCCCGCACTAATGTTTCAATGTTTATATTTTTGATGAGACTCTCACTCTTCTCTCACACAGTGGACACAAAGTGGCATTTTGTCTGACGCCATAAAGTCGACGTGGAAACCAACAAAACCTCTTGAAGCAGCTGCATGTTTTGAATGCAGCTGGATTAACTTTTGGTAAGGACTCGTCGGCCGTCTAAATCTATCTGAAAATACGAGCCAGTGAAGATCTGAGTGGTTTGTTATAATTGTAATTTAAGAGGTTAATCACAAAAATAATTACTCTCATTTGTAAATCAGTAATGTAATCAGTTACAACGTTGTCTGTATGTAACAAGTTAATTTCTTCCTGTTTGGGTAAATAAAAAATAACACGGCGTGAATAAAGTTTCCAGTTTCATCAGTAATTACACATTTCAAAAACTTCAGCATGTGCACAATAATGCAAACTAATTTAGATATTAGTATTAACTTGGAGTAACAAATCAAATTGCTTTAAATAAATATAAATTTTATTAAAAAAAACACCCACATCTCAGCAATATCAGGAATGATATAATAAACAGCTTTCAAATAAACTGCATTCATTACATTACAATACTTACAGTATTAATACCATCCTTAATTCCATTTTTTGTAGCATACCAAACTTCAGGAGAACAAAGGGAAGCCTTAAAAAACAAAATGACAGGGAAAAAGTTGCACATTGTTTTTTAAACCTTTAGTGTCTTAACCTTCGAGCTGAGCGCTAGTTAAGCCCAGAAAGTCATTCAAGTAATGTTGACTCTCTGAAACACTCGGAAGCGTCTTCAAGTATGGCTATACTTTTAACCCACTATATCTTAGACACCTCGGCTTTCTCAACCACAACCTGCTACGGTAGCTGGGTCCTGTACGCAATTCAACTTTTTTTTTTTTTTTTTTTTCTTAAATGTATATTTGTTTACAAAATTGGAACAGTTAAAAAAAACTAGAACTTCTAACGTCTGAGCCAACAGGATACTATAACTGTAAACATTGCCGTGACAGTGAGCGTACATTTACAGACTTCCTGGATCATCTAACCGTGATCGTTCTGTTCACCTGAAAGAGCCGAAATCATATTTAAAGATATGAGGATTGCTGATGTGAGCTTGTGGCGTCAATTCGACAGAAGAAGAAGAAGAAGAACCTACATCAACATCAAAGAACGAGTTGTATTCCTGCAATACAGGTTCTTGGTATGTACATTGTGACATAATTTATTTTTATTTTTTTAACACATTTACAATCTATTTAAATAAAACGTTTTTGTAATTCTTTTTATTACATATTTTTTTACCTGAAAAAGAAATGAAGTGCTTTCAGAAAATGAATATGTTGAAGAGTGGGGTAAGTCGTTACTATAACATGACAGTCATTCCACTATATATCGCATTAATTCAATCAAATAAGACAGGGAAGAAAAAATCATTATACAATTGCTTAGTGGTTATAAATAAATTTAACTATACACAGGCACAAAGATGTGAAACTATGTTAATCACTGCCCTGGTCTTGCCTCATAGCAAAAGCAAATACATCACTTTTTACTAAATCAATATCAAACTTTCCCTTTAGTCAACTCAGTGCTTGTTCAAATTACTTTTTTTAAAGATTACCACCATCCCACTAACTAAAATAGAAGTAAAATAACTGCAGGAAAGTATCTTTTTCCTCACAAAATAATTCTCTTTGTGAAGTAGAGGAGACGAAAAGTGGATTCAGGATGCAATGGTAAATCCCTGAATGAGAAAAAGACCAGATGAATACAGGCGATGAACACAAAGCGAGTTGAAAATGTCCCTGATTTTACAGTAACATCAAAGATTCGAGTTCAAGTTAGACTTTCTAGCAGATTGATAAGAAAGTAAGAAATTAACTTTTATGCTTTTCGTGGCCTGAAGTCAAACTGTTATTAACATATTGAAAGTAATATACAAAGGAAGAAAGAAAAATATGTTATAATCCTATTGCCAAACTAGTTTTGAGGTATATGACAGGTTTGTACTGTACATTATTTAAAAGCCTTCTCACTGCCCAAAAGTCTCACACTGTATGTTTCTAGTTGGTTGGATAGCACCGTTATGATATAAAATCAGTTGAAACCCAAAGAAATACAATGAAATGGGCTGTTAGCATTCTTTACAACACAAAATCTATAACCGTAATTCCAAAAAGGGAAATTAATTTACTGTACAAATCTCACCTGTTTATCTTACAGTTAGATTACAACAATTAAAGACCCCACAGCAAGCCAGCTGCCCTCTGAAACTGACACTGAGCTTACCCTGTTTCATGTTCCTCAGTGTATAAAAAGCACATTTTCTAAGCACCACAGACATACAACTACATGTAATATTCACAGTCCAGGTTTGTTCAATGAACCTAAGGTAAGGAACATTAAAACAGTCGTTGACAACAAAGTAAACCTGGAAAATAACAAATGTGGACTTTTTTTTTCCTCAAAATTTTAAAAATGCACCATAAGAATTTACAGTATAAATGACATAGGAAAGTGAAAGAAGCACCAACACAATGATAGTTAAAAAAAATATTTTTGCATGAATCCAAAACAGTGTCATGGATTGCTCATGCAATCCTCTGTTATAAATTATGAATTTAAATTGAGTGATGCTGAGAAATGAATTACTCTTAATGTAGCAATGAAGTATAACCAGATTGTATGTATGATTTAAAACATTATTAAAAAAGTGCTCTAAGAAACACTGACTTGCCAAAAACCATTGTGATGCTGATCATTTGACCTTGGGATCATAGTTTCAGTGTTCTGTTGACATAAGTCATTGAGTGTCACTCGTAGAGTGAGTTATCGTCATAGTGTGAAGGCATTTGAATTTAAATAAATGGTAATAAGCACACACTTTAGCACCGTGAATGTTGTCATTTAAAAAGTCAGTGTTTTATGCCAAGAGTACAATTTTGTAAGAAAAATAAAGCCACCAAACATGAAACTTTGTTTCCATTAAAAATAGGTCCTTATGTATCCGACTGAAAGCACCAGAGATTTCGACAGTGTGTATCTTGCAAAACAAAAATAAATACATCCTTAAAAGGGTCAACAAGTAGAACTTGATTGTTAAAGAGGTGAAAGACGATTTATATCATCTGATCACAGGTTCCTTTTTCTACACTGTTTTTAACCTTATGGATAGGAAGAAGTGCACAGATGAGGCCAGAGGTGCATGTGGTCTCATAAATAAAGCACCCTAAATGTTGTTCTTCTTGAGTTTTTCTTACACAAACTGACTGTAAGGTCCTGTGACCTTGGTGAAGGCGTACGGAGATGTATTGACATAGCTGTTTGTTGTGCACGACAAGGACCCCTCCATAAGTGCCTGGATAAAACGCTTGTAAGGAGGCTCCCCAGTTGCTTCTGTTGACTCTGGATGCTCACGCTTCGCCCCCTTCTTGGCCTTGCTCGGTGTACCTTCACCACCATTCCTCTCTGCGTCTTCCTCCTTCTCTCGAGCCTTCTCCGCCATCTTGGCTTCCCACAATGCCAAACCATGCTTGGCCTCATTCATATTTTTGTGCTGGTAGAAGACCAAGGAGATGCGTGTTGGGTGGGTGCGGTTCGGGTTTTTAACGGGTGTTGTAGCGTGTAGTTCCCGTTTTGCACACTCAATGAGGACTGAGCCGTGACTTGGTGCCACTGCTACACCACCAATGTCGGGGTCCAAGAAGTTGTGCTCATTGTCCGACCACACCTCGGGCTTTTGAGGGGTTGTGGGCGTCTGTGTTCCAGGCTCCTGCTTAATACCGGAGCCCATGATGCTCCCATTAGGCAGACCTAACCCTGACTGTGTTTCAGGGTTTAAACACCCACCACCTAACTGAGCAGAATGCATCTGTGGGCGAGGCATGCCCATCTCGGTCTTGATTTGCATATGGAAAGGATCTTGGCCTGGGGCTAAGATTTGAGGGCTCCGAGATAGGTATGGATTTGGGTATCCTCCAAACTGATTGCCTTTGCTCACAGCAGCTGTATAGTCTAGACCCCCATGAGCTGAGGGTGCTCGTGAGAGGGGGTCCATAAACTGGGAGTCTGAGGCTCCATTAGGACCATAAGGGGAGTAAGGTCTCATGGGGTGAACTGGCCTCATGCTGCAGGCATTGTAACCGTTCACCTGTAAACCTGGATCACCATACCTTGGCGGATAATTGACCTCATAACGTTGATGTACACCGTACTGCTGCTCTGAGTAAAGCGCTGGTCGCTGTTGTCGATACATATCCAGGTGCTTAGGGTTTGAAGCATAGTATGGATGGTAATTGTCAAGGGGCATTCCTCCGTTACATTGATAACCCGGATATGGACGATTTGATCCATTAATGCAAGAGTTCTGTACGTGAAGCGGGGAGGGGTAAGGGCTGGTTGGTGTTTGAGGCTGAGGGGGATACATGCTGCCTGGCTTGGAAGTGCTTGGAAAAGACCCTGGGTGGTTGGGGAACCTGGGGTAGCTGGCTACATTTGTTGAGCCAGGATAAGGGGGAAGAATGCTCTGGTGCTGTTGTTGCTGTAGTTGCTGTAGTTGCTGATGATGGGCCCCAAGGGGGTGCGTTGGCTGACCTGACTGTAGGATTGCTCCCACACCACCTTGAATAGGTCCTAGAAAACAAACCCCCCCCCAAAGATAAAGATAAAATAATTTTGTATCGCAACAACATGTCCCTACAAAGAGATACAATTTATAAAATGTGTCAGAATAAATGTTACCCTACCTGCCATAGGTGTGCTCTGAGCGGTATGCTCATAAGTGCCAGCTTTTGACCTAGCCAGGAGGGCCTTCTCTGCCTTTTCATTGTCCAGCATTGCATTTTTCTGGGCAGCTGCCTTCTTAGCATCCAGCTTTTTTTGCCGGCAAGACTTGGCGGGCTCTGAAAGCATGCGCACCTGACGACGGAAGGCACTGAGGACTTGAATGGCGCCTGACTTGATTTTCTCCTGCTGACCCTCCTCACTTCCAAATTCATCCGTTTTGGAAGCCTTATAAAGAGGCAGTACATGGAGCTGCTCATCCTCTGGTATCTTTCCAATCTCTCGGTTATCCTCACCTGTTAATGTACACACCTGGAAAAACAGAGTGAGTTCATTACTTTTTGTTGCGGATATCACAGACAAATCTACTTTTGTTATTCACTTATATGTTTTCTGATGTGCAGTTTGCAGTTTCTCTGTATCTATTCCATTCTCAAACATAAACAACATACTTAGAAAGATCTATGTCTCCCAGGTTTTGCTTACCACAGTGCTACCGCCCTGCATGTTGTGGAGGTCTCTGTGAGCGTGGGCACAAAAGTCCAGACAAGCAGTGACCCCAGAGAAGGGACGTCCATCCTTGAGCCCCAGACGACAATCTGGTGCCCTTTGTTCATGTTCCACCTGTTTCCAGGAACAACAGTATTCACTACACAATATATATAGGAAATATGTACAAAACTACTTTATCATATAGATACTTTGAGAAAATATTCCATGCACAGTGTACTGTTCTTGGTGATGAATTATTGCATGCAAATTACATCACTAATCATTAAAACCATGCTTGGTTTACATTTTTGTTATATATCTTGATAATAATAAAGGATTAAGATGGAGATGTGGAAAGGCAAGCAGTCTATACATGTCCAAATATACACACCTGGTTTCCATAAGCATCAGGGGCCAAAGTTTTATACAAGGGACCCAATAAGGTTGCTAGATTTTGAAAGTTGTGTTCCAGTCTCTCTTCCTGTAAGATAAAATTGTCAGTATTAAGTACCTTAATTAGGATAATACATTATCGTAAAACAATGGTGCACATATACCTCTTTCATATCATCTCCCAGTAGCTTGAATTTTCTTGGGATTTTGCTCCGGGCAAACTTGCAGCCGTTGTAGTACATGCTCCAGGAGCAGCCGAAGGAGAAGGATGCTCCACAAGCGTCAGGATTTAACCCCTGGCATGCACAGGTCCTCCTGAAGAGGGAGAGCAAAATATTTGAATGTGTCATTTTGCCCAGGTTAATCCAGTGTTGGTCAAAATTAATGAATGAGGAATAAATTGGTAAAGGATCAAATTGGACACATTTAATTAATGCAGGGGGGGGGAGCACTTAGAACTAAACAAAAGCTATGTGTTTGGTTAAAAAACTACTGTAACCCACTTGGCCAGACTTGAGTTCTGTAGTGCTGTCACTTACTCCTCGTTGATAGCACATCGTCTCTGGGTGAGGGCTCCATGCTTTGTTAGAGTTTCACGTAGCTCGAGGTAGAGCCGGTCAGCCAGGCTGGGCAGGATGCCCTCCCAAACCAGGATTACTACAATGATGCAGGCTGTCTCACATTTGTGTCCACTGCGTTCCCGCACTAAAACAAGTAGCTTTTCGTCTACACCTGATCGACGAATTACCTGAAACGTGACATGTATAAGAATTTGTGGACATGCAGATATTTGAGGAAAATACGAGGGCAACTGAATTGAACTGGTTCTTACCCATTTGGCTATGGGGCACCCTTGTGTACTTTTTCCTTCCTTGCCGGTGTATATTACCTTCTCAATCCTGATGGCACTCCCAGTTAGACCAGACCTTCAAAGCAAAAAAGAGGCATTAAATTAAACAGTCAAATAGTACACAGCGGTTATGTACCACTGTCCATGTTTAAAGTAATTTTTCAAAAGATCAAATTTGCGGTTAACCTTTTCTCCATCCCCTCACGTATACCGGCAACACTGGGCGCTGACCCCAAGTGAGTGTAGTATGGGCCTTCATCCTTCTCACTAATTTGTTCTAAATATCATAAAGGAACATACATTAATATTTACACACCAACTGATCAATCATGTTTCAGAACCAACATCGTGAGACTCACCAACACAGTGGCAGGATGCAATGTCATATTGTGTTTTCATGGGGGTGTCCAGTAGATTCTTTATAGGGGTATCCAATAGCTTCATAGGAGAGTCCATAAAGCTTTGTAGGAGTGGTTCCTTCTTCGGGGTGAAATCAGGTGGGTTTTTTAGAGCTCCAGGGGGTGGGGCAGCTGCCGATGATTCCATTCCACACAGGTCAGTGTTGGTCGACAGGATTGTGATAGCCCCAGAAGATTCCACCTTGACTTTATTTAATGGATTGACGACAAGGGATTTCTTCTCAAACACGGGGGAAAGCTGGTACTGCCTCAGGCTTTGTTCCATGGAGTCCAGGATGCTTCCCTGCCTCTTGCTTTGCTCGCACATGGGTGTTTGATTCTCCTGCTTGATTTGCACTCCACCTATGCCTGCCTCTCGCATCTGTAACTGCTGCTGCTCCTGCTGATGCTGTGAACAAGGATGCTCGAATCTCGGTTCGTTTTCCATTTTCACAGCTCTCAGGCCATATTTGGGATCAATAGTGCTCTGAAGGGGATGAGGAGGGCCCTGGCGCTCCTGCCTTTGTAGCAGGTGCATACGCAGGGCTGCATGCCTCTGAACGTCTCCATGGGGTGCCAGAGGTAGTCGAGGTCCCCTTTGGAACTGAGCGCATGATATCTTCAGCTGCTGTTCAGCTTTAGGATACATCTGTGTTGATAACTGTTGGTTTAACGTGCCTTGTGGTAAGTGAGGTTGTGACTGTGTGGATGTCTGGGAGAAGTCTGCAGGGTTGGGCTGGTGGCAGTGGTTGTTAGGCCGCTGTGGTTGAAATTGCTTGAGGTTACTGCTGCCTGAGTTTGGTGAAAACTGTCTTTGATGTTGTTGAAGCTGTTGCATCTCTGTTGTGTTATTGTAACTGAAAGTTGCATGATCACTGTGCTGGATGTGTTGGTTGTTGGATTGAGCAGAATTATTTCTCAGAGGCTGGTTGGGTTGAATCTGACCTGGCTGTGGTTGACTGCGAGGTCTGTAATCGGGAGACTTGAGTTGCTGGTCCTCAAATTGTGGTGGGTGAGAAAGGGGACGTTGAAGATGACCGTGCTGTTGTTGCTGCTGTTGCTGTGTTGGTAAAAACCCAGGTGACAGTATATCCTGTAGGTCAGGGTCTTCACATAAATGCTCTGACTGCATCTGGGTGTGGTAGCGGCTGTCTGCCTGCTGATCTTGGTGGAAATTACGCTGCTCAGGCATTTTCTGGGGGAGAGGCTGCTGCATTTGAGGTGCTTTTGAATTTGATTGCTGCCACTCAGGGGCAGTGTTGTGCTGGGCTGGAGCACAGTGTGTGGCTAGGAGACATTCCTGCTGTTGCTGCTGGAAGCTGTTGCTGCTATCTGTGAAACCTGACGGTGTCTGGAATCTTTGCGCTGGATTTGGCTCCAACATCTGGCAGTGAACCTGGGGGTTAGATATCTGCTGTTCTGACTGAGGCTTAGCAGGGAAGCCCCTCCACATGTCCTGCTCTTGTGCCTGTGATGACGGGCCACTTGTTGGTTGCTGCTGGGAATGTGAAGAGTTCAGCTCTACCCAGCCTCTCTGGTGGGGATTTGAACCTGACAAGTTGGCTCTCTGCTGAGACGTGTTTTCCATCCCGTTTTCTAACCCAGCATGATGTGGCTGCTGGAGACTAGGCCCCATGGATCCTGTACTGTCAGCTCCATGTGAGTTCCCAACATTCTGTTTAAAGGTCTGGGGTTGAATCCCATACTGTTGACCTCTGTCAGTGCCATGGCGCTGATGCTGACTAGATCTGGGTTCTTCACTTTGCCCCATCTTCTGTATCCCAGAGTTGGGAAAGGGGCCATATCCACCTGTCTCTGCCGGTAGAGTGTTGCGCTCCAGAAAAGAGTTCTGGTTAAACTCTTGGTTGGCCTTCGCATATATATCTTGAGGATTTGTGTCGTCTGGATAGCTCCGTGGGCCATTTTGATGTTGTTGTGAGCTTTTGGCAGTATTTGTAGGTGAGATCATGCCAGGCAACTGACCAAGAGACAGCTCTTGACCAGAGTAAGATGGTGGTCGCTGCTGATGCTGCTGTTGTTGTTGCTGTTGCTGCTGCTGCTGCTGTTGTTGCTGCTGCTGCTGGTGGTCTGCTTCAAAGTTGTTGGAGTATCCATTCACTACATAGTTGACAGAGTTATAATTGTTGCCATCTTCAACATTGCTCGATGCCCCAGGCTGCTGTTGCTGCGAGTCAGGCATCTGAGCTGAATTGGGCAATCCTGAGGTTAAGGGAGGCTGAGCACCTTCACTGGGCTGCTTATTTGCCAATGAACCATTGACAGCATCTAGCTGTGGCCCAGATGTTTGTGGTGCAATTGACACTTGCTCAGGATAATACTGAGACAAGGTTTTCTCTAGAAGATCGCCTGGAGTGCTTTCTAGGGTTGAGGGGGGTGATACTGCACCGTTTTGAATCAAAACTTGTTTATTCCTTGGCAGAAAATTACAGTTCCTCTTGTCGAACTTAATCTCTGTCTGTGGGGTATTGCATTCAAACTCTGTTGCCTTTGTCAATGCAGGAAAGCTATCCACCAAACTGGAGCTTATGTCGTCATTTCCTTTAATTTCAGAATCTACTTTAAGTTTCTTGGGCTGAAAGGACTGCTCAGTGAGTGCATGCTTTAACTCTCCATTCATCAATTCTCCATTCATCATGTAAGATCCTTGATCGAACAGCCCTTCTACTGAAGCAGGACTGTTGCAGTTCTCCCGGTGCCTCTTCAAGGAGTTGGCACCTGCACTGGGCTTGTAATGGTTCCAATTCGTATCTCCAGTGATCTGCAGAGGATCTCTCTCTGAAGATTGGCTTCCATTCTGGAGTTTGCGAGAGATGTTGCGAGATGTGCCAAATTGTGATAATATTAAACTTTCTTCCGTCTCATGTCTGGCCTGTTCTGTTTCCATCTGGCCTGCTCAGAGTCCATCCACAGGGCTGCCCTCTGTCCGTCCTGCTGGGCAGAAAGAGGGAGAGAAATATTTGGTTACATTATTAGTCAAGCAGAGTTATGTTTTCAAATACAACAATATGTATTATGTAAAACAGAGTATACAGGACCCATTATTTCCCACAGGCAACTTCATGTGGTCAAATATGCTGTGCTGGCCAACATCTAACTTCAACAGTTTTCAACTAGAGGCTTAAAAAATGGCCTTAGTGAGGGGAATATCAGAAGAGTAATGTAATTGCCCAGTATACGAAGTGAATGGAAATATGCGTTTCCTTTTGAATACCCTTATCTCAAACTGAATGCTGTGTCTTCCTGTTGTGGATGTGGATAGTAAATGTTTACTGTCACCTATATAACTGACATGACTACATTGTGTGCTTACAAATCTATCTTTCTCAGACAAACACAGACGGGACTTTATGTATATCCACCTTCATTCCACTCTAAATAGTATTAGACCATTGCAATAGTTTAAAATAAAAACACCAGGAACATGCTGACTGGACTTAACATGCAAACCAACAGCTTCTCGCTTCCTTTCAGACACATTCATCCCACAATAGCGTGCGGTTCCATTCTCTAGATGCTGACCTCAGTTTACTGCCACAAACATGAGTGAAGTAACTTGAAATATAGAGTAAGATCTTTTTTTTGTTTTCCTTCTCTGAGTTTGGTTTATTGGTTATAATATCAAAGAACAGAATATATTATGAACTAAACATGTCTAATTGTTTGAAGGCAGTAGACTACAAGGTTACCGTCCCAGATGGTAGATGGGAGGAGGACTTGGCTGCGTGTCAGCTGTTCACTTGTGGTATTCCACACCCTGAACGCATTGTAATGTCAAATATGCAAATACAACCCTCAAGTTTGAAGCCTTTTGTTATCAGGGTTAAACTCTAGCATAGTAAGCTTGGTGCCATGAAGCTATAATGAGTACAGAATATAAACTCACCCCCACAAATGTTTCCCATCTAAACCACCCTGTTAAACTTCTTTGTTTAATGTTTTTCAACTCTTTAATTTAACAGAATGTTATATGTTGGTGGAGCTGGATCTAAGGATAAATGCAAAAAAAACCTGGTGGCGTCAACATTTCACATGGTAATCTAAATGAGTGTTTTCTTCTCTCTGGTTTCAGCATTAAATGTAGCATGCAACACATAAAACATCAATTTAGCAAAACATTAACGCTACTTCTGGACTTAAGTAAATAAAGCTGACAGAGAGTTCCGATATAGGCTAGATAAATAAGACAAACTGTGAGAGCTTGAGATCTGTAGGTCTGGTGACAAACTCATTTAATAAAGTCATAAAAGTAAAGTATGGAAAATAAGATCTCTGCAGAAAGTTAAGCAGCTCACGGTTTCATTTCTGCTCTCTCTTCCTAAAGCATATAGATTCCAGTCGAACATTGATTTCTGTCTGCCTCCCTCAATTATTAATGCATGTCACATCCGCAGCATCTGCAAAACAATTCCAGAACGCAGGCACAAAGAGACGCAGTCTAATCCATCATAATTATGAGCAACATGTCTTGCAGATGCTAATGGGATGAGCAGCTGACGAGCACCAAGAGGGGATTCAGTGTTAAAGTAAAAGAGTGTGGAGCAGAGAAACTGAATGTACTGATAATGTAGATTCATGCTTTGCAGGGGGTGAAGGGAGTTCGGATGTCCTGATACAGTATACATCACAAAACTTCAGTTTGTCCTCAACGTCACTGTTATAATTGCACTTGTATCTTGCATGTCTTTTCTGTTTACTGCTTTATTTCCCTGGTTTTGACTCTGTTGGCTGGTTTCAAAAAAGAGAGACACTTCTGTTTAGCCTGTGGTAATCAATATCAAATGCACCTTTGTTTAAAAAAGCATTATTTTCCTGCATATGTTGAAGGCGAGAGAAAATGCATTTTCCAGACTTTAATCGGTGTCCTGAGGTTTTGTCTGCCTGCACACGAGCATCCTACAGCCACAACCACCCACTACGATGAACACTCACAGGAATATGCAACGCCTGGCTCGTTTAGAAAAGTATATGATCCTTTTTTGATTATTATTATTATATTATAGAATATGAAACCCAAAAGTCTGGATCCAGTTTTTTGTACTGTAAAGACAACATATGTTTTCCACTTAGGATCGCATACCTAAGCTCAGCCAACACATTTTATAAATGCAACTGAGATGGTAAGTAAACTATTACATTTATAAAGTCTACACTCATGATCAAACATTTGTGATCATGTTAAATAACATTACATGATGGTGACACGTATGAGAGGATGCTCTAAATATACTAATTCAAACAGACATGTGATCTGTCTGTCGTGGCTCAGATCATTTTTCACCCTACATGATGATTAGTGGAAATGTGGGGGCAGCTTTAAAACGCTTTCTGTAAATGATCATGGTGTGCATTAAACAGCAGTTTGACAACATATGTTCATCAAGGCCCTTTAGGGTCCTGCTTTATGTTCTTATACAATTAGATCAGCTAAACTCTGTATGTACCTAACATAAGTAAATAATGTCCTTGGAGCTCTGAGCGAAGACTCGGGTCACAACTGCCGGCAGCTTTGGTAAAGTTCTGAGAAATATGCTATACAGCCTTTGAAAACATAATTGGATCCAGCTTTAGATTCCCACAAAAGCCCTCCTGTTAATGCAAACCTACTATAGGCTCACTATAGGCACTGACTAATGTTTGGGGGGGGAAAGGAAAGAAAAAATAGCTAAATATTTGAGGTACTATAGCATGTTTCATTTGGCATGATCGTGCTCTGTCATTGCGCCTGATTACCACATCTGGAAGCCGTTATAGCTGCTTATGATTCTGGCAGAAGAGCCGTCGTCTTCAAACATGTTTTATTCAAAACCCGATAACCTTTTCTTTTTTTTTTATATTTCTATATTAACAGTATCCATTTCAACCACAACATGCATGGACCTTTAAAGATCATGTACTGTACATTGCCTCCTTCAAGAATGAGAATAAACAAATGTAAGGTTCAGCGATGCATCGCAACTCATGGACACATCTAAAATATAAATTAAGATTTTACTGTACAGATGGGTGATATGAGTTAGGAAATTATATATTTCATATATTCATGTCTCTTGGGTAACTGTAGACCGAGCTGCTTTGTAAAAAAAATGTCTTTGAAGGTCTTAAAATGAAGCAACTGCAGCTTCAGCTGACATGAGTTTTATGTGAAGAACTTCATATTCCTAAGCAAAAACTTTTAAAAAGACCTTCAGAGCACTTCAGAGATGGTATTTACTTATTTCCTCAACCATAACCATGACCTAACTGGTGACATGGACGATGAGCGAAGGTTGCAAATGTGTCCCAGTCGAGCGTCTGGATCGAGACACCCTTCACAGGAAACGGTCAGGCCGCGCTCTGCACAGGCAGGCGAGCCGGTCAACATAATGATCTCCTTCTCTGTGTCAATCACCCCTCCAGGACATTAGCAGCCCTCCAGACCCCCAAAGTTAGCGTGCTAAATCTCCCACTAACGAGGCAAGCTGTTACAAGGGTGTCTGGAAGCTCCCAGCGTTGTCACAACAGAGCAGCCAGCTGCCTGTTAGCAGGTGGAAGAGGGAGGCTGCACACTGAAAACAAAGACAGCTCTCAGGTCAACGGCTGGGAACAAGAGCCTAAAATGTGTCTGTTTGTGTATTTTCATAAACCTTTCTTCAAATGATCAACTTTATAAGAAAGAAATGCAGTTTGTGAGTTTGATATAAATATATGTTTGACATTTTAAAATATGGTTTGGGAGGGTTTCGTAAGCCAGAAGAACAGAAAAGTTTATAAAGAAGTAAAAAACTGCTAAATCAACGAGCTTTGCACGTGCAATAACCCTTTAATAGATGAATAGTTAGAAGGAGAACAATGTACTTAAAAATGCCCCCAAAGAATCCCTTCTCTAATGGCTTTAAGATGATTTATTTCCTTAATGATGTGGTCCGACTACAGACTGTCATCTGAGAACTGGGCCAATGTAATTAAAATGTAAAATAGCGTAAGACAACGTATTATTCCACTAAAAGCAAGGATACAAACATTGTGTGGGTAACTCATTAGTTATATTCAGACAGCACTGGCACTGGAAGACGAAGAGTCTCGGGCAACAAGTTGCAGAACTAATCTCCCTTTTGCTGCCGTCAGACACGGACAGATGTAAAGTGCCACAGTGGGACGCCGCCACCACCAGCATTGTAATCAGAAGTGACACTGAGCCTCTTTATGATTATGTCAATGTTATTAAAATTGAAATGTGTTATTTTGACAAATGAGTGCGAGTACACCGCGTGGGGGTTGTGAAGCGTGCACGTCTCCGTTTGATGAATTGGTACAACGTAACATTCGGGGATGATCTCTGTGACAGATCTGCTGATTTGAAGATGTGATGTAGCTTGGTTGCACGACATGAAGAGGATGACGTGACGTGACGTGGCTGTGATCGTCACATGCTACATTGCGTGCAGAGAGAGGCGAGTTACGAGCTAATTAATCAGTCTTGATGACGATGTTGCAAATGGACGAAGAAAAATGACAACGATTAGCACTGTGTCCAAGCCAGCAATTTACTAAATGATCATTTCCCGCTTGATTTGTAATTTCGGCTTAAATATTTACTAAAAACCAGCTGCACCGAGTTATGTACAATATATCATTAACGTATACAGAAAACAACAAAACACACACTTAAATTCAGAAGTTAAAACCTCATTCTTCATTCACCAGGGGTGTCAAACACGTGGCCCGGGGGCCAAAACCGGCCCGCCAGAGGGTCCAATCCGGCCTTTGTAGCTACACTGTGATCTGTAAAAAAAGTTTTTAATTTTTTTTTTATCACTTGAGATCAAATTGTGCTGCATGTGGCCCCTGAACTGAAATGAGTTTGACACCCCTGCTTTAAAGTCACTAAGGGAATATCAGTTTTAGTTAGTTTGGTTTGAGAGGGAAAAGGAGTAAGCCAATGCTCCCACCTCTCTGAACTCTTTCACATATAAAGCATCTGATCCCTGCGAACGTAACAATGAGGTAAGCGGGTGAATACCACTTCCCGACCCCATGTGACTACTCCTTTTGTTTTGTCTTGCCCTCAGTGCAGTCTGCAAATCAGTAACTAAACCAAGAGGTGAACACTGGGCGCTAAGCTGCTTTCAGCACAGCTCCACTCCTTGCGAGACACTCCGGGCTTTGCGAAGGACCGAGCGGAGCCAAGCAGCTTGTCACAGTTGGATACACCCACACTGACAACAAAAAAAATCTCTGCAAACCCAGAACAAAGCCAGAGATCCCAGCTGAGTGTGTGTGCGCGCCTGTCATTATACACACACACAAACACACACCAAATACAAAATGTTATAAGTCCGGCTCCGACTGCGCTTCCTTTAAGACATTTGCAGTATTGAATCAATCATTTATCAGACGGGATTTACAGGGTGATCTATTTTTGCTCCGGAAGTAGAGCACTAAACTAAACCAGAGGCTCAGCCGTGCGGCGGCTTTAGTGCCTGTTAGAAGTTATAATGCTTTGATCTATTTTGGTTTTCTTTCTAGTAGATAATGTCCACCAGAGAAATGAGAACTCTGTTTTTAGTTTATGATATGACTGAGCTTGTTTGGCTTAAACTGGATTCCCCACAAAGCTTTCTTTCCCTCCAGAAGCTAATGTCTTTGTCTCTATACGCTGTTGTTTGGCTTCCCTCCCTCTCCCACAGCCTCACCTCCAGTCCTCAACCCTGTAATTACACTTCAGGTTCCTCTGTACTTCTACCATCTACTTCCCTCCCGTTAGTCTATCATCTAGCCTGTGCAGTCATGAACGCTGTTGTAGAAATCTAGTTGCCCATAGTTTTTGCCTCTGCAGCTATGTATTTGCAGGCATTTGTAGATGGTGAGTTGCTTTAGTGCTTTGCAGCCTGGGGGCAAAGGTGGACTCTTGGACACAGTGTGACCAGTGTTGTAAAGCAATGGACACAGTTTGCACAAGAGTCATTTAAGGATGGTAGTTAATGCACCTTATTTTAACAATTAAGTGTCTTGTTTTGAATATAACTGCGCTTAACGCAGTGCAACTTGTTTCTGTTTGTCCATCGAATTGCTCGAACGATCCCTTTGTTTCAACAATCTGAAAAACTTGAGCTACAAATCGCAGTTATTATGAACAGTTTGTGCTTTTTCCCCCGATGCTTTGTCTTCAACAAACTTTAATGCGCCAGACTCACACTGTGTTTTTGTTATCCCCAGAGAGAGCAAGTGAAATATGAGAGCCGCTATAGTAGATGAGGTCTATTTGGCGTGACTTGGCAGCCGTATGTGACATTCACCGCTAACGACAGCTGCTGGGAAACTCAGGTTGAGACTTAGGCGGCTCTGCAAAAGAGTCCCGCTGTTGTAGAGAGAGAGAGAGAGAGGGGAGGTGTGGAGCAGCACTGTAAATCAAACACACACTTGCCAAGCCACACCGCTGTTTTGCAGAATAGCCCTAAGAATAAACCATAATCTCAAGTGTATATTTCCTTTTCTTTGCTGATTCTGGCCCATTGGCATCTTCCTGTTTGATAGATAAGAACATGGGAGCGGTCCAGAGACTATAAATCTTTTTAGAGAACTTATTAAAAAGGTAAAAACCCACATGAACTGAGTCTGTGTATGCATTATTAGCACTAATATTCATCATAATATCACTTGACTACATATTATAACTGTAACTCCACGACTATAACTCGCTGAACAACCCAATATTAATGTGAAGTATTGCTTGCTGCTCTTAGCAACTTTACTAGTTTATTAACCATAAGTATTAATACTACTGAGAGTATTGATAGTGTACTGATAATACAATCTGACGTCCAGTCTTGATATGTGTCTAATATGACTCAGACTTTCATTTAATTGCTTATATAAGTGTCAAAAACATTATGAAAAGTCACTGGGAAGAGTTTCTATAGGAAATATCGGCTTGGAGATGAACCGACGTCTCACTTCTTACCTGAGCAAACATAAATACAAATGATGATCTGGAAAAAGGAGATAAAGATAAGTCTAGTGTGACAGACTGGAGTTAGACAGTTCAGACTGCACCGGCAGAGCTGCGAGTGAAACCTCATCCTTAGCAACCCCTACCCGTGTAATTAGGTCACATGACTTGCATTCTACAGTGTTTTAAATCCCTCCTGTAAATATAGAGCTGGACCCGTTGCTCCGCAAACCTCGTGACCTCTGACAAACATTTTCACAACTCTGCATTCCAGCTGGCTGCGAAAACAACAAAGATGAAGGCTCGAACACGGCGTTCATGTTGTCTTTACATAGCCGTGTTCTGTAAGTGTCCAACGCCTTTTGTTGCATTTAAATTAAAACTAAAACAGTTTTATCTTCGTCAAAGACAACTGTAACTATTTTAGTCTAGTTTTGTATTTTAGTGTTATTCATCAGATCATCAGAATTTAGATTATTGCTAAGCAGGTTTTATACATACAAGGACTCTGCTTTGGTGTGTAGTGGTGCAAACATTAACACAGTACAAATTAAAATAAGAGCAAATACAGAATTTTAACACTTCAGTCAATCTAGTTTTATTTCTTACATTTCTTTTCAAATGTAATTATTTATTTGTTACAGTTGTCACAGTTAGTGTTTATAGATGGTGCCACGACTAACTGGAAAACAGTCCTTAACCCCCTAAAGGTAATTATTAATTGAATTGCTGCTATGGTCATTGAAGGCACTAAGTGTTATGTGCTGAGGGTCTGATGGCACATCCTGAAACAGCTACAACGATAACAGGACTCTTTATGCACACACTGACCCAACTTAAGGCAGTGTTTGATTAGTCCTTGAGACAACCGTGTAGGCATTTTGAATTATGACAGTGCATGACATGTGGCTAGCATATGAACAGAGGGACTCTACTGGAGAGTTTGGGGGAATAGTTAAGGGGAGTGGGGAGGGGGGAGGGGACTGGAAAGTTTGGAAGGTCAGAACACACCAAGTCATAAAGCACAATGTGAAGTGAAGTGCTCGTAGCATGTGTTGTAACTGACTGTTGGTACTACAGGACAGATGTTATTTCATGTGCAGCGTCTCGCTGGGTCTCTCAGTCAGGCACCTCACACTTGGGATTTGTGTCACATGTCACGCTCATGTACAATGCATCTCACATGGTTGCTCGTGCCTCCTCTCTCTCTGTCTCTCTCTCTCGCTCTCTCTCTCTCTCTCTCTCTCTCTATCAGTCTGAACATATGACACTCTCCGGCCCGGGCGAAGAAACAAAAGGCCCCTGTGTCTGCACTCGTTTCTATAATCCTCCGAGTGTACATGCTAGCCAGATCACTGTTACATTTTCCTCGGGGAGCTTTTAGATCTTGTGGCTGTTCTGTCACATGAGCAACCTTAGCAACATGTGGGATCTACATTCTGATGCAGCACGGAGAGAGAGAGAGAGAGGAAATATCTTAACAAAATCAACATGAAAGTGAAGTCTGGAACACAAACCTAGATAAAAGTAGACCACGTACACGGGTCAGATCCTTTGTCAGATCAGAGTAACACGTCTTTTTTCTTTAAAGGAATATTTGGACATTGTGTGTGTCTTGATACCACTCTCATGCCTGAACCATAAATAGAAAGCTACGTGTCATTTTTACATTTTGTTTCGACAGTTAAGATGTATTGTGCTGATCCCTGAGCGTTAGAGGTTCTAGTAGGAAGTGTTGTCACTTTTGGACAGAGCTGGGCAGCTTTCCCCACCATCGATCTTCATATCTAACTCTCAACAACTAAGCAGAAATATTCCTTTAACACTGCAAGAGTATCTGAAATGTTACGGTCTCGCACTGTTTAGATGAACTTTTATTGATGTGAAGCTTTCCCCCTGAATCCATCTGTCTCCTGTTTGGGCCGGACACAGCTTCTGTTTTAGATTAAGATGATCTTTTGAATTGGTCACTATAAGAACACAGAAACATGTGAAGGTTATTAGCAGCAATGCACAAGCTTGAGTTAGTGATGTGACTCATGTTGCTTTCGTTAATTACAACAAAGGAGAGGAGAGGAGGGAGTCTGACTTAGCACCGTGCAACCTCAGGCCTAGTTGTTCTGTCAGGTAGAGAAGTGCAGCTTCCTGTTGACGCTCACTCTGGCCTAATCACTACACAGTGACGTAAAGATGGCCGCATCACATGACAGCCTGAAGCAACAGCTCTCTGTTGTTCCTCCCTCTTCTATGCTTCCCTCTCCCTTCATGGTGGATCAAAATAAAAAACAGCGCAGCTCTGCAGGTACAATCAGCTTGCTGAGAAATAGAATGCAAAAGAACAAATACTTCATTCTTTCAAGTAAATATGACGTAAAAAAATCGACCTTTTGGGGATTTTTAGCGATGCAAATCCAAGTAGTATTCAGTATCTTGTGATTATTAGCTTTGAATCCGGAGACGAGATTAATAGATTAAAGCAGAAACACCGAGGACCTACACTTCTGTTTGTGACTTCTTCCCTAGAGAGCCTCCTCCGCTTCCTTGAGAAGAAGGACTCTGTACGATCTGCATTGTTCTTTATGTCTAATGCGAAACAGATGTGGCCGACTTGTGGAGATTCCCACCGCAGCCTCTGCCAACGCCTTTCTGTCATTGCCTTCTCTTACTGTATTGTGACATATTTGACTACAGCATTTCTTGATTAAGGTAATTTGCACTACTTAGCATTATTTGATTGACTTCATTCATTTCCCATTAACATTGAAGAACCCGGAGAAATGTACAAATGTCTCATTAGTATCAGTTTGAGTGAAGTTTTGGGAATATGGATTAAATATGCACTTAGACGTGAAGCTATTATATGTATAATCATCTCTATGGTTATAAAGTGGAGAGGAAATACAAAGACTTTGATCCAGAGTACAATTTGTACAATGTTGTACTACACAAAAGGGAAGATCAATCCATTTTTCATCTTTCAGGGCAGCAGCTGAATGAACAGAACATTGGTGATTGTTAATATATGTGTGCTGACTGCATAAAGCAAATAATAAGTGCAGTTCTTATGTTGCTAACTGTTAGAGCTCCCTCAAGGTATCCAGATACACTCCAGAGAGGGTAAAGATTAACCGCCACCATAATAATAAACCCTATAAACGTGCTCATAGCCATAATTAAAAGCAATGTCAACACTAATCCTAGATTGTTTAGATAGTTTTTTGCGCTCAGGAAGGAGTGGACGAGACACATGAACGTATATTTACTCGTAAAGACCCACAAGGTCTGAGGAATATAGGAGTCAGTGATTTGTGGCAACCTATCAAGGACACGAGGACACGACAGGTTTTTCAGGGGCTGAACTGTTTTAACTTGATACGGTCCACATTGTGGATCCAAAGGATCTACAGGATCTTCCTCAATGAGATTTTCTCTCAACTTATTAATACAAACTCATACTTTTTGGTATGTTATGAATATGATTGAGTTGTCAGTGACTATGAAGAAGGTGTGAGCCTCATGTTGATGGTAAAGGTGACAGAAGAGTTCTTGAGAATGACCTTGGTATGTGTAACTCAACAGGCTTTGTTGTGTCACATAATCCCCGCCTCTGTACGCTTCTTATACAACTTGTTTGGCAGGTATAACTGCCACACACACGCAAACCATCCAACTGTCATATTGACACGGATCCACTTGTAATTGCTTCATAACAATGTATTTATTCTAATTGCTTTTAAATTATAAACACAAGAACGTGATCATTTGGCTGACACTGAAACCGTGCCGAACGACTGCCGATAACAAGCCTCAATGCCATAGATCGAATCTTTTAACCATCAGTCTCTTCCCTGCACATTTCAGCTCAAGGCCTTTTACACGCATGTCGTGCAAGTGGAGGGAAAGTAGTAAATCCTGATAGTACGCAGAAGTTGTACATTAGCCCCAACTTCCTAAACCTTAATTTCCCCTGTCGAATCAGCACAAGCGGAAAAGAAAAGCCTGCCTAACTAAGAAGCACACTGTGCAAAGCTTACACACAGAGTCTAAACCTTTTTCTGTGCCTTCAAGCTGCATCACATGGAGGCTCTAATTAAGGAACGGGCTTCTGAGCGTACAACCCCGCTAACCTGCCCCCCCCCCACCCCCTACCCCCTCACAATGCTGCCCCCTCCACCCGGTCTGTCTCTTTCCCCCTCCAACCCTTTGTCTATGCAACAGTCAATATATCGGACTAACTTGATGAACTGTGCGCAGAGCAAAGTTAATTTCTCTCAGAGTGCACGGTAGCCATGGCGACCATCTTATGAGCACTCCAAAAGCCCATCTGGTCTAAACATTACCGCGGCACGGCTGACTGCAGAATGGGCTGCTTTGCCGCGGTGTGCACATGTGCTTTATGCATTGATCCCGCCAGTAAATCAATAGTGCCACATATCCAGAAAGCCGACATTTGCACGTGCGAATCAACACCTTCAAAATTTGCATTTTGTAGAACTGGGTTAAAGTTTTAAAACCGGTGTTTAAGAAGATGTGGATTAAAGTTTCACTATTTAAAACCTAAGATACTGTTTGTGTAATCTTGAGCTATGCCTTTTATTCATTAGAGACTTCCAAAGAAAGATGTTGGTAGTTGGACGACAAGGAATACTTTATATTGACCTTTTCCTCCCTCGTTCGTTCTCCCATCCACAATCTGGCAGGAAATAGAAAACTTATACACAAGCGATGAACAAATGCTGATTCCCATGTTTCTTCAATTCACCCTCTCGCCTGCGAGACTTGGCACATTTATTAAGCAGATATTTCCTCTCTGTTTGTGTGATCCAGATCCAAAAGAGTTTCCAATTAAACAGGAAGCGGAGGTGAACAGTAAACAGAGCGCAGGGAAACATTACAGGAGGGAAATTAAAACATGGCAGTGAAGAAATTCCAAATGGACTCAATCAACCAGATTGATGGAGTTTCAGATTGTAGTTTATTGTGAACAGTAAGTTTGGCAATCTCTCCTTTCTTTCTTCTTCTATTCATATTTAAAAGTATATTGTGGTAGTGTCCACAATATAGCGAATGTAGAGATATTCTTTCCCTCATTGGTTTCTAAGCTGCCTCTTTCCCTATTTCTGTGATCCATGATATAAACTCCTAACTGCATTTCTGACACCTCAGAACTTCACAAGGAAGTACCGAGATGTTAAACTTGGTCTGTGTATTGTTTTAGTGTTCACTTAAAAACAAATATAAAGTATGTGTGAGCTTCAGGAATCATCAACAAGCCAGTGTTTTATTCAATATGTCGAATTCCCCACCGACAGAACTCAAACTGGATCCTGACTGGGATCATTTGAAACAGAGTGCCCCGTCACGTAGTCATGAATGTGCGTCTTGTTTCACGGTGCTTTAATGTGTTGTTTTATCTGTGTTTTCTTATCGTGAGTTCTGACTTTTCTGTTTTAATGTTCGTATCTATGGTTGAGAGTGTGTTTTGTTTCGCCTCTCGTGTATTTGTTGTTGAGTTTTATGTATTTCTAAGGCCCATCTAGGGACGGGCATTGCAATTTAGCTTAGGCTATAAATGCTGTGTGCGGCATTGGTTTATATGCATACCTGTCCCTATACAAATACACAAACAAATAAAAAATGTTTATTACTGCACAGAAACTGTATTTGTACCTTTGTATTTTGGTAGGGAGTTCCTATCCATTCAGACCCATCGCTATAATCTTAAAGTTAAGGGTTAGGGTTTGAAACTTTCCCAATATAAATACCTATATGGACGCAAAGCATCTTTACAGTTATCGAGCACTACGGCTCCGAAAGACACCAGCTGCTGCGCTCGTACATTCCGCTTAAGAAACCTAATATTGACCCTCTGAAGTAGTTAGTGATGTCATTCAGAGCCATTGGTAGGGTTACGCTTCTGAATGACATTCAGGACCAGCTGTCTGTCTTTGCGCTCCTGGCGCAGACAACAGGGGGCCATGGGGCATAACCTTTACAATGACAGCTCCTAGCAGCCAAACCGTACATATCTGACAGCCATTTTAGAAGACGGTTAACATCCATGGAGGCAGTTGTTCAGATCGCCGTGGTACCCATTGAGATTGCGTTATCATGACAGAGCTTTGTTGATCATGAGACAGGGGCATTAGTTATGGATATCCCTTTTCATATATTGTTCTAATTAAGCCAATTTGAACAGAAGACGCATTTTGAAAAGCTATAAATGAAAAGAGTCTGTTGGACCTCTCAGGATTAGACCTGTGACAAAGCCTCCTCATTGTCACAGAACTGGAACTGACCTCTATACCTTTTGACATGCAAGTCTTATTAAGAGTTGGATCCTCGCATGAGATTAGGTCACTTTTCAAGATCTGTAAGGCATATTGACAGCCTGTGTGCAGGGTTGCTTCTTCTTCATGCATTGTTCCGCCTATGTTTGAAAAGCGACCTCTCGGTTGGTGAGGGAGCATCTTCTACTTTCCAACAGTGCTCTCTGCATATTTTCACGTTTACTGATAAATAATCTTTTTTTACCCTCCCTTTCAAGTGCTCTAGCTTTAGCTCCACTTCATTTATATATTCACAAAATGTTATTTTTACATCTAGAATCCGTCAAACCAAGTCTCAACAAATAAATAATTCATATAAAACTGTGCAGAGCAATGAAACGCCCCACTGTGGACTGGAATGTGCCTTTACCGTGCAAATATTGCAATTTTGTTTTCATGACCGGAAGCTGCAACTGTAAAGATAGTTTATAAAAGCATCTGGCTCGACAGAAACATTTACAGCCAGTTTGATCTCCCCACCTGGCACTATTAGGCCTTTACCTGCACAGGAGCTATGCGCTATTAGAGCAGCATCAACATAAGAAAAGTCTTGTTCTTAGCCTCGTAGTCTCGCCTAACCCTAACCCTAACCCTAACCCACGCTCTCGAGCACAGATGCTGTTGTGACTCTTAATTTCCTTTTTTTTTTTTTTTATTCTTAACTTTCTTTGGAGAGGAACCGGCGATACAGCATTCAGGGAGAATGTCCAAGCGTAGGAGAAGCTGCCCGGCAAGAGGCGGGAAGGGATGCTATTCGCTCTGAGGGCGGTTACGTAACATCTCACTCGCCTCTCACTGTACGGAATGCCAGGATAGTGTTTGTAAACAGAGCGGCCATGTGCGTGTGCTCACGTGGAGGAAGCTTTTGAGTCGCTGCCCTCGCTGTCTCACCCCTGAGGTAAACCCTGACATCGATACGTGCTCGCAGGGCCAGCAACACTCCCTCCAGCCCTTTGCCACTCAAACAGAGCCTTATCACTCTCACTCCATAATTATGCCTCGCCCCGACTAACAACACACGGCCTTGTGGAAAAAGGCCATGAGTCATATTTGGGATTCACAAAGTGTCTGGTGTGGCAATTGCTGATAACAGTTTTGTTTCTCAGGCTCATAAAAACATTATTATTATTACACAATTCCAGTGATGACCAATTAACCAATTGTAGGCACATAATCACATCAAAGTCTCTTTAACAACGAAGTGCCTTCAAGGGAAAGCCAAGATTCTTGTTGGGCTTTGCGGTGGATCTGGTGAGACGATTATTGATAACGGACTTTGTTTTTGTGATTTGGCTTCAGTTAAATAATTTGGTTTATTTTCCGAGAAGATAACCACATAGCTATGTCGAACCCACAATGTTTTGCAGTTAAGTCCAGATGAAGAGAAGTGATTCAAAAGTCAAAAAGACCTTTTGATACATTCAGCTGGCTTCAGAACTGATAAACGTAAAGCATGTGTAGACGTCCAGTAAATGTTAAACCTCACACGCATGTCATGCTAAATAAAGTGGCATATGGCATGCAGTTAAATCTTCTCTATCAAGAGTCCACAGGGACGTCTGAGCTTATTCAACCTTATCCTGCCAATCCTGCTTTGCTTTCATCACTAAGACATTTCTTATCTGTTGCAAATCCTGTTTGAAAATGTTTGTAAATGAGCAACTACATTATGGCACTAAGATTCCATTGCTGAAACACTTGATTGTGGTTTGCTGCTTCTCTCTTGCTCTCCACAGAAAAACAACCCCCAATAGCAGACGAGAGGGAAATCAATATTGAAGAAATCAATACAACACTCAGTATCGCCATTTTGTCTCAGGAAAGTAGTCCAAGCTATGACCAGCACAGCCAGTCAGCAGGTAGTGCAATATAAAATGTCTAACCTGCCACTGAGGCTTCTCTGTATCATTTGGTGCAACAGCCCCTGGCTGGAAATCTGATGCGTGGGCTGGACAGAGCAGGGTCAGAGGTGAGGGCTTGGGTTAGGGCTTGGGTATTGTAAGTGGACAGCATTGTTGTGGAACGCTATGGCAACTGGACATTCTTCCCAAAGGTGATATTGTCTTTGCTCTGGGAGTGACATAAAGGAGCCTTACGGCCATGACGAAGGTGCAAAACCAATGGCAGTGCTTTATCTGTAGGTGTGGATAGATGAGAGAAGCTATGTGCATGTGATTGATCTATCTGACCCTTCCCCCGCTCCTTCCCCCTATTGGCCCATTAATGCTCTGGTGCCTTGTCAGTTGCTGATGTAACAGCAGCCATGCAGAGGCTCATGAAAACACCTCCAGTAGGATTGCGTGCTGTTATTTCTTAATTTTTATTATTTTTGAATGTGGCATTATTATGCTGGTCAGGATTAGCATTTGTTAAATCCTGTGTATCGTGCAACTGCACACAAAAGGGAACATAACTTGTGCAACCACACGGTGACAACAAGCGTTAGTAATGTGCTTTTAGTAGCAAGCAATGCACTGGGTGATGCAATCCATCTAAACTATGCAGTAGATATAGTGTGGAACGTGGCGTTTAATGTGCTTATGGAATAGTTGGAAATAAATCACACAATTGAAAATAGACTACTCGATGCACAACATACAGAACTGCCTAGTTTTGGGCTATTTTGAGCCGTTTGCTTTCTCTCTAGTTATCTAAATAAAACACAAAAGTTCTAACTGGTGTGACCTAATCTGGCCTTTCACATGAGACATTATCCACAGTGTCTTAACATCGTAGATAGGGCAATGGGATCACCACACACAAAAGCGTGGATCACCTGATCTCATGCTACTATGGAGAACACTCCTGCTTAAGCGCTCGTGTTGACACTACGCAGTCAATGACCATGCTTGCCATTTCAAAACACAGCCATGCCGTTGCATCAGAGGAGTAACGCCACCATTGTTGGTTCGAAAGTTTCCTGACAGTTTACAAGGACTAAACATGAGATTATCTTTCACTGCAAGCAGATTATATTTTTAGTAGAGAGTACGAGAGTGTGTCGTAGTGTAGGGGCTGCATCGTAAGAAATGCAGCATGTAAACACAAACATTTTAAAACGACTTCACTGCCTCGTCGCCTCCTCTATAGTTATCCACGTGTTTCATTAAATGTCACTGTTAACAGTCTGAACTCGCAGCTTTAACTTCATAAAACGGAGAACTTCAGCAATCAGCATCGCTTCTCCTGAACGTTTACACTGCTAAATCACAATGTCTAATTTAAAGTCAGGCATTATTCTGCACCTTGTAGCCGTGCTTTTTACTTGACTTTTGACCTGAGGCCATAATGAGGTTACATTACGACTGTAGGCAGCAGAACACACAAGCCCAATACACAAACCTGAGTGAGATCAGTTATAATCTCACAGTTATAAACGGGCCATTCTGATGTTAATCTTAAGAGTAGCACTTCAGGGGGAAAACAACTAACAACCAATTAGCTAAGTGCTCATTGAGATAAGAACTGTTATGTCCTATAACACATCTGGATTTAACATGTTGTTATCACGTATTTAACTAGTGTTGCATACAAACACAAATCCACAAACTGTTAAGAGTACGCAGGTGTTTGCCTCCATTATTGTAGTTTACTTCTCTATCTGTGCAAGTGTTAGGTTACCAAGCTGCTGGTCTACAACAATCCCTTTTAAAATGCATACAGATCACACACACACACACACACACACACAGTCCTCTTTGAACTGTCGATAATCTATTTGTCAATAGCTCTGTTTCAAAAAGAACACAGCGAGTCTGATAGTTGTGACCTTTAACTGCTTGTGCTGCATTAGAAATGTACAATCCTGTCAACTCTCTGTGTGGTTTAGCTTCTCACAGCACAGTCGACTAAACAACTTTGAGAAGTAGGATGTGTGTCGCTGCTTTCTGGCAACAATCCCTTGTTTAGCCTCTAGTTAAAAACCCTGCTCCAGAATGACCATTCTTGTTCCCCCAGTTAATGGTGCAGTAGGATAGAGTTTCATTTCCTTCAGAGCTTTCTGACCTTGTCTGCCTTCACTACACTCACGCCACCACAGTTCTCTTCTCTTTTCACTTCTCCTTGGGATTTGTCTTTGTGTCTGCTTGTCATTCAGTGGTGAAAGCAATGCAAGCTGATTAACAGAGATACACAAAGCCAGAAGCTATTCCAGTTCTACTGCTGTGCAGACACTTTACTGCTAGACACGTCCAGGTTGGACTTTTACTCTCCTAGTGAACAGCACAAACAAACACATACACAGCCATGGAGATGAATATGAGAAGCTACAGGGGGTAACACTGCCTGCATCTTAAACCGATTCCATTAAAATACCATCGTTCTGTAATAGCTAATAATTACACATAATTGTTAAAAAATAAACCCCTCTTAAAACAAATACACTCACACAAACGCATACCTATTACACACTCACACACATCTTTAAAAAAATGTGTTTGTAATAAATAAAAAAGAGCAAGGTTGAAAGGTTGAGGAGAGAAAGAGAGTATAATACAGGCATTTAAATGCTTAAAGAAAAACTCCTGAACAAGCAGTCTAAGTACACCATTTTCTATGATGCATTCAAAAGCAGCAAGAATGTGCAGGGAACACAGAACGCACAGGAAAACACTGAAGGTGTCTTTTCAGATTGAGCTGAGGCGAAAAAAGGAAAGAAAATCGTCAGCCATGTTGGAGTAGCTTTATCTAATATCCCCTCCTTATTATGTTGGCTCTTGCTTTTACGGTGGGGGGACATTTGCTCCACCTCGCCTGATAGAAAAAAAAACACCAAAAAATACACCCAGTGTTAAAGGGGAAACGTGTAAGCAAAGTATTAATACACTAAGCAAATTCTCACCTCCTTTTTACGTCCCTCCACTTTGTAGAAATTCCAACAAACCGTCTGGATCTCCTCTTTAACAAATCCTAAAGGGCAGCCATCTTGCCTCCTTCTGTTCTTCTATGAAACAGACTATCCTCCACATCAATATTCATGGAAACCAGTCTGACGTCGGCTCTCATCATCAGGAGCCCGGGTGTCGCTGTTTTGCCCGCCTGAGAAGCACACTCATATGTGTCTCTGGTGTGAGGTGGCAGAGGCGCAGAGTAGACAAGATGTTGTTGCAGGTCAGGGGGAAGAGCCTTACTTTACTGGCAAACTCAAATAATCACAAAATCACTTTCCTGCTGAGTCCTCCCACACAAAGAGACAGGTTTTCTTTCCCTCCCCTGCTCCCTCCTCTTTTTTTTCTTCTTCCCTCAGCCGCACACAATAGTGAACACTATAGTGATGGCTGCCCTGAAGCACTGGAGTGGATTTAGTGAGCAGGACAGGACTTTACCCACAGTGCACGTTATGTTGAATATTGCACTGGCCTCAACTGTCTGACTGAGGCCGAGCAGAAGAAGCCTCCACCCCCTTCCTTTCCTCAGACAGGATGCCGAGTGACTCAAGGTTTTTCCCTCCCTTTTCACCCCGACTATCTCGACTTCCTTCTTTCATTTTCTTTCTTTCCTCTGTCACTGGGTACAGAAGTTCCCCTGTTGTGTAATAGCCCTTTTTTTTTTTTTTTTTTTGAGCATTACAGCAACACTCAGAAGTGGCCTGTTTGGAGTCCAACCAGTTGAGCAATGCACTCATTTCCAACGGCTGTGTCTTATTTTGGCACACCGCAGCAGACTGGCTGGCTCACTTTTAGAGCGTAAGACAACTCTCCAGCCTGCTTACAAGCAGAAACTTTGCTTCATGCGTCTGCCAAGACCCACCTCCTGTTGACACTGGCCACGTGGGCTTTGCAGGAGATAGAGAGAGCAGTGTGAGAGAGAGAAAAAGGGGCTTTTAAAAGAGCGATTTAAAAATACAAATTCAGCCCCGGAAGGGTTGTTGGAATAACACGTATAAAGATGTGTTGTAATCGGGAAAGTACTTAAACCTCTGCTGCGGTTTTACAGCCTTATGCAGAGCTGTAAGTCTGAAGTTTAGTTTGCAAAGTGTGCAAAACATTTAGTTTTTTGCACACTTTGACTTTAAAAGGTCATTAACATAATCTCCCACACACAGTTCCCCAGATGTCCGCAATAATACAACGCAGCAAATGCAGGTTTTTAGAAAAAGTACGTTAGTATTTTTCCGCAGTATTATGTTGACAAAAACATTTTAATTTCTTAACATACGGTCAACAGCTTTAAACCCACTGCCCCCCCCCCCCTTTACTTTACTATTTAATTCCTCTTCTGCTTTACTAACAGGTGGGTCCTGTCTGAAAATAATCTGCCTTTAGCTGCAGTTCAGGCTTAAAGGGAGACCCCATCTCTTTCCCAGCAGCCCCTGCTGCAGTGACATTTGTTGACTCAATAGTTTCAGGCTCAGAGCAGAAAAGGAGATTTGTTTTTACACAGAATGGGGGAGGGGAAGAGAGAGAGAGAGAGAGAGAGAGAGAGAGAGAGAGAGAGAGAGAGAGAGAGAGGAAGGAGGAGTCACTCTAGCTGCAACTCAGATCCTGTAAAGAAAGAAATGGAGCCTTTTACTTCAGGTCTGTCTTCTCTCTTTACATAACGCAGTTGTTACTCTGGTGGAGTTTCAACTGTTTAAACCACATTAAACAGTTGCAATTAAGTCAGAATGGGTCATTCTTGCTGCAGGGAAACGTCCTCATTCATATCCTCTTAAAACTGATCACAAAGGAGGAGCTATAGGCCGATTTAAAATGACAAGGGTTTTTAAGCTTTGAGATGTTGTGAAAAACAGATGCAAATAAGTATCAGAGAGAAGCTCCTGATATGTGCACGTGCCACTACAGTATACAGCATTTATAAAGCATCATGCTGTTGTGAAATACAGTATTATTTTTAATCAAGAAGACTGAGCTGATATCACAAACAGCTCTACGTCTGCGTGATAGACCGACTGTTGACTGTGGCGTGTTTATTCTCGTCTGTTGTGATAAATCCTTGTTTGCATAGTCTAAGGTAATTTGAACTGCAGCTAATGGTTAGAGAGCTTTAGACCACGCGTTCAAATCCCCAGATGAGTTGTGAAGAACGTAGAAGCGAATGAATGAAAAGCCCCCCCCCCAACTGCAATCACAGCGCCCCCGAGCAAGGCGGTAAACCTACCAGTAAAGCGATGAAGTGTTGCACGATGTGCCGCAGGGCGTTCTGCGGTTGTTTGGACTGGTCAGCTTCCTTCCATGTCCCCGGTCCGGCTCCCTCAGGCCGCTGCTTTAACAAGAAAGTGAATTCAGTCAACGTGTCTGGTTGGTTAACATTTAAAGCAACATAATGTGAGATTTGGTATTTGTGCAAGTTAGCGCCCCCTACAGTTTCAGAGTGCAATTCACCTAACCCTATCGACACGTGCATTTGTTGTGATTACATTACATATGATGAAAATCTAGCAAGTCGACAACTTTGTGTCTGAAAACCTCCTGATCCCAGGAGTTCAAGGCTCCTGTGCTAACGGTGATAACGCTAACTGAGCTAACAGCTAACTAGCTAACAGCAGCTACTGTTTGCAGCAGCTAGCAGTTAGCGTTACTTTAGCAGCAAGTAAAGCTTTCTGTTCATCAGGGAACTCCATAAATCACTGAGAGTCAAGGAAAATAATTAGAAAACTATGAGTCGTAAACTTCTCTCGGGAGATCGTACGACGCGCTGTCCGAAGTTAAATGGTGCAAGAACTGGAGTTCGGGGAGCAGAGTGGCGCCATTCTCCCTATTACAAGTGAGCGTATCATCAAAATGATTTGGAATTTGTCACTTTTAAGGTAAAATAGTTACATAATATTGCCTTATAATAGACATGGTAGCTTTTCTCTATGATTAGTTAGCTGCAGTTAAGCTAACTTGTATACGCGCTTGTATATTGTTTTATTTAAATATGTATTTATTTGTCACCATTAAAATTAGCAGGGCTCGATTTGCAACCACAGCACTCCAAAAGTGCAGTTCATAAATTTATCGGTGTTTATCTTGCATGCAACTTTTGGCTCGTGTATTGCCGGCGGCTCCTTGCTTCCACTGAAAGCTACTGTAACTAGTAAATCAGAGATTATGTCGTCGTTCCTCTCACCTCGTCACATTTCAAAGGACTGGAGGTGTGTGCCCTCACCTCATCTGTAAACACAGAGCTGTGGCCTCGTGGTGACCCAGGGTCATCAGAATTCAGGCACACTTGCCACTTGACTGATTTCACACCTAAAGATGACGATGAGCATTAGAGACCGTTTTACTCGCCGGGCCCAGTGCTCTTGTTGATTTATGTCAAAGAAAACAAAGATAGGATCTTATTCCGGCTCCTCAGGTCAAAGATCTCTGCTCTTAAGATCTGTGTGTCACTATAAGCCACGCGGTGGTTTATAGTCCTCCTCCCTCAACAGGCTGTTGGCTCTTTCATGATGTGGTAAAGCATGAGTTTGCATTATCAAGCTGGGTGGTGAAACCATTGAGGGAAATGAGTCATTCTTCTCAGCCTTTTTACTTGCCATGTGAGGAAATGTGACTGAAAGTCAACTGATAAAAGCCAATTTACAGTTTGATTTGCAATTTCTCAATTCCACAGCACCAGGTGCACGAGGCTGCCGACTGATTAGAAGAGATCAGAGAGCCGAACTACTCTTACATGTAGAAAATATAAAGTTCTTTCTAACATGTTTAGAGTAATTAAGCACAATACTATAGTCTGCGTATATTTATTTTGACTTTAGCCTTCTATCCACAACAGATATTTCCTATTACATTTATTTAATTTTAGGAAGTACAAGGAAACATATGATTATGATAAGTGGATTGCCAACGAGAAGAGACTTAATTACTTCTCTATTGTTTTGTCTTTTCAGTGTGAACGGCACTTTCTTTTGTTAAACAACCGAAACATTCGTATGTAAAACAGTGTTTTTTTATTTACCCACATCACTGTGGACATGACCTGAACTTTGCTGCCTGCAAAGCTTTTATATTTGGTGTGAGTCATTTGCTCCTAAATAAGGTGGAGACTCAAATAAGTGGAGGCTGATTTGTGACGAAAGCATTGATTTACAGCTTTCTTTACGTTGGTCTGTAAGTGGGGGGAGCAGGGTGACATCTGAGGCGCGACGGAGCTACTTGGGCCTCGTCGTGAAGCTGAGAAAACCGGCACTTCTCACAAGCACCCGTGGTCTTAGCACACATCTCACCTGGGGCAATCTAAACACACACACGCTCTTTATGTAGGGTAATAGCTAGGTACCCTCTGCCTGGGCCAATACACAAGCGACTGACCACAGGACCCCCCCCCCCCCCCCCCTCTCTAACAAGATGTCACCCACTGCTGCCCCTCCTCCTGTAGTTATCTTAGAAGACAAGGGAGAGTCGTTAGTGTGGGTCTCACATAGCCTAATTGTTTAAGCCACAGCAGGGGGTCCGGTGCAGGGTGGAGGGGGGACGGGGGTTTGAAGACAGAGAGGGAGAGTGACTGGAAAACTGTTATTTTATATTACTGAGCTCCTATAGGCGTCAGATTTGAATATTTCTGTGCTGTTTCACACGCTCTGCACATTTGTGTTTGCAGAATGTCTGTCCCTCCTCTCAGTTTGACTAGAGTAACTCCTCCCCGGGCACAGCGGGGTTGGACAGGGCCCATCACGGCCTGCCGCTGTTGCTGTGACGACCTACTGCTTCTGAGAGGTTTAAGAGCTGATTCCCGCATTCAGGCTGTAGGTGCTTCTATCCTCCCCTTACACACCGCCCCCCCAGCTGAAGCCTCTGTAGGCACGGCTCTCTGTTAAGAGCGGGGAAGCCCTTTTTTTTTTTTTTTAAACAGCTGAGTGCTTTAAGCCTCTCACCCACTTCTGCTAACCATCCCAGAGGAAAATCATCTCCTGGTCGCCCCCCCCCCCCCCCACTCATTTGGGTCACTGCTGTGAAGCCGGTTTCTGTCTTCGGTGCAGATTGAAGCTACATTTCCTGCATCAAAGCAAAAGAGAGAAAAAACAGTTCAAACTCTGTGTCTGCGGTCGAACAAAGATTTCCCTTTTTGTAAATGGGCGTGAAATGTTCCACAAGTAGCGCTGTTAATAACCAGAGAAGTAAAGAAGAAATGATCCGTCACACACTTTCATAGAGATAATCACAATGTCCATGCTGTTCACGATCACTATCTACTTGACAAACTGCATGATCTTAAAGCACTGAAGCCCCACTGTGTGTGAGAACCACTTTCACTGGTGCTTGGCATGGAGCACATGATGACCCCTGCTGGTGAAGCATGATGACCTACAATGCATCAGATCCTCTTTTTGTAAAGAGAGTGTGTGTGCTGCAGTGCGAGCGTGCTTCACTCCTTCATATTTAAACTTTAATGCCGTTTTGGAATTCACAGAAATCTTGGCTTCTTCCATAAACAATCTGTAATTAAATCCTTATTTAATGTCTCTAGATAGATAGATACTTTAATTTAGATGTAAATCTAAAATGAGGGGGGGATCTGTAGTGTTGTTCTGCAGACACATACAGTTGTTGTATAATTTGTGTCTGTTGAGATGCAGCCCCTCCACGTGCAGACAGCTGGCGCTTGACATTTGTGAGTGTAATGTCACATCACACCACAGCAGCCTTAAATGCCCCCATACTGTCTGAACAACGTCCCGATTCACCGTCCCCTCCTACAGTTGGCCTCCATTTCCCCCCCCCCCCACCTGCCGGCCAAATGTCCGGGCAGCGAACACTCTGCTTGCAGCAGCCTGGACACGTCACAGTGGCCTTTCATTCCCGTCTCTGTTCGCCAAATGAATAGTAAGAATCTCTAAGTGTTAAATAAGGGCGGACAGATAAGGTTAGCGTGAAGACGACAGGTCACGTGGTTTACTATTCAGTACATCCATCTAAATACTACATACTATACTAAATATTATTGTTTTATATACTATTATTACTGACACATTAATGTGTAAAGCACCATTTTACTGTCTATGTACACAGTGCTCATGTGTTCTTAATCTGCAAATAAATGGAGTTTATGAAATATATCTTTGCGGCGTAATTATGACTCGTTTGTCTTCCTTACAAAAAGCACTATGCAAATGGTAATAAAGTAGTGCATGTTGAAGTACATGGGATTTGTTGATGAGCTTCACTAGGATTGGGCTTGAATTGTGCTAAACTGCAGATTAGTCTCATTGTCTTCCAGACTTCAACATCTATCTTTCATCTCTTTAGAAGAGCATACATTCAGTTCAGACTTCACGAAGGTTGTAATGTTCAGTTTGTGTTGAAACTGTTTGAGGTGTCATTTTGGAGGCTGCAGTTTGTGATGCTGTTGGATGTGTTTTACTGACGGGTGTTTCTATTATTTTCTTCATCTCCATTGATATCAATGAGGGAAGGATAAAGAACAGAAACACCTCTCTGTAATGTCATTTAACTTAGATGTCCAACAACACTTTGCCTGTGAAATCTTCATTCATGTTACATTTTATTGTTGTTCAGCATTTGTATAATTTTGTGGTTCTCTCCATAAGAAAAATACAACAAAGAACTGTCGTGGTCATAGAAAGTCTAAGCAGAACTCAGACTGAGGTTTTCTTATTCTCTTATTCTACAGTACACATATGGCAACTGCACAGGATCACAACACATTCAAATGTATCAATGAAACTCATTTTGTTCAATGTTTTGCGGATGGTTCAGGTGATTAAAAAACTCCTGGCACCTTTATTTAATGCCACTCACCCATACTGTCTGGTTTTTTTGTCTTTTTTTAATGACATGAAAAAGTATTTATCAAAGCCTAATTGCTTCCCAAAACGATAAAACACATTTAATAAAGCTTCGATGACATAACAAGGGGGGCCGGCCTCAGTTCATTGCAATTAAGCGACAAAGAAAACATCAGATCTGTGAGAGCGTCTTGACCCTTCAGAAACATAATGGTGTTTCATTTCATCCATGGCTTTAAATTGGTGATGATGGTATCCTGCTGTTCTGGGTCCCTCCATTATTCACTTGGAAGGATAATAGTAATTGCTTAATGTGGTGTGAAAAAAAATGGTAAATGGTTGCTACTCACAGTGGAAGGAATGCATGTGTCCAAAAACTAGTATGAGGGGTGATGAGACTGTGGGGCTCACGGATTACTTGTTGTTGGGGTTGATAGTATGTTGCAGACCTTTTTTCTGCAGATGTCATGTTTCTCTTAATTAATCCTCAGTGAGGTTATCTGTTTGGTTGATACGCACGACGTTGAGTAAAGACGTGATTTTAGCGGTTTGTTATGTAACGCCTGAATCATCGGTTGGTGCTTCGGTTGGCATCATTGGTCAAATTCACATTTATTATAAATGTTCTCCAGACGTTTGAGCAGATATTCCTACCTTGTAAATCTGTTCTCTCTTGTTTACGTGTGGAACCTGAAATGGCTGAAATGCTGTTTGTGAATAGGGTCACAACTGTCATATTTCAAAAGTAAACAAAATATAACTAATGTCAGTGTATAAATGGGTGATGTGCTAGATTTGGCTGAATAAAAGTGGAAAAGTGTCACAGCAACATGTACTAACATAACTAGGTCTGAGGGCTATGGCTGGAATAGTCATCAAAATAATAATAATATTTGTTATAATATCAATATATCATAATTATAATTGGGCAAATAGGTGTGAAATTACATTTAAATTAATCAAACCACTTAAAAAGATTGTGTGTCACTGTTGTATAGGGCTCTTACTTATTATTATTTTCATTATAGACTTGTTTGATCTATAAAGTGTGTCTATAAATTGTGAATCGCAGGTTCGTGGAGCCCAGGGTTATGTGCTCAGCATGTAATTTTTTGTCAGAACAAAGACCACGATAAGTAGGAGGTCTTTGCGTTTGAGAGTTTGTTTTCTGTGCAAAATGATCATATGATCATAAACAAATCCACCCAAAGTGGATGTGTGTTTATATTAAACTATTGCCCGTCCATTCCGTACACTCTAAATAATGTTTACTGTACACATGGTCCATAAACTGTATGAGCCCGAGTGTAAGAGTCTGGAGCTAAAGCTCTCATCAGCGAGCCTTTAAGGAGCCGTGGATGACACTTGGTATTAAAATGTCAAATTGCCCTCCACTCAGACTAAAGTGATTTTAGTTGTGATTATGCACTATTTCCCCCCTGTCAACAGTGAGAAAAAAAATAATCAAAAATGTGCTAATTGGTCATGGGGATTGGTGGGAGACTCCAGTATTTTATGTCTTTGACTTCCAAATGAGTTTGGGAAAGGAGAGGCTGTCACTCTGGCAGAGGTTTTGGGGAAGAGGAAGAGGAGGGGTGGGCTGCTGGCGCGGGCTCAAATTGAAATGATGCACTGTTCCCCCTCACTGCGGCTCGAGCTCGCAGTAATTAAATGCCTCATTGTTGCTTCTTGGGAATTTGTATTGAATATTTCATCCAGCGTAATGATTATTTGGGTGTGGGTGGGACGTGGATGTAATCACCTTGGCTGGCTCTTTGATGAAATACTTGGTTTGGTGGATGTGCTTTATAGCCACTTTAAGTGCCCTTCAGGGTTTTTGCTTTACTTAATGTCCATGCTATTTCAAATTGCTGTCATCCATTTGTGGTTATAATATTATTGATTATTGGCTTCCGAATCTGTCTGTCATTTCTGAATGAATGTATTTTTTTTTTTGTAACACATGACATGACTATGGCACGACTTTGAAACCTGCAAATTAACAAGTGTCCTTCACGTTTTGTCTTCCGCAGAGGACGCCGGTCAGCAGCGGCGAAGCCTTTCGGTGGTTCTTTTAGAGAGGCGAGCCATGGCTGTCCCATCCAGCCGCAGGAGGGCAGGTGGGACTCTTGACTCTCTGCCAGGAGCACTTGACGGGTTCACAGAATCCAACACGCCCAACGCATTTGAAGACGAGAGAAGAAAAGTGGACTGACAAAAAGATAAATGAAAAACATAATGGTGTTGTTTTAACTCTGTAATTTCCTTTTCTGTGTAATTATTGTACCTTTTGACAGTATCATAATGTATATTTTTGGTGTCTATGAATGTGTTTTCAGTGTTGTGGCTGTAGGTTTACAGCCAATCCTATGTAAAGGACTCAAACAGACAATCATACAATCATACTGATTCCGTCAAACCGAAGAGGCCACAAGGATTGATGATATAACAAACACAACACACTTAACTCTGGAGCAATAATCTATTCTGTTGATTATTCTTCAACCTTTTGTTTTAGTTGACTCTTGAATTATTTTGATCAAAAACGAATCATCTTCTAGTTTTGTCTTTTAATTTCTCTGAAAACCATATTTCTAAATGCCACGCGAATGTTAAGTGCGTTGCTGGCAGCGTGATGTGTCTCGTTGAGAACGATGACATGAAGGACGGCAGCTGTGCTTCTGTCACCGACTTGTTGACGTGTTTTCTCATTCGAGTGGACTCACTGCAGAACAGGGCACATTGTCTTGTGTGGTGAGTTGCTCTTCTTTAAAAATCCAATTTGGCATCACTTGATTGCGACATCAGCAGACATGAGTCAGACTTGTGATCTCAACGTACACGTTTCTAACAAAACTACGTCGGTCATCAAACTTTTTTTTTCTTTCACTTTAAGGTTGTAACTGTCTAAAAGGTAGAGAGTAATACCAGTAAAGGAATTGTATGTTACGTTGAAAACATTCAACTTTAGAATTAATTACAGTACACTATACATATTGGACATATCAGATGTTGTTCTGGAGCTAAGGGATAGTCTGGACTTTTCTCCTGCAGATTAAACGTTAACACATTCCAAAAGCTAAATTATTCAATAAGTTACTCATTGTCTTAAACCCTATTGTTGCATGTGTAAATGTGTTTTGGTTTTAAAGATTACTAAGAATTTGTATATTGTTGTTGTGATGCTTTTATGTGTTAAAATAAAAAAATGACTTCCGTAAAAGACATCTTGACAGTAAATGTTTGATGTGGCAGGAAAAACAGGAAATGTAAAATCCACCGATGAAAAAGGAAAAAAAAAAGAAATATCAGCGATCAATTATGATCACCTGATAAAAAAACATTATTTTCCCTTCCGCAAAGCATCAACAGAAATAACTACCGGGAGGAGACGGGAAGAATGTAACAGCATTGGTTGCCTCCCCAGTCACGTAGTCCCTTGAATACTAAAATGTTGCACGGAGAAGAGTGGTTCCCAGAGGCAGCAGACTTTAAAGGACTAGTGAAATCCCATGTGGTTTGTCATGCTGGAATGCTCTTGGGGTGGGTGGGGGGATGGGGGAGACAGGAGGGTGGTGGGGGGGGGGGCTGGGAAGCGGGGGGGGTGAAGCGAGACAGGCTCCTGAGATAGCTTGAGCAACTGAGCGATTGCCGGGTCTTTGCGTTTCAGGGGTAGGGAATGGGAGTAGTTATGGGAAGATGGGAAGATGGGAAGGGGGGAAGTAGGAGGGAAAGAGAGGACAGAGGCACATTTGGGTGGGTTGTCGAGGAGGGGAGGGGTGTCAATGCTGAGGAGAACGAGCAGAGAAGGAGGAAATCATCCGGGACCGACTTCTCTCCCGACTGAGCACGCTTGCCATCACCCAAATTGAGCTGCTGACTGGTTAGGGCCAGCCAGGAAGACGACTTGAACGGCTCTGTGTTGGCGGCAATGTGGCGTCTGCGCCGCCCAATCCCCCTCGCTGGTCATCAGAGGTTGATAATGTGCATCAGGGGTATGCTGGCTCGCTCACTTCCCTGGCCGGTGAGATTAAATAACATCAGAGACAGCTCTCTCTAATCCTTTGCATCCCCCCCCCCACCCCACCTCCCACTCTGCGCTCTAGAACTGGGATTTAAAGTCCTCAGGCATCAGTGGTAACATTCATTTTCCTGCTTCAGACAGGCAGAGACAGAGGCTGAGGACGTAGCAGGACTACATTAGCAAGTTAGCGGGGTGGTGGGAATATAGGACGAGGCGCAAAAAGACTCCCGCACACTGTCTGACATGCAAACATATATATTTATTTGCACCTTTTGATCCACTCGACCCTCTCATACGCACCTATCTCATGAAATATGTGTGCGAAGAGTTCTTCTGGTCTGAATATATGATGAGTCTTCAGTCCTTGTGGGTCTAAAAGGTTCAAGCCAACATGTTTTGTACGATGACTGTCACATAGAGATGACCGAACATGTTCTCGATCAAACAAATGACCTCATAACACATTTCTAAGCTAAGAACTCTGAGAGGTCTACATTTTTTGGGGAAATATGCTTATTTGCTTTCTTTCCACGAGTTAAAAACGACATTATTAGAAGAATAGAAGAAAAAGAAGATATTATATATGTGCGTTAAGTATAAAGCTATTAAGTAGTGATCTCTTACTCTTAGAAAGAAAGTCAATATGCATATCCACAACAACAACAACAACAACAAGGTTGCTTCTGTGAAAACAAGCCGGCACATATTTTGGCGGGCGACAATATCTGGCAAATGTTGGTGATAATTCTTTGTCCGGTTGCAATTTGCTATAAAAAAAAAAAGCAGAAACATAGAAGTGAACTAATGGAATTATCCGAATTGAGACTCAGCATGGGTCTTTAGCTGAAGTTTTAGTGAGGTTTCGACTTTAGTAGTCAATGGTTACAGTACTAGTAAAGAAAGCTCTCTACGATACCCTACTGTGCAGACTTAACCTCACACTGGACTAACTGAACTCCACCTTTGGGAAGGAGAAGCAATCTAAAAGCTAAAAGCAGTCCTTTTACTTAATTAATTCATTTTCGTTGCCTCATGCCCCTGACAGTGTCAGTGCTGCTCTCTGGGATGCTTTAAAAGACAGCTGGAGGAATGTGGAGATATTGTTTGACATATAATATTGTTCTAGTTTTCAATAAATGCTGAAATAAGAATTTTTAGCTGTGAACTCAATTTGAACCAGACTGTATTCACACACACACACACACACACACACACACACAGTATGCTGATGATTAAGTCACTTACATAAACGAGTTTCTGGCGGTAAAATCACTCAAATAGATGGGAAGAAAGCTGAAATTACATTCAAGACAAACGAATCATTAAAAGGTCTTTGTGCCATCGTGTCCTTACCATAAATGAAACTGTATTTGTCCTGTTGACACAACAAAGACGTTGTATACTTACAAGTCACAAACACAAAAATACACCAACCGTCACCCAAATAAACTCTGGGCGACTGGGTGCCAGGGGTTAGTGGGCCAATTGGATGTGCTTACCCCTCTCTGTGTCCTCCACATAGATGCAGAGTGTCTGTGATAACCCCTTAAAGGATTTTGACTGAGAATGCTCCTTGACTCTCTACTGTCGTACTTCTTGGCTCTGAGAAGTGAAAAAAAATCCACAACCCCCAGTGAGGAGGCGCTAAGACAGGACATGTACCATCGAAAAATGAAAGCAGTACTGAAGGACTGTTGAATAACAGAAGTAACATGTCCTCTAATTAACCTGTCGCTTTAATTAAAACACAATGAATGCATCTCATGTTCTAATTTCAAGGTTAAAACCATTTTTAAAACCTCTCATTAGTCTTGTGAAGGTTACTTTTGAAACTTTGCTACCCTGTTTAAAATGTAATAAGTAATGTAATAACTATCTACATATAACATAACATGTGCCGCATTCCGTTTCACAATGACGCTGTGGTTCTGCCTTGTGTTATAATTCAGCAACCTTTTCCTTTACAGTGGTGCGCTTTCGCCTCGGGCGTATTTCTTGCGCTGCGACTGGCTCTCGGTCAACTTAGAAAGGCCCGAGGTGACGGTGGCCCTTTAAAACCTTTTCACACCAAGCTCTGATTTTCGTCCAGCGGATCTCGTATGCGGAAATATATGATTGACCAATGATATCCTTTGTTCCAACTGTGTCATGAAAAACTATCACCGTCAAGTAGCCATGTGCTTATGTTTGTTGCAGGGACTTTGTGTATTTTCAGAACAATGGGCCATGGGAATAATTGGTGTTTGTTTTCGGGATTTTTGTTTGGACAAATGGGATTTCGGTCCAATGAGACATTTTTTGGACTATTTGTGTTTCGAAATAATGGGCCGTCCTCTTCTCAACACCCAACACTGTACAACCAAATAAAGGACAATATATTGCTTGACATCGCCCAACAGAAGGGATACTATGAAGATGTAGCTGATGTCATATATTGGTCACAAAACAGGACTAGCCATTGGGGTCCAATTAGTTGCGATATTGTATAGTTAACGTTAGCAATTTAGACATTCTCTGTCTGGATAGGTTTTTGTTGTGTGGAGTTGACAAGGGCAATATTTAGGAGGAAACTCATTGTGCCATATTGACGCAGTGGAATTGGTTTGCATAGTTGTCCTGCCTGCACCGCATTTTAGCCTCGCACTGGCGACTTGGTCTTAAAACAGGGACCCTGTCTCGTTCACATACGTAAATAATCATGATCTCAATATTGAATAATATAATCGTGATTACGATTTTAGCCATAACTGAGCAGCCCTACTGTAATAGTAATAGTAGAGCCATTTTCTGATTTCAGAAGGGAAATATTGTTGAATTTCCAGCACTGAAATGCGTTTTTGTCAGACGACTTGGCCACCCGTCATTGGCGTGGTCATCTGCACACATGCACGGCCGACTCCGGTTGCTCAGAGCAATGCGCATTGATTTGATTGGCAGATGAGAGGCGGTGCAAATTCAAACAAGAGAAGCAACTGCCAAATAGATGGAGCCTGACTGGACCAACGTCTTGTAAATCATCCAACCATTGATGGTGTTCCACTGAAATTTGTCCCAACAACTGTGCTGACCCGTGTTGTCCGTTTCCAAAAGACGATCTTCCTGCACGACCAAAAGATACAAAGCAACACAATGAATGTGAAGCTTTTTACCAAAAAATGATATATTTGTATGTAACCCCTTTGTGTCACAGAGATTTTGATTTGTAATTTAATTTTATATTTTTTCTCAGTAATCGCAATGGGCTACAATTACATTTATTTTGTAAGTGAATTGCGTACCTAGTATCTCCCCAACACTGCATTTGATCAACCTTTTCAATAAATGTAAATGCTTGTGCAATAAATCCAAATTCCTCTTTTTTCCATACGCAACTATATATTTGCGCATACTTACATCCCCCTTACACAACGCACATAACACTTTCCCACACTGAGTCACACACACACACACACACACACACACACACACACACACACACATACACACAGGACAGAGAATGAGACCAAGAGAGAACGACACGTAGAGCCTCCCTCCCCTCCTCCCTACCTTGTCTTTCATTATTTATTTACTGTCTGCAGTTTTTCCATTGCACGCATATTGATGCAGAGAAAGCAGGGTGTGAGTGCGTGTCAGAATCATTTCCTGACGAGGGAGACAAGGTGGAAGTAATCAGCAGAGCGCTGATGCAATATGACAGCCCCTAGAACCGCTGGTACACAGTTAAGAGCAGGAGGGAGAAGAAAAACATCTACCCACTGAAGGAAGCTGCAAGAATTTTGCACAAGCGACATTTGGGTGGAAAGAAGATTTGCAAAGTTCTGAAAGTTTGGGGGAAGAAAATCGGATTCTCTGGCTCTGGTTATTTCTGCTCATCTCTGAACATTTCTCCTGAAAATCTGAAGCAAGACCGTCTATTGTGTTTTTTTATTTGATTTTTATATATCTCTATAAGGCCATTCAACAAGCTACATTTGTTGTCCATTTGTTTAGAAAATGTTTAGTGCTTCCACTCCAGTTCACTGCTTTTGTGGCACCCTCAGGGAATCTAGGTAATTTGGAATATATGTAGTGAATAAGTGCTGGTTTCTACAATCGTTACCAATGTCCAGATGTTTTGAGATGAAGAAATTCTCCAGAGGGAATAATAATAAAAGCAGACATTTCGGGAGGGGGATTATTCAATCATATAAAGTCAAACTTTTCAGTCAGTGGTTACTTGCAGTATAGAAAGGACACCACGTCCTCACGTCTAAACGACACAATAGGACAGTCTGGGAAAAGGTGACGCAGACGAACAGTGTCTGCAGGAAAGCCAGCGAGTCTCTCTGAAATGATCTTTCTCTGCTAATCTTTTCTGACTGTTCCTTCCTCTCTCCCTCTCCCTCTCCCTCTCCCTCTCTCTCTCTCTCTCTCTCCCCAAGGCAGGTGTGGATTGATTAGTTATCATGTAGCCATCACCGAACGCGGTAAGACGGCCGAGCTTGCCAGCTTTCTCCAACTTCTAACCATGTAACACACCTGTACATATCTCCTTCACACACCTGTACATCTCTATCTAATACATTTCTATCCCCGTCTCTGTTATCACCTTTCTCTGTCCCTCACATATGTAGAGACACCCTCACCTTGTCTTACACACACACACACACATACAGTATAGTACAGGTTAACGCACAGACACCATCTGCTCCTCCTGACAGGCACAACCTTCCTAGGCGTAGTAATTGATGAATGAGGAAGACGGTGCATTTAGGGTCTCCCTGCCTCTCCTCTTCACATGCCGACCCGAGTGAACAAACAGGTAAACTCTCAAACACACACACTTATGCACACACACCAACACATTTAAACACATACAGAGGAGGTGTAAGTATGCTGATTGATTGATTGGGGCGGTAGGTTTCATGACGGCTGGCAACATTTCTCCACATCATGTCAACGGCCCTGGCAGCAAGAGTCTCAGAGTGATCTCTGAGGAATTAGGTAATCAAAGTCAGCGGGCAGGATTCCAGCGTGAGGCCCATAAAACAGCCGAAACACATTCAGAAAAACGGAAGATTTCCTTTTTTGGCAACTCTGTCTTCTAAAGAGTATGTTTATATTCAACTAATGTGCATCAGGAAGAACAGTAAAGGTTATTTTTTTATAAAATAATAAAGAAACGTCAATTTATCCTCAAATAACTTACTGACAAAGCCCATTTCTAAGGAATCTAATTTTATTCCCCACAATATTCGTATGGTTATATTTAGGCAATTTAAAGCATGCGTTTAAAGTTAGACTATCGCATAACTTAACATAATTCTGTATTCATTTTCGTTCAATGCATGTAAAAAGAATAAACGTGATTGTCAGTAGAGCTCGGCGATATGGGGAAAATCATATATCCCAATATTTCTTTAACAAAAACCTCAATAAAACCTCCATAATGACCAAGTGTGTAAAGGCAAATAATATAACAGCAAGAGCAGTCTGGTAAATGACATCACTTTACTGTAATGCAGACTTTAAAACCAGGAGAAGACAAACATTCATGCCATATTATGATATCCAAAGTTCAAGATGATCTAGACTCATATCACGATATCAATATATTGCCCAGCCCTGGTTCCCAGATAATACCCGTCTGCCTTAACGACGCAGTTTACAGTTTATAACGACTGATTTATTTGTCCTCTGCCCAGATAGTGAGAATATGCCCAACAGTGGGCTCATTTTTCGTTTTGCTGTTATTCTTCATTGATAAATCCATGCGGACGAGACGCGAGCTGCTGCACTGACATCTCTACTGATGCGCCCGCCTCGCCAGGTAAGCCCTGCCTATAACCCTCGACTCAGGCCATGTTAGCCCTGCTTTGCCATTAGCACCTGGAAAATATCCCCTACATGGGGGCTATGTTGGGGCTAAGACCGGACAATGGAAACAAAACTGGCCTTAGTACACACTGTTTGTGTGATAGTGGGAAAGAGGCTAGTAGCACCAACATACCTGATGAACCCCCCCAATATCTACCTCTTCCCGAAGTCCGATCTGTTTCAGTAGATTAAACTTAGCAGCAAGAGTGAATCAGGATGCAAACCGTGTCTCCAGCGTCCCGTGTTTGGCATGTTAAAGCCACCCACCTTCCTCACTACAACCTATGTGCAGTACAGGGATGTCGCACTACCTGGAGTGGATGAAAAAGGCATCGCCGGCTAACAACTCTGGCAGAGCAAGTGGAAATAATATGCAAACATATTTTGTAGGAGACAGTGTGTGATTCAAGGCATGCAATGCAGCACAAAGTGGCTTAAATCCATTTACTCATCCCTGAATCAGGTCCAGTGGGTGTAGCCTGCCTTTCACTTGCCCACACTATTATTCAGAGTTCCACAACATTAAACATATTCAGTACTCTTTTTTTTAAAGTCCATCACCGGTTCAATCTTTTAGAGTTCCGACAGAACGAGCGTCTCGCAGCCATTGAAGATATTCAACAAGACAAAATGTCATATTTATATTAATCAAATGTCAAAATATGGTGCAAAATATGTGCGATTCATAGAAATCTCTGCCAACATTTGGTCAAAATGATCAAAATTATGGCTTGGAATATTAATAAACCTTCAAATTCTAGCACAAAAAAGCAATACAGTAATTAAGCTAAAACATAAAATGATTTCCTGCCCCATAAATCATCCCCTACTCATCGAACCCTCACCACAACCCTGCTGACCAAATAAATAAATAAATATTGATCCTTTTAATGACGCTGTGTTGCATGTGGGACGATAGAAAGAAGGTTATAGACACCGACAGACAGTATTTCTGAAGAGGCTTTCATGCACTTATCTCTCAAGGTATCACTCATCCTTAAACTTATCCACCTGTTCTTTCATGCATCAACCTCTCTATTCATCATCTGTCCATCCATCTATCAGCTGCTGCACTAACCAACCCATTCATCCACCCACCAAGTCTAGCCGAGTGATCCAATGAACTCATTACTTCCTTATAAAAACAAAAACAAAATCCACTTGGGCTATATATTGCCACCATTGACCAAAAAAAAAGATTGTAGCGCAAGATTGAACTGTGGTAACACCATACTCGTGATTGGTGAATGTGGCTGCTGTGATGGGAAGAGGAGATGGGGGGGGGGGGGGGAGTGAGGAGGAAGAACAGGGAGGGTCCAAGTGTCAGGTCCCATTGGGGTCAGAGGATGGCGGCTACATTTACCAAAGCAAACAGCCCAGAGGAGCAGAGTACTTCACCTGTCGTTGTGGATTACTCCATTATCACATCCACCCGTCTCACAGTGTCCCGTTCTAACCACTCACTATTCAAAATTCATGCAACAAGCAGAACGGTGGGTGCTATAAAATGTTAAACTGCGGCAGGGCTCCAATTCTAAAAGAGCCATTGAGATCGCTGTGCGAGTGGAGTCGACTGTATTATTTGGTTGGAGATGACTTTTGGTAATCTGGAACAATTTAGTATGAAGTGCAAAGCTGCATTTGCTTGTTTTTCAACAGTATTTCTGAGCGTAGTGCATAAAGCACGGCTTTAATGTGAGAAAAATAATATAAATACAGTTTAATACATGTTACATGCAGTCTCCCAAGCAAATACCTTCCTATTGGACGATCTATGGTAATGGCAACATTTAGTTCCAATGCAGGAAGCAGGGGGAACACAAGCTGCCAATACATTTAAACATATATATAAACAATAATGAGACTATAACACAGAAGAAATTGTCAAAACAAGACATTGAGTACGCCCAAGCGCGGTACAGAATACAAATAAAGGAACATAGAAAAATACAACTTAATTACTACTGTTGGTGAGAGTGAGGTTTATAAGAGATACAATGTGGTTAAGATTAGAAGCTGTATTTGTATGCAATATGTGGAAGTAGTAATTATACTACAGATTCCAAAGCTGACACATTCTGTCCTTCACAAAATGTGTACAAGCCATAAATCAAGTGCTGTAATTGTTTTTGATATTTGAAATGATTTTCGAAAGAGATAAAAGGGATAACTAACATTACATTACAGTTCATTTAGCTGACGCTTTTGTCCAAAGCGACGTACAAAACGTGCGTCTTGTCACCCAAGTTTCCAATATTTTTTACCATCCTGTAACTTCATGTCATTTAGATTTCCTAGAACTTGGTTAAAGAGAAAAATCACTAATAAAAAACCCATCTCCCTCTGTGATGACAGCGTCGAACGTCTTAGGTCTATTTATTAAGCTGGTGTTAAATAGACGTTTCTGCCATTGACATACTGAAAGCAGATGGATGACCTACCACTGTAGCTTCCATCACCTACCGTATGCACCTGATGCAGAGTCACAATGTGGACGTATAAGGCGTAGTTTGTGTTGTATAATAAAAGATCTAACCCAATTAAGAGTTATTAGAAAATAAAGAACTGGATCAGATGTAGTGAGCTCCTCCAACACACTGAAGATGGTCAAATTCATCTTTAGTACACCTGTAGTCCAAAAAGCATTATTAAGACACTGTTTGTACTGTAGTGGTTCCAACACCTTCCAGGGGAACAGAGCAGATAAAACACAGCAGGTAGTGGCTGAAAAGAATAATGCAAGAAGACCCTGGGTAATAAAGTGCTGCTACACGTGTGGTGACGGGGGTGTTTCACATTAGAACTGGGGGAACTTGTGTCCAACGCAAATATAGAAGGCAGAGGTGACACGAAAGTAACACTGAGAAAGAGACGTACTGCAAAAAGAACTAAAAAAGTGCCTGATGAAGTAATCAAAACTGTTTGCTGATATATGACTAATCCATTACTCAAAGAAAACAAAAGGTGTGTACATTACATACATATAACATGTTGTATTTAATATCTATTTAACTGGATGGGCCACTAAGTATAGCTTAAAAAAAGAAAAGTATTTCTAAATTCCAGCAGGAAATTCTGGACGTTTGCCCTGAAGCTGGAGGCTGGAGGTGGACTTCGCTGCACCTTACTTTTATCCTGCAGCAATATTGAATGCCAAGGCACTCATAATACCACTGTGGTTTAGCTAGGCAGCAAATAGAACATGGGAAATGGCACAAAAGACATATCCAGGGTAAAGAGCCATCCCTGGAGAGAAGAGTGACACCAAGGAGTCCCTCTTCTCCTTCTCAGCAGCATGATTAATAACCCCTGTGCCCCATAATCTCTCCATCATCTATCTATGTAAATGCCCCCGGACCTGCAGCGCCAACACACTTTGACGGATGGCTGTTCCACAGCATTGGGTTTGGTGTGTGTGTCTGTGTGTGTCTGTGTGTGTCTGTGTGTGTGTGTGAGAGAGGGAGAGCGCATGTGCACATGTACGCAGGCATGCGAGCGTGCGAGCGTGAGGGTTTTTTGTGGAAGGAAAGGAAGAGATGAGAAAGATCACATGGTCCCTCTGCCTTGTCAGAGTCAGTGTGGCCTCACACACACACACACACACACACACACACACACACACACACACACACACACACACACACACACACACACACACACTTACTGTTTGTGTCTGTTACAAATGCAACAAGCACACAGAGGATGGCACAGCACACAAGAACAAGGCACAAGGGAGGTTATCATTTACTCACACAAGAAAGAAACAAGAGACCAAATTAGATCTGGCCAAATAGTGTAATGAATTCTCATTTTATCCCCTTAGCCCCTCGTTTCCAGCGATGGCATTTCCAATAAATAGGGTGAATGGGATTAATTAAGCATCTCAAAGCAACATTTTGAATATTACATCAATTATTAATGCTTATATCATTTTTTTATTCAATGAAAGTGTGTCTTGTTCATATTAGTAAGGGATTTCAAGGATTTTACTTGGGACTAAGAGCCGTGTGTCTCACATATTGGCAGCAGACAACCAAAAACAAATGTTTGGGACAGCAACCTGAAGAAGAGGGCGATAACCTGGACGTTAGTGTTCTTCTTTTTTGTGAATTTTGAGACAATGTTTTCTGGAGATACGAGGGGAATCCATAACGATGCCCTTACTTTCACACCTCTCCTCTAGGAAACGTTTCAAGTTTCACCGCAGCCTTGCAGATAGCCGTTGCCCCCGGTAACTCGTGTTTATGGATGAGGAGAGACAAACCAAGAAAACGAACATTAGCGGGAGCGAGTTAAGAAGAGAGATAGAGCTCCTAATTGGCTTCATATTTTGCATTGTGAACTGTGTGTGCCCAAGGCATAATCAGGATGTTAATAGTTCCTACACACCAATTAGTATGTAACGCGTAAACTAAGTCATAACCAACACGTCTGATGTGCAGACACGCAACGCTTACTTACCTATTCCCAGTACGACAGTCAAAAACACATATTTCAGCCCCCCCACCCCCCCTTGTGTTATTCTATGCGTTATGTCATGAAGCTAAATATATCGAAGCTACTCAGCAAAGCAGGATGTCACCATTACGGCATTTTAATCAATACTAAATGTGTCACAAAGTTACAGCATGTTTCAAAGTTAAGGTTTGCAATAATCTTTGAGTTATTTCATTTGTAAAGATATGTTTTAAAAGTGCAATACAAGAGGAACAACATGTAGTTCCACACAGATGTTCATTTAATGGTTTTACATCGTTGGCCGTTCAACTAATGACAAAATAAATAACAATAATCATTAGTAAAGAGATGTATTCATACTGTGTTGTGAACTGGAGAGCTGTTGAACTAATAATTCTCACCTTAAATGGAACCCAGTGGATGTTTGGAAGTTAATAAATTAATCTACGCTTATATAAATGCAAAAGGTTCAGTTCTTAGCTAATGGGCTTAAACATGCAGAAGCAGCCGGATGAGTCTTTAAGGGGGATTCAGGTTCTGCTGGAGTTCATAAAAGATTGGAAGACATGGTTTATTATTTTTGCATCCACTGCTTCCTCAATGGCTTTGTGTGTGTTTGTTAACCATGACATCCCTCCAGCAGTTTTGGGCACAAAGATAACAAAGAGTTATGAAAAGGTCAGCGAGTAACATTGTCTTAATGTGCACCTGACTGAGGACAATCTGTTTCAGATCCAGCTGCAACTCATCTTTCCCATTTCTTTATCAATGAAACATATGCAGCAGTTAAAAAGAAACATGTGTTTCACATGTTCTGCATGTTCATCAGTGATTATCTCTCTTTGATTGAAATGAGGATGCAAATGATGTTGCCACTGCTTTGGTTGACATCATTATTCTCTCATCACAGGTTAGATATTCTCACACCTGTAGGATGTCCTTTGGGTGTTCCGAAACATAATGATTTGTGGGACACCGCCGCAAGAACCGAACAAATCTTGACCTAATTCTGTTTTTAATGCCGAGGGGAAACCTGATCTGATTCGCTAATTATCAAGCCACCTCAATCTTGTAATTGATAATTACAGTTGACTGATTGTTGGATAATTACAATGCAGCTGAAATGAAAACAGACACTTATTGATTAGATGCTATCTACACGCTGTGTGGAGATCCATTACCCTTCATGATGCCATACCCACTATACCAACCCAACCAACAAGGTGCTGTGTTAAAGCTGAGGACTCTCTTCTAATAAACATTATTTTCAGTATATTCCCTGTTCGTTCACTTTCTTTAATGCAGGGATCTGGATGTGTCATCAGATTTGGTTATAGTAATTAAGTTATTCATCCAAACCTCCTTTCGGAGTTTGTCTTTGACTCGTCTTGACCTAAAACGGCATCAAAACATAATTAATTTCATTGTGTTTTGAGGCATAATCTATATTTCATAGTGAGGAATTTGTTTTGGCCTTCGTTAAGGACATGAAATATGATTATTCCCTATTAACAGCAGCAATTTAAATTATTTATGAGGCATTTGCAAGTTAACAAAGTACACATAGTACACAGTTGAACCACTAAGGTAACTTCACCAAAGCAGAAGATCAGGACTCCAAGAGCCAATCAATACAGCGTTTCCGTTGGCTTGCTACAAGAGGAAAACACACGCATGCATTCAAACTCCCAGAAGAGATAGTTTTCACATCTTTCATTGGCACAGACCGACTTGATGATGATTGCCTTGATTTAAAATGTGAGAGAAAGTGAGTCACTCTGGTTTGTGCTTATGTGTTTACAAGTGAGTCACACATGAGAGGAAAGTGGGGGATAAACATCTACAAACCAACAACTTCCACAAGAAAATAAAAACCCTTCACTGCCTTAACTGAATATCTCAGTATCCAGAGGATAGTCTGCACCCAGCCAACACTCCAAAGCACCTTTTTCAGTGAGCCGCCCTCACACAGCTCTTCAGAGGGGAGACATGTTGTTAATAATTAAGGCTGAGGCTGGAGGCACAGGGAGGCTAAACTTCCTCTAACAAGTGGCTCTCTGACAGCGCAGACATATGGCTCTCGCTTCCCCATATTCTCCTCAGCCCTCCAGACTTGTGAATTTCACACACGTTCAAGGCGGGGGTGAGAAACCTCCATCCTGACTGCCAGAGAACAATAAATCAAATTCTTAATGGTCGGCAACAATCGGATAATTATGTGCGTGGCCGCGTGGCACGAAAAGGGAATTTTCTCCTTCAAATCAAGTTAGGTATTTAGCCTGATTTCTTGCACATGCATCACGTTTGGTATAGACCACATTGTTTTTATTTGGAATGCAGACCTCCTAAATGTAGACATTTAAACAACGTCGGTAAACTTCTCTAAAGTGATTAACGGAGCCCGTAACAGACGGAGCAAAAAGGTCTTTACAGCGTCAAGAACTCTTTTCTGCTTGATCGGTTTCACCTGGTAAATTTAGTTTAAAGTATAAAACTGGTGATCTTCTATATTTATACTCACACACCAGTATCATGTTCCTTCGTTACCACGTCAACCCTGTCTCCTACAATTACAATTACGTTTCCATTCAACTGAAACGCATTCTTAATTATGTTTCAGTTGAAAGGTATCTTCTCCCAGATTAGTGTTGCCGTGTGAACCACGTGGTCAACGTTGTAAATTGAAACAAAACAAAAAAGCAACCAAACTAAATGAGTTTGTTTACGGACGTCTCCCATCCACCCACGCCAGCCACCTCCTTATGCTGACTACATCAAAAACAAACTATTATTTCTAACCTGGGACCAAATATTAGAAGGAGACGCGGCTGACAATGAACATGGGGAATGTAGTTTATTAAAAGTCTATAACATATACACGTCCTGCTGCCTTGATGCTAACTTGCACGCACAAAGTGTATTCCTCCGCAGTACTAAATAGTCCCCAACAAAAAGGTGAATCTTTTTCAAACTACAGTGCAAATGACTTATCCCTTTTAAAAAATGAAACACTATATCTTTTCTGACCCGTTCTAAGATGTATGCCTACAATAGGAGCCCAATGTGCTCGAGGCTGAGAGCCACAGACAGCATCGGGAAGTACTGAGAGAAAGACATATTGTTGGTTTTGCTCTTTTCCTGAGATTTGCCGACAATAAGACATTTATAGAATAACGCCATCTTTCACCTTTAAATTGAACCCTTCTTTTACAGTACTGCATTATACAAATAGTAACCCTACGATGTAACTTACCTCAGATAAACTGTCCTCATTACACAAGCTGAGTGAGAAGCTTATCTGCTCACATGGCTGTAGTGAGAAGTGAGCCAGAAAGCCCGTGCCAGGCTAAAGCCCATTAATGTCACACCCATAAATAATGACTGCTAATGAGTTACGGTTGCCCATTAGAACACATCAAGACCATTTTCTGTCCTTTACACAGTGACGCAATGTTGGAAGGATTACAAATCTTTCAAAATGACTAAGCGTGCCAGACGAGTTTGATGAGGTCAAACATTTTTATATAGTTGCGGTGAAGATGTACTGGATCGTGCTCTCCAATAACATTTTTATCCCGTTATTTTAGAAGCAAAAGGGATGCGGCTGAATATTTCCATGGCAGGCATCAGATGTACTACTTTTCTTTTGGGGGCGAACTAAGCATTTCGCCAGGGAGAAGAACCGTCATATTAAGCAACCACTACCTTTCCTGCTTCCTTCCCCTCCCTCTGTTGGGTGGGGGGGGGGGAAGGGGGGACAAATCTTGTTTTGATGCTGGCGCTGTCAGGGGGCTAGCCAGAGAGGATAGTAAACACTGCCTTTGCAGAACATTTAAAATCAATCCTTCAGCCACAGGCCTCGCAAACCCCCCTCCCCCCCTCGCTTCTCTCTTTCCCCCCCCCCCCCCCCCCCCCCTCTCTCTCCCTTTCCCCGAGCCTTTCTTCCTCTCTCCCCTCTCTGTAATGTGTCTGCTGCTCTCTGAGAATAGAGGCAGCACTTAAAAGCTGGGCGTAGGGGCTGAGTTTTGTGACAACAGCTCCGGCTTTTATTACCATGCTGAGATGTGACCAGCACCCCCCTCAACACCCCCACCACAAACCCCCCCCACACACACACATATAGACTTTCACACATCCACGCATGTACACAGTCTCACACAAACACACTCACATCACCCTGATGAGCAAATAATCATGTCATTAGCCCGCGTGCGTTCAAGGCAGTGGCTCATTTGCCAGCATCCAAGCCGTTACCTTTGCTCATGATTGGCCAGAAGATTAGCTGAGAATCATTTTCGCTTCCAGCGTTATTGCTTGATTAAGTCACCATTTCTTAACCAATAGAAACAGTCAACAGATACTTCTACCACACGACCACTGATGGTGGAGTATAATGACATAGTATTTCTTTCTGTATGTTTTTGTCAGAATTCTTACATTCAGCTGAATTTCCTCTCCGTCTCACCTGTGGCTTTGTCTCAGCTCAGCCATTAGATGGCTGAGCTGCGCTGTGGTGTCGAGCAGCTGGTGGAGAGCATGTGAAATGTGACCCCAGAGAGGGTAATGTGAACCCAGGTTCACACAGACAGCACTCTCGCTCTGTGCCGACCTCACTGAGTTTTGTGTGTATCACCCACCACCACCTCCTCCATGGAGCGTTTCATTCGATCTCTTTTTCCACTGCGCCACCCTCCGTACAGATTGTCACAAGGCATTTATATTGTTGTTTCATGTCTGTATTTAGGTCTGTCGCGGTGAAGGAAGTTCCCCTGCGATATGCGGGACTAGCGGTGCTTTATTGTTAGCCTGTTGTTAGGTGTAGACAATATACCTCTCTCCCGCCTCTCGTCCACTGTGATTGGACAGTTGGGTGAAGAGTGACAGTGACGAGCACGGTGATTTACACAAAGTTGAAAAAAAACATTTGTGACACACAAAAAAAAAACTCCAAACGTGCCGGTTCAGCGACTTTCCATCCCCTGCAGTTTGCTTTGTCAAAAGCCCGGTACTGCAATATTGCCACAGACTTATCTTAATTTTTTCTTTATAAATAAATTGGGTAATGTCGAACAGGCTTGTTTGCAATGCAGAGGCTGGCAGGTGCTGGTGTGTAGCAACAAAACAAATACATTCCTCCAGTGATGCAGACATCTTCAGCGCCAGTCAGTGACAAATATGTCACCTCCAGACCTGTGATTGTAAATGTCTCCTTTGGGCCAATCGGTGTAATTTAAAAAATGGTAGAGTGTGGTGGTGAGATGTGCAGTATCATTTCTACAAGTTCTGTCAAATTGACGGGGGGTGTGGTAGCATTGTGCTTAAGACGCAGATCATAACCACGACACGAGTGGTTCAACACTACACTGTGTCATAAAAGCAACACACGAACAATGTAGCTTCAATTTAGAAACATAATATTGAAAGAATGAATAGAAGACAAGACAAGTGGAAGACGCATGAGGTTAAGTACTATTGCTTTCACTTTATCTGCAAATTATTGGAGTAAATAATTCATTAGAAACACAAACATCCACCAGTAGCATTTAAATAAACATAACTTTGAGGATACGGTGTGTGTGTGTGTGTGTGTGTGTGTGTGTGTGTGTGTGTGTGTGTGTGTGTGTGTGTGTGTGTGTGCTGTAAATAGCCTCTCCAGCTTTATCCCTGGAAATCAAAATGGTCTTTCCACTATTGACTGACTGAGCGGGGAGATTTCTACGCTGCTGCACATTACTTCAGATAGGGGCTGCTGGTGGGGGTAGGGAGGGATTTCTGGTACAAACAGCCATCAAAGATGGGGGTGTTTCATGCGAGCAAAAGAAGCCGCAGCAAGGGCCAGCTTTCATAGTTCACGAGCAAGGCTTATATAGCAAGGCCCCTGTAGACCAGCGCAGCAGAGACGGACACATTTTACCCTTCACACTGAAAACAGCAAAAGCTTTTGGCACCAACGGACCGAGGAGAAAGGAAGGGAATCTGAGTGAAGACTGAAGTGCAAATGTATTTACTTTTATTTTTCAACTATGATATTGACAGAAAGATCAAACTGAAAATACAATATGTTCAGGGCGTTCAAAGTTTTTCTTTTAAAAAATAAAATCAGGATTATTCCCTGACCTCTTGCCATCACTACTTATACATCGAGGACAAAATAAGTGCTGCGATAAAAGCAACTGGTGCGGGTGAAAACAAAACAATATGTTGTGTGATCCTTTTTTTTTTACAATCCTTGAGTTTAAATGCATCTTTGAAAAGTCCCTGCCGATTGTTTCCTGCCTTTGACTGGATTCAAAGTGATTTATGAAGATAACGTGAATATATCCCAAAAGAGTACTTTGCTCCTCAAACATCAGGGCACTTAAAAAACATTTACACTTCATTTTCCTAGACAAATAAATATCAAGATTTATGAGAAATAAAACAGGTTTATGGTAACGAATGACACAAACCTAACAAGCCTAATTTATAGTATATAGTGGTGAGATATAGTGTGGTGAGAGACAGAGGCATGCTGCTAGCAGCGAAACTTGAGACATTTCAGTCAGTTAAGTTTTTAGTTTGGCTAAAAATTGACGTCTTTTTCCTGCAAATCCTCCAAATCCATGCTGACTGGGATGTACTGTACACATTGGTCAAGATTACATACAAATGCAAAATGAACATGGAGTTTTTATACAGAACTTTACGAGAGTGCTATCCAGAATATGTTACATATTTACACCGTATGATTTACACGCAATAACAAAGTTCCGCATAACATATTCAGACTCAAATCTATATGCTTGAACACTTTAAACTTTAAAATGTGTCCGATGGAAAATATATCTGGAAGCTGACGAAGAGCATGAAATATGAACTGATGATGGAAGATGTGCAATTGGTTCAACTTGAAGTGGAAAGGTATTTAAAGCACTGAGATGACTACTCCACTACGAGGCAATCAACACGCAGCTGGACATTTATTGTGCTTCAGTTTTTTTTTTATTGGACCATAAGAAGGAGAATGCACCGCCAGGGCAAATGAGCAAACGTGCAGGGTGTAACAGATGCACATGTGCACGCGGGCGAGGTCTTGGAGCTGATCCGTATTCTAAAGATGATTTGCAGAGCCCGACTGCACGGCCAACTTCCCTCCCGTGTTACTCAAAGCAACAGGCTCCTTCCTCAACCTGTCAACAGGTGTGGGGGCTTTTTTTCATTCAGTGGACAGGCTTTCCAGGGATGTCGTGGGAATATATGAGGCCTCACAACTCCCACTGCCTGGTGTAGCTCATAGTGAGCGAGCATGTGCACGAAAATGCAAACGTGTGAACAGTATTATGGGCTTTCCAAATGCCATTGTGGTCATCAATGATGCATCAACATTGGATAGGAAAACACTTGATTAGATAGTTCAATTGGTCATTTAAATATATGTAAATGTTTGTGTTTGTATGTCTTCTTCTCCTGCGGTGTCCCGTGTGTGCTTTAAAATCAACACCTAGAACCTGGCGTGCCAGAGGTCTGTCATTGGGAATCTTCTAACGTACAGTAAAACTTCTTTCAGAGATCTTAGTTTGCCATTTTTATAGGGAGAAATCTAGAGCAGTCAAAATCATTTTGAGATTTTATGAATTAAATTTTATTATAGCTTTTGTCAAAATGATTGCCGAAGGGCAATATGCCAATCCAATCTTTGTGTGCAGCCATGCTAAACAAAAAGGAATTACAAGTGTATTGTAAAGGCAATATCTCACTGTTAAACTATGAAAGTGCAAAAAGTCTTTGCTCTTTGAAAACACTCGCCTTTATACATTTCAGATGTCTAATTTACCAAATGTGTCAATTCCACTGCAAGTCAGTTTCTGGTTATAATACTTCTCTTGATCTCATTCAATAAAAAACTTCTCCATAAACGTGCAGAAATATGCTCCGTCTTAAAAGGTGTAGTTTAACATGTTTGGAAAATATTGCCTTTCTTGCCCAGAGCTAGATGAGAAGATCAAGTCACATCACGTCATATCTGTCGCTAAGTACGGAGCTATAGCCGGGAGGAGATTAGCTTACAATGCTAACATGTTTATTGTTTACCATGTTCACTATATCAGAAAACAACATTTCCGAAGACGGACCAGAAAAGTTGAAAATGGTCTGAATGTCCCGTCAAAGATGATTACCAGTGTGGAAATATTTATTTGGTGACTGCTGTTCATTTTGTGGTTCTTCTCCAGTCACATTGGACAAAAAATCTGCTTTTAAGTTTAGTGTGTATCATGTCAAAGTTGCTTTGAACTCACAGAGAGAGCCAGTGCAGGAGCATTATGCCCCATGCGGTGAGTTTATCCACACCGCAGTATCCGTCTCTGTACCTGTATGTGCACCTGTGTGTCTGTGTGATCACAAACAGGTAAAAGCGGTCATTTGTAATGCCGAACTGCGGCTGACTTCAGGATCATTTCATTGTCAGCGCCCGTTTGTGCTCCACACAGAGATTATGGATCCCAAACACAAATGCCATCTTCAAAAAAAACCCTCTGTGAAATATGGAATAATTTTCTTTTTAACTCTTTTGTTTTCTAAGAGGAAAGCTTTCTTCATGCTTGGCTTCCGCCGGCTGCACAGTGAAAAATGTTGTTACCAGGCAACAGGCATAACAATGACACAGGTGCTCTTTCTCTCCCTCTCTCACTCATCCAGTGTTCATGGGTTTTCCATCCTCTCCTCAATAATGTTAAATGGCACTTGTTTTAAGTTCAGCATGAATTTGCTACACTTATAAAAAGGTTGCACCTTGATTATTCAGAACATCCTGATCTGGTGTCTCTATTTCACAATTAGCTATGGGCTCGTGTGTGTTCTTTTTTATTTTAATAGTTTTCTGATGTAGTCAAATAAATAAAAAATGGTTGTGTGCACTGCAATAATATCTAAATTGTATTAAACATTTTGCCTGTTGCTTTTACATCCTATAAGTGAACACTTAGCAGTGAAGTATATCAATTCATTTCCCATTCAGAGATCTGTGCCTACATCTACGGTGGAAGCGGACTGCACTGAAATGAAGAAAACTTTGTATTGGAAACTGAAATTCAGTCACCGCACTTGCAGATTCTTTTTCACTTCAGCAAATAAGATTTTTGGGCCTAAATAATAGAGAAAATTTATTTTTTTGTTACAATGTGAGAGGGGAAAAAGTGCATAATCAACAAGTTCTACAGACCATGATGGTTTTACAGCCTACTGTATTCCTCAAAGCAGATTTTCAAAGTTTCAACGCCTGGAATAATCCAGGCTCACATTTTTCTAAACACCAAATCACAAACAAAGAGGCAGGAGAGGAAGAAAAGCGAGGGCAGAACTAACAGGCTGTTAACACCAGCCTGAGCCCGGCCCGATCTCCTCCATGTCTGTCTCCTTTCTTGCTTTTCAGAAATGGCAGAGGCTTTGAGCTTCGTTAAAATGTCCCTCCTGCCCCTCCCCCACCTCTCCCTCTCCTTTCTCTCTGTCCCTGTCTCTCTCCCTTTCTCACTCACTCTGTTCTCTGCATCCCTCCCGCTCCTCCACCCCCACCACCCCAGACGGCAGTCTTTCGCCCTTAATCAGAAGGCTGCGGCTCCCCGCGCTCCTCTACCTCCTCCATCCTCCTCATCACCCCATCCGCCCCATCCCCCCTCCTTCTATCCTTTCACCACCAGCCGCCACTTCCCTCCCAGCACTCTCTCACTCTCTTTACATTTTTTTTTCTCTCTCCACCCACCTCCCCCCCCCCCTCACACCGCCTTTCACACCCCTGCAGTTAGCGTCTGCCAAAGGCCGCTTCTGTTCATCACTCACCCGTACACTTAGCAACAAAAGATGTGTGGTAATTTCCCTGCGCGTGCGGCAGACCGCCGGCCCGGTCACACCCCAGGGGTTGATGGGGTGGGGGGGTGCTGCTCGCTGCTGACCCCAATGTCACGCATGATCGACGTGGGGAAGAGTGGCGGGCTGCGGCTGCGTGACTGGCAGGCAGGGGAGACGAAGGTGGTGGGGCGGGAATGGGATGGGTGAAAGCACTGTCAAAGTGGTGGTGTGTGCGCGTGTATGTGTGTATGTGTGTATGTGTGTATGTGTGTATGTGTGCGTGTATGATGGTGGGGGCGGTGGCTGGCGGGGGAAAGAGCAGTGCTGATGGCTTCCAATGGCCCTGGACGCTACGGTGTGTGTGTTAAAATGACTTCCTCGTGCAGCATTGTCACCGGCTCGCTGCTGCACCAGCTCTCCTCCACCCCAGCCTCCACAGCTTCATACCCTCTCCCCCTCTCCCTCTCTCTCTCTCTCTCTCTCTCTGTATCTCACCATCAACCACAGTGCTCCTCCCTTTTTAATTTCCACAAGCACAGCTTTGCAAATGACCGTAAAATTCTCTAAGTTCAGACACAACAACACAGCTGAACATTTTTACAGTGTATTTAAAAAAGAAAAAGCAGCACCAAGAGTAAAAACAAGAGAAAGCTTTTATGAACAAAGCCAAAGAGGTGAGAGACACTTTCACACTCGGCAAAATACTGTACAAGCAAACACACGCATAAATATGAAGCGTGTGACTCAAATCAGCCACACAGGGGAAAGACATATTACTGGAATTCTCAAGAGTGCAGAGCTTTTCCCGAGCAATGAAAGAGTAAGGGAGTGTGTGCGTGTGTGTGTGTGTGTGTGTGTGTATTGTGGGGGGGGGGGGGGGTTATGGTGCGGGTGCGAGGATACCTCCATCCAATCTGATCAATGGTGATATTAATCTGAGCACGAGTCAGCCCCGCCGCCCCGGCATTTGATTAAAACAGGGAAGAAATATGACGTAACCAATAAATCTGTTTGTCAAAATGGCACGTGGCTCGAGAGGAAAGGAAATACTGGCTCAGATAAGGCGCTGAGGAGGTGGAGAGGAGGTTGAATGACAGGGAGAGATGGAGGGAGTGCAGAGGGGGGGGGGCTGGTGACTGACCTCCTCAGCATTTCCGATGCATGAGCGGAGCACTCAGGCTGAACCAAATCTTCACCTGCTTGCCTCCCACTGCACTTCCAAACTACCTTCCCCTCCCCTCCGAACCTCTCTTCCTCCCCCCTGTTTCTTTCTCTCACTGTCCCTATCTCACACCCGCTCTCACCAGCACCTGTGGATAACAGAATAATCCTCCCATCGTGTACTGGGAGCCTGTGTGTGTCTGTGTGCGTTGTGGAGTGTTGGGGCCTCTGCGGCACGCCGATGGAAATAACTCCAGAGAACAAGAGCTGGCTGAAATGTACGTACTGCACATAAACACGCAGACCTGTCAACACAGTTAAGAACATTTCACGCACCAACACATGGACGAAGTATTATCAGATATCAAAAAGGGTTTTTTTGAGTACTATGTGTCAAAAGTTTACTATAGAAGACGGTATAGAATATGTCCCAGCTACTTTGGGAAGCTGTTACGCTACATAATGCAGAGTGGAAAGCACCACAAGCTAAACCTCTGGAGACGTAGCATCTTTAAGTGCTCAACAGAGAGGCAGCATCATGACGTCGGCTGCATCTGTAGCTTCTGGAGCGCAAAGCCATCTCTCATTAAGCATTTTGATAAGTGTAAAGAAATAAGGGTAGTCCTGAAGTTTGCTTTACATTATTCTAAAAACAAGGCTCTGTCACAATGTCAGATCTTCACTACACGATTATCGAGGCCAAAAGAATTCACGTTTAAACCACGTCATGCGATATCTATAGAAAATTGTCAACCGTTAAATTTTGCTTATTTATTATAATTTATTTTCTTTATTGATGCATCTTGTTGTTTCCCCGCAGTGGGACAAATAAAGGATTATTTTATCTTCACTTAAATTTGATAAATTAATAATAATAATAATAATAATAATAATAATAATAATAATAATAATAATAATAATACTATTAATAATTATAATAATAATGATAATAATAATAATAATAATAATAATAATAATTAGAATAATAATAATAATAATAATAATAATATTAATAATGATAATAATAATAATAATTTTAAGAATGATAATAATAATAATAATAATAATAATAATAATAATAATAATAATAATAATAATAATAATAATAAGGAAAATTCATCTTTTACTTTGTATGTTTTGTCTTTCTTTTGGCAGATTAATTACACTCATTTGTGCGGGGCGTTGCGGGAGGGAGACAACGTGAGAACGGAAAAGAAACAGAAATGATTTAAGAGGCGTTGGATTATTTACACAATATTATCATACGTGTATTATTAACATCAATATTTAATTTCACGGTTATTGTCTATCGTGACAAAACGTGCTATTCAAAATCAAAACCTTTGTGATTTTAACAAAAGTAAACAACATTTACTTTGTGATCACAGAAAGAAAAACTACGGCTTGCATGATTAGGGAAATGCTGTTGGTTAACCCCAAAATATAAGTATCGAATAAACAACAATATTAGATATTTAAACATATGAGGCCCCATGACTTACTGTTGTCAGTGGTGCTGACAAACAATAACAACCGATAAGATCAGACGTAATTTGTAGTTCAGTTGTGACATCACATATATGGTGCAGGAGCCACAGCTTCTGTCTGGCTGCACTTCATTGCAGTGATGTGGGTTAGAAAACGTGGCACCTGAGGGTTGTTTCTGAACTTTAAACCCAATGAAGGTTGAGTTCGTGATGCATTTCATGTCTGCACGTGGGGTCATCGTACAGAGCTCGTATAGTGTATATATATATATATATATATATATACACATATATACACACACTATACGAGCTCTGTACGATGACATCATTACATCACATGTAAGTCTGGAGGGAGAGGAAACATCTTGTGCTTCCTGTCCTCTGGGATGAACAGAATGTATGATAGCTTGTTTGCCACCTCTAATTTAATTCAATGGCTTTGCTTGATATTTCAGTTTGTATCAGTTTTCTCTCTTTCTTTTTTTTAACAATGGAATTTATATAGAACATTTAGAATTGACTTATTTCTACTTTTCAATATTTTGTACTACAGTAAAAATGTTTTCTGTGAGTGTTACACTGTGAAGAGTTATATTTGTTTGTAGAAGCTAAAAAGAGAAAAAAGCTGTGTGAGTGGAGGAAAGTTAGTCCATTCATTAAACCCACTTTTGATGCAGCGGCACTTTAGCCCAGGGGTCAGATGAAGCGGCCACACCCGTCATGCTTTTTATGCAGAAAATATAGATTTAGTGAGATTTAATAAATCAGATTTCCTACAAAGTCTCATGAAACCTTTCCATTTTTCCTTCTGTTGCAGTCCTATAGTTACCCTCTGAATGTTCTGCACCGACTGGTACAGCCTGCAGTGTCTACGTTAAAGCAACCACTACTGCCCTTGTGCGATATCTCATGTTCTACCCAAGCCTAAAGACAATGAGACCTAATGTCGTCTTTACACGCGTTTTCTCATTGAGAAACTTTTGAGGAATTGCAGTTATGACATGATTCATTTACACAATGAAACAAAAGATACAGCAGATACTCCAAAAGATTATGCTGCGGAGAGCAAAATGAGGGAGGGTGGTAAAAGCATTTGTGATTGTGGTCTTTCACTTCTAATTGAAACATCCCCCAATTACATCCCCTTTCATCATTTGAGGACGAACAACTCCAATTTAGTTTTGTCCTGCCAAGAAATACACAACGCATCTTAGGGAAGTATAAATACTGTAGATGTAAAACTAGAAAGCACAGGAAGAATTGGATATAAAAAAAAGAAATAATATCAGAAGGTGAAGTCGAGTGAAAATGTCCCTTAATGTTTGCACAACAGCGTTGGAACATTATTAAGCAATTATCATCTGTTTTTCTTCCCATTTTAAAACCCAGTAATAATTTTCAGGAAATGTTCTTGGATACATATTTTAATCTTAGGCCTAGTCCACACATTTTTGTAAACAGGTTTCTTCCGGGGGGGGGGAGGGGGGGGGGGGAGAGACGAAAACGCATTAAAGAAAATTGAAGCACTATCAGGGCCAGTGGGCAGGTTGCACACCACACAGACACAGACACACACCACACACGGGGGAGAAAAACTGTACATTTAAGTGTAAACATGTAAGAAAGTCCTGTTAGCGAGGTTATTTTGCCACGTCTTCCCGTTCATGTATGTATTTATGCCGCCATTGCACAGCATGTTTCCTCATTAGTGTCGCCTCACAAAGGGAGAGAACGGCGCACACTTTACACACGTTACAATCAAAAACCTAACCCTGCACCAGTCTCTCCCCCGAACACAGAGAAATCAAATTAACATTAACCCACCATCTAACTCCTAGTAAGACAGGGAACAATTCAACCCCTAAATGTCAAAAATAACGAAGCGTTACTGAGACTGGTTACTTTAATTGCCGAATTTCAAAGTGTAATCCCTTACCTTCTCGCCTACACGTTGCTGTAACATGTTACTAAGTAATGCATCACTGATCGTCATACATTATGCCGTTTTAGTGTGATAAATGGAGCACATTTTGGACCGACGGTAGAGAGAATATGTGGTTGTGTAGGTGAGGCTGTTAATTAAGTTGAAGAGTGGATGACTCATATGCAAAACGCCCATTAAATGTCACTCCTACAGTTTCTTGCTTTGTGCCGGTCACCGTGGACATGAATGCTGGACGAAGCAAACTTGTTTATACGCTTATTTATCATTTGCGTTGGTCCTAATGAATGTTGTGAAGCATGTAATCAAACCATTTGAATAAAATAACGTTTAAAAGGACTTGACAACTTTAATAAAACAAGTTGTCCGGCGAAGCTCTTCGTGTCAAATGGCTGCAGTCGTACAGCAGCGATCATCATCACTTTGGAAGGCCAAATAAATCTTTGTTTGCTTTGCGGACTAGACGTGGATCCCCGCCATCTGTGCACGACTCTGCCATGAGCGGCGCCCCCCCCCCATCGCCCGAATGGGATGGAAACATCTCTGAAATGAGAGGGGCGCAAAGCAAAGAAGAGGGATGAAGGGATTAAGAAGGATGGAGAAAGATGACAGAGAAATGGAAGAGATGAAGAGTGAGGCCGTGCAGGAGGAGGGTAGACCGGGATGTCACGTGACCCCTACTTCAACTCACTGCAGGGGAAGTCAAGCAGACAAAAGAACCTGTCAGCGTGCATGTATGAGAGCGTACATGCACACGCACACGCACACGCACACGCACACGCACACACCACAACACAAAACTGTAGCCAGATAAAGCTGAGTGGCAGAGGGTATGGATGAGGGAATGGATTTTTTTTTTTTTTTTGGTCAAGCTAAACCTTCAAACATCAAGGTGGCTGGTATAAATAACCCATCTACCAAGAGGAATATCTGGCCGGCACAGAGAGGGGCGGGAAGTTCTTGACATCTACCTTCATCAACATCGAACTGCCGTGTGGTCACGAGAGGAAGACGGGAGGAAGAGGACAAACATTCACCGTGTTGACAATAAAATACAATTTACTGTTTGTCACGTGAGCACAGGTCATCTGTTGGTGGAAATTAGACATTTAACATTTCTAACCTTCTTATCGGTTCCTAAAGCACAAGAGTCTCTCTCTCTTTCGCTCCACTAAACACTCGCTTCGCGCAAACTTTACTTTTTGCGATTAATTAATTAAACTCACTAGACAGACAGACAGACAGACAGACAGACAGACAGACAGACAGAGAGACAGACAGACACTTTATTCATCCCGAGGGAAATTTAGGAACACGAACAATTTAGGACACGTCCAAGGTACGCACCTTTTTCCCCTGATAATGCTACATTGTAAACAACACAAATCCATGTTGAAGTTAGCATGAGAGCTATTTAACGTTAGCGTTGAGCTGTTAGCAGCCAGTATAGGAAGTGCAACTGACTTGTTTTAAGGTGCGTTCAGGCTACATTCAGTAAAAATGTATTGGTCGAAGGTAAAGAATAACGTTTTAATGTGGTGGGTTCAAATGTAATCTTGTAAAATGTAGTTTTTGGGGAGAAACGTATAAAAGTTTACAGTTGTTTGAAGCAGATTTTAGGAGTTTTTAAAGCATTATGATACAGATATTGAAGAGGGGATGATTACCTGTTAAACCTCCGAATAAAGAAACTTATTGAAACGTAGAAATGGAGTGTATGGGGTTTAATGTTTTAGTTTTTTATCGTGGTATCCAGTCGGTATCGAGAATCATGGAATTTCCCTGGTATTGGTAACGACTACTACATTTCGGCTATAGTGACATCCCTAACAGAGACTAGTGTACAGTGAGTAGTCCAGATGTCATGTCAGCACTTTGACTCTCTGTGCTTTTACAGTTGTTCAGTTGTGTGTCTATTATCTCCATGGCCCGTCTCTTAGCATGCAGTTTCAGTCTCAGTGCAGTGATGGGTGAGGAGGTGAGAGCCATATCTGGGCCCTCTTGCTAATTGAGCACAGCACCGGACCCAAAGGTCTGCCACGCTGACGCTTTCTTAATCCATGGCTGTTTAACGCTGGCTGTGCTTGAGTAATTAAGCAGATAATCTTCAATTAAACCGAGCTCGACCCCACAACCCCCAACCCCCATTCCTGAGACAGATGGGCCTGGGAGCACACAGCTCCTCTTCCCCAAGATAAATGGTCCACTCCCCTGCCATGCAACCCGGGTGCTGCCATGCTTTATGGCGAGTGTGTGTGCCATTATCATTTTTTACCAGCGGACTTCAATATTGCCTCTCTGACACATTTTTGGCCTTGCTTGTTGTGTGTACAGTATGGATTTCATCATTTTGTTAATGTTGTGAAAATGATTTGTGTTTAATATAACATTATTGTGGACTGAAGAGAATGATAACACGTTTATTCAATTTCATTAGCTTTTAAAAAAGAAAATAGAAATCAATCAAAATGATTTCTACAGTCCTCCACATGTCAATTAAGTATTTTAACATTTGTAAATAACACATATGACAAAACCTCAAACACTGCAAAGTGATCAGAATTCATATTTAATATCTGATCATCATTGTTGCTTTTATTAAATGGGGGCCATATTCTAAAGTCATATCAAGGTGCGCCTTGGGGCTTGAACCCCATTCCAAGCAAATCATGCGATGCTAATTTAAAAAGGTCCAAGACACGCATGCAGATTCAAACATCTGGGGTGCCATTTCAACTGTGTTGGTCTGTGCCTTAAATTAGGGATCTTTGTTCCAACACTGATTTCACACGTTAATGATCTCCTCGTTTGGCTGACGTTCAAATCCTTTGAACCCGTTTGTGCCTCGTAAACTGTGAGTTCCATCCGAAGCACAGACGCATATATTGTTTTCCTCATTGTCAACACGTCAGATGAAAAGACCAAAAACTCTCCGTCTCTTCATGATGTCCCAACCCTGTGGCACGTGTTACTGCTGCAGACATTAACCCCTCAGTTTCATTCTTTTAACAGACCTGTGGTTTTTTAGCAAATGTTACTCAAACAGAAGTAAATAGTGCATTTATTGGGGACTATTTTTAGCTGCTGATTGATGCACAATTGGTATTCTAGTGAGTATTTACAGCAGCAGGACATTTTAAGTGACTAAAAGTACTCTACAGTGCCCATGTTCATCATAATAAAGTAACATGTTGTGCAGTGTAACAACTCAATTATGTGTTTTTATTAGTATTTGGACAACAATGGAGGTCTACGGCACAGAGGAATAAGCCTTATGAGGCTTTGGCGACACAGACAATACTAGTTTTAGTCTTTTTATGAGATTTTCTGACGATAAGAAAAATACAGGAGGCAGAAAGTTATTATAAATCGATAAAATACCTCAGCAGGGTAAAGTTATAATATGATCACATTCACAAACCATACAAAATACGTCCTTATTCAATGATCCTAAATAAGCCTCAGAATTCCCCTCACCCGAAGCACATACGCTTAAGATGCCTTGTGGGACCTCAGTGCCATTTTAGTCTCCCGCTAACGATCCTCAACAGCTTATCAGTGCTGCTAACACTTGCACATAACCCTCTCTCCCTCAATCTCCCCCTCTCTCTCTAGCCACTCCTGTTTCCACAGCGGTAATTAAGCCATCAAAGCGTGCAACCATGCCCATCCTCCGTCTCTAAGGTGAGAATACGGGCCCACATGTCAAGTGGAGCGCAGCCACCCGTGTGTCTCTTTAAAGGGGAAGGCACAGGGAACAGAGAGAGAGGTATGTGTGTGTGTGTGTGTGTGTGTGTGTGTGTGTGTGTGTGTGTGTGTGTGTGTGTGTGTGTGTGTGTGTGTGTGAGTACGTGGGCTGTGAGCCATCACCACAGTAGCTGCAATGGGCTGGTAGACAACACAGTGTGACGTAGTGCCAATGTGTAATACGTGCTGCCACACTGTGCTGGAGAGAACTGTTTGTGTTTAGTTTGATTTCTTCAACACTTTAAACATTTTTATTTTTTTAAAGATTTAAAAATGGGGGAAAATACAGCCTGAATGTGCAGGTGTACTGGCACATATAAAAACATCTGCCCAAACACGTACACCTGTCCCAATGTGCTCTTTCCAGCTCTTTCATTAAATTCCACCCACACATACTGCTGCACTGCTGTATGTAGTAAATCGGTGATTTTCAGTGAATCCCAGCAGATATTTTATGTTTACTTCTATGTACCAACAACCTACCTCATCTATGTCTATTTTATTAAATAATATCCTACATTTCCCAGAATGCCTTTTGACATTCCTCAGAGACCATGTCTATATTACTGTGTGATTAAGTGGAGAAAGTAAGTTATGTCGTCTACGTTTGGCCAGTTATCCGTAGCATTAGGAACATAATCAAATGATATTTAACGCTAAATCAACTGATGGTTAGCACGTAACCATGGTCACCGTCTTACTTTAGTGTGTCAGAATGCTAACGTTGGTTATTAGAGTTGTCCGGGAGAGTTTCATGTTCATCTAGGACGAAGAAGTGCTCCACCTGTGATTCACCCATCACTGTCTATGGGAAAGATTAATGGAACTTCTACTTCCGGAACCAAGAGGGGGCTGAAATAGCTTCTCCCACTTTACTACCCCATTAGCACTTAACACAAAGTACATCTAAGGTTGATGGGAATGTCATCATTCTCACAAGTATTTGGTCATAAACCAAAGTATTGTACAAATTGAAACTTTGACCTGAAGAAAAGTCAGGTGTCAACCAAGTCAGTAGGATTCACCCTCTGGAACAAAGTGGTGAACCGTCGGACTGACGTTGCCATGTCCATACCTGCCAACATTAGGGTGTGAGGGTGTGTGTGAGTGATTGAGTGAGTAAGAGAGAGAGACCGTGCTCTACACTAAAGTCGGCCCGACATATCTTACAGTGCATGGCATTTGCTGATGTGGCTAGCGGTGAGAAACGGGAAGGTCTTGCACCAAATGGACTTACATTTGCAAGAGTATTTGGGTTTCTTCTTGGTTGTTTCATCCATTTTCAGTGTGTCAGAGCGGAAGGGCAGAGGCTGAGCCAACGCAGTCAGGCGGGGTCGTTTGACAACGCATGCTCCTGACTGGGCTGCCAGGTACCAAGATACAACGTGTGAATGATAATTATACTATGTTTCAATCTAATCTGGCAACACAAATCCAGCACAGAATCACCCATTTGATTTGTATATCACTATGAAATCGGGAGATTAGCGGGAGACATTAACCAATCGGGGGCACAGCGGGATAAATGGGTTAAGAACCCGTGGAAATCGGAAGTGTTGGCAGGTGGCAATGTCTGGTTAAAAAAAGTGGTGTTGCACTGTAAAATGGGCCTAAACGACTTATTGACTGACATGACACATTTTGTCAGAAAGTGTATGACAGTTGAAGTGCGACAAAACTCCTCAAATATAAACCGTCCATGAAAGTAGTTTTGCTTCAGTAAAAAATGACAAAATGTTTTTTATCAATCAGACCGGTATCCTGGCTAAGTGTAGCTAGCAGGGCTGTTCTGTCAACAATTAGGCAGGACTAGTGTACATATTGTTATTACTCTGTTGAATATGTTATTGGATATAAAGTTGGATGCTGGCTGGACAGCAGAGGGTTCGATTCAGCCCAGGGCCCTTTGCTGCATGTCATCCTCTCTCGCTCCCCTGCCTTTCTGGTCTCTCTCCAAGATATCACTATCCAATAAAGCAGAAATGCTGCAAAATGTCTTTAAAAAAAAAATAATAATTGCGTAAGTTAGTAGAAGCTCCATTCAAGGATCAATAGATGAATTGTTTGCATTGTTTCCACAGACAAATGAAAACAGCCAGGCGTATTGATTAGTAAAAGTCCAATGTTCCATGATCAAAGTACAATTTGTGGTGGCAGTGCTTCCCAGGATGCATTCAGTCTGACAGAAGTAGTCTTTCTTGTTTCAACCGTATTTACTTATTTAAACTTCCTTTTTTTTTTGACACACAGCCCTGTGCTTTGTCGCTGCCATGTGTGCCAGCTCCCTTTTACATGGTTTGTTTGTGGATTCAGTGAACAGGTGCACAGGTGCAGATGTACAGCTCAGTGCAGGAGGAGCAGACCTAGCAACTCTCTTGGCTTGTTGCCAGGTTGCTAAACTTTACCCCATACCAGCTGTGAAAGAACATCAGAGGGGACAAAGCTCCACAGACCTCATCCAGTCAACTACAGGCCAGGCACATGGGGACCATATGCAGGCAGACATGACACGGACACCGACCTCAGTCCCAGTCAAGTGTGCGATGTCTGAACCCTGGGCTTGTTTGTGACAGAAAGGATACATTTTGTAGTAATGGTGCAAACTGATATGCAAATGACTTGTCACATCACCCACACAAAGTCAGGGATTATTATCTTATTTTTTTTCTTATAAAAATGCAATTTCATTACTCTTAGAGCCACAATATCAGTCTGAGGATTGAAATACATTATATAAAAACATAATATCACCTGATTATTAGTAAATAGCAAAGCTGGATGTGATCCGACTCTGAATGCCGTGTGTGGTTTAAGCATGTTGAGCAAGAGTGACATTTAATATGTTGGTTTTCCCACTAGATTGGCATTAGCGATGATCATGTCTGTGTTTTGTGATTAATTGTGCACAGAATATACATTTCTGTTTCCAGGGGGAAGTCAATGTTAAGGAATTTGATATTGACTGATTTTACATCAAGTATAAGTAAAACTTTATTATCCAGAGAAATAATAACTTGGGTTTGCAAGACAACACAACATACCAAAGAAAAGAAAAAGAAGCTTTCACAGGATTAGACATGAATCTCTTTTGGTGATAATGAAAAAATAATCTTCAAACCTAGATGAACAAAATGAAGAAAGGTATAAACCTTAAGTCACAAGCACGTCCTCACAACTACATTACAGAAGGTTTAATATTCCATAATAATGTCGCCATCTAACAGCAAATATGTGTATCTGCTGAACAGTTCAAAACTACTGAATTAAACAAAAAACAAAAGTTAGTTCAGGTCAAAGCCACAGGCAAAGGCTTGCACACGGTACACGGACGCCCACCCACACACACACACACACACACACACACACACACACACACGCACACACACAGCGTCTGCGTCTGCGGCGGATTGCGGTGGACTCCTGTTTTTCAGCGGCTGGTTGCGTCCCCTCATGTTACTGACAGCTCCTAATGGCGGTGGGAGACCTTGTGTAATTAGGAGACCGTACGCCTGCCATGACGTCTGTCTTTTAGAAGCCAATTCCCCCTGATGTTTTCCTTCACCACCACAAACCCCACCAATCTCCCCCCCCCTCACACACACACACACACACATCATCACATCTCTTTTTCTCCTCAATGCCCCCTGAATGGCTGCCGTCTGCTCTCCCTGGCGCAGTGCCCCCGGTGGCAGCACGTGCGTGGTGTATCCCTGTGTACCGGTACCTGGGGGAGGTAATTATCGAGATAAGCAGCATGAGAGCAGAGGGCCTGGTGTGTCTATGCGTGTGTCTATGCGTGTGTCTATGCGTGTGTCTATGCGTGTGTCTATGCGTGTGTCTATGCGTGTGTCTATGCGTGTGTCTATGCGTGTGTCTATGCGTGTGCGTGGAAGGAAGGCATCATGGCCGTGTAGTGTACCTGGATTCCCAAACTTGGACACGGCCCATCACGGGCTCCCAACACTAAGCAGGAGGAGATTTAGGTTTACATTTCATTTCAGCCTCTTTCTGACAGTTTTCACACGTATTGTTTATTTTCTTTTGTCCCTCTTTCCCCATAATTTCTGTTTTCTGCTCCGCACCCCTCTCTCCATGCGTTTGTTCTCTCACTCCTTATGTCCTACACTGCTTTATTTTCTCCTAATTTGAGCCATTAACTGAGCTGTGTCACACCTCCGTCCACATTCGACCTTAATGAATCCTAAACCTCCACAATGCTCCAAATGACACAGGCGACAAAGTTGCATTAGGTCTAAATATCTTTTTATAATTCCCCCCTCACGATTGGTATCATGTGGCTGCACCAAGATTAGGTGCTGTTTGAGCCAAGGAGAGACTGCTAATGGCAGAGAGAGAGAGAAAGAGAGCAGTAATTATTCCCATCTTACGGGTGCTCACAGTCAGGGCCGTGGGTTTGTGATGCTTCACGAGTGAGGAGGGAAGAGATGAGAAGGGTTTGTGAATGAGTGGAATTACATACAATTCTGGGCCAACATGTCAATAAATTAAGCAAACACCGAAACACCACGGAGGGAACACGCAAAAGCACCAATAACGGTAATGAGCGCATCAAGACACTCCAGGTAGGCTCGTCTTAATACGACCTCTCGCTATGTTATCATTTGTCCCCAGATTGGATAAATATACATGATAAATCTTTGAAAAGCTAAGGTCATTTGTGTGATTAATTTTTCTCCACGGGGGCTGATGATGTGGTGATAATAGAGCAGGTTTGTGGTCTTCGGTCAGCGGCCAGTGGTCCTGAAGGAGAGAGATATAACCTTTGTCTCAGGGATGGCAGATATACGAGCCAGGCGAGCGCCAAGGATTATACACCGAGGTCCTCGCCGGGAGATGGAGAGGGGAGAAAAAAGCCTGTGACCGTAGAATAATTTCAGCCTCTCTCCCTCCCTCGAGACCACACGCTGTCTGAGCCAACCCCCCCCTACCCCCCCGCACCCCCCTCCGCCTCCACTTTGCCTCCTCTTCCTCCACCTCTCCCGCCATTCCCCTAACTGCCTGCTGATGCCGGATGTCTCTTCTTCTCCTCCTCAACGTAGTGGGGAGAGAGGCGGGGAGGTGGTGGTGGGTGGTGGAGGGGAGAGAGACAGAAACTAGAGTCAGGTTCCTGTGCTGCTGCAGCTAAGTGCTGCAGCAAATCATCCCCGCATTAGGAATATGGGCAATTAGCACTGTGGCACATCCCTCCAGACACACGTGCACGCATGTCAAATATGAGCATTCATACGTAAAGAAAGAAGCTATATGTTTCCACATTTACGTGAGAAGGGTGTGTGGGCATTTGTATTTTTTTATTTCTACATAATTCAATGGCAAAGATTGTGACTGGATTTTCAGTTTTTAGTGATATCTTAACAGTTATCCTTTAAATAGGGCGGATAAAATCACAGAGAGCATGCATACCTTTTTAGATAAACACCCCATAAACAATAAATTCATCTGTAGCATTCAAGTTTATGAAGGAGGAAATGCAGAGCAGGAGTTGCCGTTCCACCTTAAGAAAGGCACCTTAAAAGATTATCTCGGTTATTTCACCGCCACTGAGCCGGCACTAATAGTCCAAGGCAGATATTGAAGAGCAGCGCAGGGCCGCAGAGATCTATTAGAAATTCCCATCTACGCGCCTCATACATATTGATTTCTGACACCAAGCAGCAATGAAAGGCCCAGGGGAATAATATATTTAGCAGGGTTTGCAGTGAGGAGGTCACAGAGTGCATAAAGATTAGCTGCACAGACCCCTGACAGGACGATGTGTGAGCCCAAATTGTAGACAGACAGGCACGCACTTATGCACGCAGCCAGACACACAAACATGCGCACGCACACACACACACACACACACACATACATACATACATACATACATACATATATTCATACTGTATACACTCACACATTCCAAGTGGAAAGCTTCTGTGCATCTTCATCATGTTGGAGCAGAGCAAACTGGGGATGCTATGCTTTTTTATAATTTGTTACCCCTCACGGGATGTACAAATAACAACAAGAAAAACACATGCTTAGAGTCAGACCTCCACAGCTGGAAATATTCCGTTTTATTCTTATAATGCAACCTTTTGTCTATTTGTGAGAAAGAATCCACTGTTAATTGATTCAGCCGATATTTAGCGCCATGTTTGCGATGATCTTATGCCTCTTATCAACAACAAGGGCTTGCAGTGGTGCTCGTTTCCCACTGTGTCTGCTCAAATGCACGCATTTGTATTAGTCAAGGCCATAGCATACATCAATAGGGGGTGGACACAAAAACAGAAACACCTGTACAGTCTAATGCTATCTAATTAAAAGGGAAACTATGGTGTATTACAAGTTCGGTTTTACACACAATCAGTTTTGCTGATTGCACAACTTTATTTAGAGGTCAATTAATTATTAATGTGTGTATTTTATGCAATTGTGAATATCATATGCACACAAAAATTAATTTATAAATTAAATGTGGGCTTATGTCTAACCATGTGTCAAACAATAACCATATTTTAGCAGCAATAACAACCCAATGTATGCATCAGTGCTCAGATTAAGCCAAACTGAGTCCATTTTTGCTGCAGTAATTTTGTGTGTGTAGTACTCCCTTATTGCAAAGGAAAAGCATGAGTGCGCACAAGTATGGTTGGTCAAAGTTTAAGTCTGTAAGCTGTGGTGGATATTCACATGGGACAGTTACGGTTGTAATTTTACAGTTTTCCTTTTGGTTTCTCATCCACACAAATGTGACTGACTGTGGGTTTGTTTTCGTCCTCTCTGACTGTGTGACTGCTTGTGCTCGTTACCACCTATTGTGCTGCGTTCAATGATCTTTGCAAGTGCTGTGGAGAGCACAATTATATTAAACTGATATAAATCGATGGCCAGAGCTACATAAATACACCCCAAAGTTGCAATAAAATGTAGTTTTCCTTTATTGTTTACTTTTGATCATGGTCATTTTCGAGGCTGTAGTTTGTAGCGGTGTTGCTCTAATTCTTGTTTTTGTGTGTGTCCCTTGTTTGTGCCCAACTTTAGTCTACTATCTTATCTCCCCCCCCCCCTCCTGGCATTTTGAAGATTTGCTTGGAGTCCAGCGTTGTTGGAGTGGAGGTGGTGGTGGTGTGGCGGGAGAGGCCGGAGTGTTTCTGTGATGAGCTTGTCCAGGTAAAAGGGTAATTGCTTCAAAGGGGATCAGACCGCCGAGAGCGAGGCTGCGACCAGCGAGAGGGAGGGCTTGACTCCTCCGCGAGAACACTTAACACCGCCTCCCCATCCATCCTCCACACCTCTCCCCGCTCTCACCTAGCTTCTAGCTCCTGCATGCCCAATGCCATTGCCATCACTGCCTCCTCTTTTCTTTTTTTTTCAGTCTTGCTCTGCTCTGCCCTCCTCCTTCCTCTCCTCCTTCAAAGCACCACTCGGCAGGCTCTTCGGAAATTACAATCGCTCAGGGTTTAGGCAATTTGACCAAATGCAGGGCCTGCATGTAAGGATTGGGAAGGGGAGGAGGGGGCGGTTAGGACTGCAGGGTGAGCCTTGAGGGGGATTGGAATGAAATTACCAATTCAATGGCTGAAGCACCGCACGACAGTGGCAAACCGTGGACATAAAATGAGGATTATCTGATTTTAGGAGGGGGCGAAAAGTGCCACAAAGAGTCTCAAGTCCACGAGAGCTAACGCCCCCAAAGTCTGCTTTGACAATTGTCTAAACCAAAATATAATTTTTTGCCAAAACCCCTCATTGTTTTTGTGAAAAACATAGAGACTTGTGAAAATAATGATCTTTTGAGCATCTTATTCATCTTCAAATCACAGAGTTTACCATTGTTGTGGAATTGTTATGGAGTGGCGAGTAGGCAGAGAAAAGATACGTCTTTCTGGCTGATGACATTCGCTCATTTTAGGAAGAAATACAAAAACAAAGATAGAGCTGATTTCATACATTGCTTCCCTACATTCCCAAAGACTTTTCCACAATTCCAAAATGATGGAAATAACAAGCGAGGGTAAAATTGCTTTGAATTCAAAGATAAATGCCGATCGTACGGTGTTAAAAAAAAACACACTGGCTCCAATTCCACACGAAGAGACGTAATATACAGAACCATGGGTCATAAATGCCTAGAGGAAAACTCCTCCCATGTGCCATTTGAAACACTGGAGAAGGTATTCAGCGAGCACTGCCTGCTCTAAGGAAATACCTGATTTCCCACTCCATCATGGGCTGAATGGTAAGCTTTGGGCTGACAGTCCATTTCAGAGTTTTCTATCTCACTTTGGTAAAGTATGAGACCAGAAAGGAAAAATGCTTGAATCACATATGTGCAACACCATCTCAGTACAGTCTTTTCTGCCGGTTATTGGAGGAAGAAGTATACAGATCTTCCAACGTTCGCCTCAGATGTAATGCATTTACAATCTCTGATTTAAAATGGTCTCTTTTAGAACCCAGAGTTGTCTAAAAGCACCGAAGCAAAACCTAAATACGTTGTTGTCACTTGTCAAGTATGACAGCCTAATGAGGCTGGCCGTTACACCTTGATGGCAAGCCTCGCAGTTCAGATGACGTGAAAAACAAGCATTAGCTAATCCTAATGCAAACCATGGGGGATTTGATGAATCACAATCATTCTCCGTGCGGTGATGAATGGCGATGATGCTAACTACGACCATTCATCAACCCACCATCAGTTATCCTAAGGTGGCTTAATGTTTCATCCACTCAGACCTCAGAGAGAGCGGACAGCCATCCCTCATCACAGCCGACTGGGAGAGCTCCACACACATTTCAATCTTGTCTTGTCATCTCCCCCTCAGGCGCAGACACTCTCCCTCAAAATCATCATTTTTACCAGCCCCAGCAAACCTTGGACCCTGGACAGCATTGAAGATGCAGATTTTTATGAACTAGAAAAATATAAAATAAATCAGTCCGGCTGAGCGAGCCTGGCCTGTTTGTTTATGAGTGCGTGCTTTGTGTGTATTTTTGGTGGGAGCAGTAATGGGCACAGCCAAGACGGGGCTGAAGGGGTAGCTGCAATGACAGGAGGTCTTTCGGCGTGTTGGTTACAGTAAATTAGCATTCGAGCTGCGCTGCACGTTTAGCACTTTGCGATTGGGTTCAGCAGAGGCCTCGCCCAGACTGTCCCTGGGGGAAACGTCGGCAGCAGTACAGCGGCAAGATGGGCGGGTACGGACTGTCAAAATTAGATAATAAAGCACCGCGGTGCTGGCGGATAAATGCGTGTGAGAGGGCATCCATCTTGCAAGCGTGTTGCTGAAGAGGATGCTGCTAAATGACAGCGAGATGTGGTGTGTGTGTGTGTGTGTGTGTGTGTGTGTGTGTGTGTGTGTGTGTGTGTGTGTGTGTGTGTGTGTGTGTGTGTGAAAAATGACTGTGGGGAACCAATGGGAGACCAACTTTTCTTTGCAGCTCAGCTTAGATCTCTATAAAATCTAATATAAAGAATTATGAATCAAGTGTTTGTGTAGAAAGGAGGAAACATGTGGAACGTGAGGACCAAAGAAGTGGAAAAAGAAAGACAAGGAAAGAGCGACATGGGGGGAGAGAGAGAGAGATGGAGGAAAGAAATTAAATGTCGGCCGGGCACTTAACCTTTCCCTAATAATGTGTGGCCTGCTGAACCAGCAGAGTCCCTGATGTTTTATCAATACTCCTAATTAATGTGCAGCTGCCATATTTTTGACAGTATTTATACAATATTGCTGAGTAATGCAATCGATAATATCCGTATTCATATTCTATATCCGCCTGCCTTTAAAATGTGCATGCACTTTACCAATCCAGCAGTGGTAGCAAAGTTAAAGGATGAGATTTTTCTTGTCGTCAACAAATCCCATTAAAAAGACCAAAACCAACAATAAATCGATCCTAATAAGTGTTATAGCTTCATTCTTAGCGTGCGCAATTATTCTTATGCTATAGACCGCCATTGAAACCATAGAAAACACATAACTGAACCACACTGTTGCACTGGGCGACATGTTGCTTCACATGGGCAGTTTATTTTGAGTCGTTCCTTAAATACTCAAATGTATCAAATTAATCTACAGCTAAAAATAGACCCCGACAAATGCACATTTATTTCCTGTTTGACTAACATTCGCTTGAAACTACGGCGCCCGGTTGTTTTATTTTTAAATAAATAAAACTATATTTATTCACGAACTGTTTTTAAAGTAAACAATAACAAATGGGCCACAGTGGGTTTGAGTGGCACAGACTTGTTGGTCTTTACGTGGGATTTGTTGACAATAAGAGAAATACAGACTATCGCTATAGACGTATGACCTCAGAAGTTCCCACTGCGACTTAAAAAGACCTTCTTTCGTAAGAAAACCTTTAATGCTTTGGAAAAGTACGTTTTGAGTCCATTTGTCCAAGTCTGAGCCGTACTCCTCTTTAGATTTCTTTATCTGTGTAAATAGAACCTTTCTTTATAAGGCTTTGCATGTATCTAGCCCAGAGAGACACTTTACAAATAGAGATATCTTTCATTTAATCATCCGTCGCTCATTCTCCTTGGTGTACATTGTGCATGCCATTGTGAGCGGCACTGCTGCTTCTTGATTAATGGCTTTTTCAGATAGGTGCAGCTAATGGCTCTGTAATTGCTCCGACTTCCTCTCCAAGCTTCCAGGATTTCTACTCCTGCTCCTTACGCTTCAGGAAATAGGCAGTTTATATGGCATGGGGGGGTTTCTATGATGCGTCTCCTAGCCAGGTATATGCTTGTGTTGTGGCGTTAATAACGTACACAACATACACAACTTGTACGCTATTATTCCCTGTCAATGTAGTATGTTTAACTATTGTACATATTGTATTTTTATTATTCTAGGAAGCCAAAAAACATCAGGCAAAAAGGGACTTTACGCTTATTCGGGTGTATTTACATTTACGGGTGTATGTCGATTAATACATTGTACCTTTTCAATTAAAGAAATTGAAATTCATGTATGTTTTTGTCAAAAACTCATATTTCTATTTAAGGAGGGCTCAAAAATAAAATATGTCCACATTTACACACATGGATTTTGTGAAAGCCCAGCCTCTAGCAAGTTGGAAAGCTGTATCTGTGCCCATGTTAGAAGGGAATATGCAGCAGGCCCTTTGTTGTGTTTTTCGCCGCAAAGTTTATCTTATCTTTAGGTCCATTGCTGTCATAAAGCAGAGAGCAGGGAGAAGCATTGCAGGGCATGGCGGTCATCTATCACCGGTGCACAGGCTCGAACTGTGGCTACCACCTGCATAGAATTAAATGCAACAATAGAAGCCGCTATTACAAACATTTACTGCTGTTAAACTATAAAAGACACACAATCCAGCGTGCAGCCACAACAAAAGGGCATGAAATGGAAATGATAAGAAACACGTATGAGAGCAAAATATCTGTCATGTCACATGCTAATCTTCAGGTTTCGCAGCACGTAGCAGCAGGACTCACCCTCCTCTTCTGGTATTGATTACCACACACACAGATATTGGAAATCATTAATATTGAAGCTTGTGGTATCAGGTGTATACAATTTCTGCAAACAAGCTCAGTGAGCGATCAGACATGTGAGGGGCTCCATCATAATCAGGCCAAAATTAATTAATACTGAGCTATATTCCCAGTTGATCAAGAACATTATATTTTCCATCTCTAATGATTTCTGGTGCATTCTTCTTCCTGCCAATTTCCGTTTCGACTTTTACGAAAATGAAAAATGAAATTGTTTCCGTATGAAAGAGGGGAGTATGTTCATGTATACAATCTAACATTTGATGTGTCCTCTATATGCATGCACATATGTCTTTAAATGCAAACAATAAGAGCCAGAGGTGTAGGCTAGTCTCACTAATAGGAAATAACCGTTGCCGTTTCTCTACTAGTGTTTAGGGTGTACTTGTTTCACTGCCAAAGCTCATTGATGAACATGCTAATTGTAATAAAAAAACGTTAGAGAGAATTTCCAGCATTTATGTGAGAGAACAGATTGACTGCAGTATAGAATAAAAAACAAATGTGGTGTGAATATGGATCAAGAGACAAAGGGATCCCATTGGGTCACAGAAGCCTTATGCAGTATACTAGGGTTGGCCGATATGACGGTATACACCGTGCAACAGTCACTTGAAGAGATTTGGCATTATTTTCTCCACCGCTGTAGCTATTCTTGGGTGATCTCGCAAATACAGTTGCTTCGCAAGGTAACGTGATTTTTGACAATTTGTAAATACAGAGCAGGCATCCCAACCAACCCAAGAAGAGGAAGACCTCTGGTTATTGATCAGGTGATTACCTGATATTTGCACACTGCAGTTTATTTTTGAATGTTTTTGGTCAACGAGAGATGAGCAAATACAGTCAAGTCATTTTTCTTTTTGTATACTCTGAAATACAGATTTGTGGGATTTTTATATTGCACTGACTGAAGTCTGGTATCTATTTGTACGCGTTAACCTTAAAACCTGTAACACCTTAAATATTCATTCTCAGGAACTTTAAAGCTAAATGTTATGAGTCTCTTTGAATTAGTTTTAAATAACCTATAATGACAACCACTTCCAGTTGTGAATACATTTACTCTGAACAATCCTTCATGTTAGCAAAGAGGATTTTGTGCGATGAATCAGAATTTCAGAATAATGTTGATGTACAGACAATTGGACAAATCGTCATGAGGGATGTTTGTAGGTCCTCCGAAGACAATATGAGTTTGTATGTCTTTGAAAAGCTTGACTGGTGTTAGGAAACATAATAGAAAAAATGAAAAAAGATGGAAAGTATGTCTAAACAAGCAAAGACAGATAACGTTGTTCTGCATGTCATTACAATGAGTTCACGTGCACAGCGGTACTGAACTGCTACTTTGTTCCAGTATATCTGCTCTTTCTTGTAGCAATCAATCTGTAATCATTAACACTTAAAGGTTTGTTTTATAGACATTCTCAGTCATTTAAAGTCACATTATGTAGAAAAGGCTTTGCCACAAGGTGACCATGTTAGGGAGAGCAGTACTCGGTTGCACTGTGGGATCTCTCATCCTCACTGTGGCTTCTTAAGCACACAAAGGGATCACACAGCAGCGCATGTCCTCCTCCAACACTGTCTGATTGGTGGGTCTCCAATTTAATGTGGATTGGCATGAAATACCTTTTCGTAACAGAAGACTGCCCCCAACTATGAATCAGGGCTTCACTTTAAAAACAAAAATTTAAAAACTAGTTTGAACAAATGAGAACAAAACACATCTTAAACTAACGTTATTGTACAATCGTCTTTGTTCCATTAAATTGACTTTGTCTTAAGTGACAAGCGAACAGCTAACTCAGATTTGTTGTTGGGTTTTAAAGTATGTAACATTTACCCATTAAAATGTCTAAAAACGACAAGATCTATATGTGTACTTCTACTTTTTAAATCCAGTTTTAAGCCACGTCTGCATCTTATCATCAGAGAAACACGCTAAGCTAACGTTAGCTGTTAGCTTGCTGCCCCTCCATCCTATATCCTGATTAACGTGAAACTGCTTTATTTTGTTTTTTTGTCCGTTTGAGTCAGAGATGAGGAGACCTCTGTGGATCAGTCAGCTCCGCGTAAAAACCTCCTGAACGAAGAAGCTAACTGCAATGATGGCAAAGGACGACAACAATCTTCGTCTTTTGCTATTGTTTGGATTGAGAGACCTCTAGTGGCACACAGTTGCATTTCTAAAAGTTCTAAAACAGTCGTAACTTTATCCGAAATGTTTTCGTCTGAAGATCTAACATTACTTCTTAGATGGTTTGCTGCTATAATTATCCACTCAGCACTCCTCGCTCGTTTTCTCCACTTTGCAATGACAAAGAGAACAACAACATGCAACTGACCAGAGTGACAGTGATTCTTCTTTTTATGCACAAACACATCCCCCCCCCCCCACCCCACCTCCCGACAGGAGTACACAGCAAATGGCATGAATTTCAAATAAAAAGCGACTGATGGTGTTGAGTTACTGGAGTAAGGAACTGCTTGATTAAAGAAAGCTGTTGTATAGGTTAATCATGATCTTGATTAAAAAGATGTTACATTAAAAGCAAAGTAAAAAAAAAAAAAGACAGAGCCTCCTCATTCATTTCAATGAGGCGGCCACTCAATAAACTTAGAGGGCTTCAGACAAGAAATGCAGGATCCAGCAGTGCAAGGCAATACCCAATCACATGATTGACAAGATGATGGATAAAATGATTGTCGCTGTAATAAATGTCCAGAGTTTTAAAGTTTTAGTCTTTCCTCAGTGTTTTTAACCACTGTGCACCTCATTGATTAATAAATCAAACTGAACTTCCTGGATTGTATATTATCGTCTCTCCTTTAGAAACACGCTTAGTTTGACAACACAATAATAAGAAGTATACACGGTTAATAAAAACATCATCTAACTGGCAACATAAGTCACCGTGTGGGTAGGCACAATTAATAAGTCACATAAGTCATTTTAGACATCGATCTTACGGTCACATCGCAAAATACTGGTTTTACAAAATAACGGTGTGAAGTTGTAGATCAAGGTATTTTCTCATGCGTTCAGACCTTTTACAGAAGTAACATCTAACCTCTGTATTTGCTGTTCATGCCTGATTTAGAAAAGGCATTTTCAAGATATTTATTCTAATAGTACTGTTTCCAAACGGTCTTGATTGTGTGCATCGAAAAGACTGGAAACCATTAAAAACAATAACTAGTACTTTGTGTGCAACCATAACCCTGTAAAATAAGTGGAACGGGCAATAAATCCTTTATTTCCCAGTGACCACAACGCCGGTGGTCGTTCATTTCTTCATTTCCATCTTTTTCTTTTTTTTTTGTAACAAGGAAGATTCGGGTGGGCATATCGTTAATAACGGAATAGTGATTCATCATTTAATTATGATTTGACAAATGCTCGCGCCTTCCCCATTCTCGGCATCCTCCTCCCTTTCAATTCTCCGCTCTGCCAAACTGTCACGCACTCCCCCCGTGGGATTAATTCGAGCTGTCTGTCTTTGTGAGGCTGCCGGCGCTCTCGGGGCGGCGGGTGCACGACACTGTCAATGAACAGAGAGCCTGACACTTCCAGGGAGCCGCACACAGACGCACGCTCCCCGCTCCCCTTGTTATTGTTTTCACCTTAACCCCTTCCTGCTTGCTTCTTGCTTCCCTGCCTGCCTGCCTGAGTGTGTGTGTGTGTGTGTGTGTGTGTGTGTGTGCACCTTCCTCCCCTCCCTTCTCCTCTCCTCAGTCTCCTTCTCCTGCTTTCTCCCCTGGCTTTCTATGCCTCTCTCTCCCTCTTTTCTGTCTATCTTCTCCTTCCTGTCTATCGCTCCCCATCCTCCCTCCCTCCCTCCCACCCGCCCAGCCTCTCTCCTTCTCTTTCAACCCTTACAGAGAGAGGGACAGCAGCATCAGGAGGAAATATCACACAAAGGAAACGGTGGTTGTAGCGCCGATGGAAAGGCAGTGTGAACAGAATGAGAAAAAAGTATAATCAATCACTTTAAATATTTATCTGCATGCATATAAAAGTTCAGAGAGAGATTATATACATTTAAAGACTTGGTAACCAGCCACTAGTATGCACAGGGTGGATTCTAAAAACATTCTAAACCACGTCAAACCTGCTGGCGGGAAGTGTTGCTAATGGGTGGCCATTAAAACAAGGCATGTTTGAATTGAACTGGAGCGCCTGTGTTGCCAAATCCAGCAGGCCTTAGCCCCAGCTGGAGAGATAAGGTTTAATACCAGGCACAGGGCCCAGCCTTATCTCCCCTACTGATAGAGAGAGCACGGAGGAGAGGGGAGGGGAGGGGAGGGCAGGCGAGGAGAGAAAACAAGAGGGACAAAAACAAGTGTCTTGCAGGGACCCTGGCTGGCTGCGCGAGTGCGTCCTCCCGCCGTTGGCATAGAAACTAATCCACGTTCACATTTAGCACCTGACTCGCGTTTTTTTTTTCTCTCCCCACCTCTCTCTGTCTCTTTCCACGACCATGGTGCAGTGGGAGTTGGGGGAGGAGAGGGTGTCCGTGAGCATTCTCCCTCTCATAATGAGGCCCGTAGGAGGGAGGGGAGGGGGCGGGAGAACAGGGAAGGAGGGGAGGGTGAGTCGGCTGGCTGGCTGGTTGGCTTACACCCATGGCCAGCTGTGTCTCTCTGTAGGACACAAATGTGCTCTCACACACCTAGATCCTCCCCCCTGCTGCACACCTGGAGGACTGCAGACAGTATTGGAGACCGTATTGATTGACCAGGCTAACCACACATAAACGAGCTGCCTGGAATCATGAATTGGTTCTGGCCAACGTTTGATTCTCCCCAGCGGTTTGTAAATCCTGTCATGTCTCACATTCATTACAACAGACAGCGGACGTTGTTGTCGAAGCACTCCAAACTTTACCTTCAACTTCACTTCTCCTGTCACGCACACAAAGAAAGGGTTTATTGTGAATACCCAGATCACGGTAAAAGTTTGGTTAATGCGTTCACATTGTTCGTCTTATTACTGCCATGGAAAAAAAACATATTGAGAATGTAGCGACTTCTTTGTGTTAAGAGTCAGGTAGGGTAATTGTTTTTCATCTTGATTCAAATTAAAAACCTCTTTTACTCGCGGTGTTGGTTGGAAAATGAAAGCCGTTTCACCTTTCTGCCAAGCCAACTAGCAAGGCCACTAATTTTTTCAAGCACAACACGTTGCACCTTTCTCACCTCCTCTTTGTGGCGCAGGCACAGAATCAAAAACATCTAACTTTAGGAATGCATTTCAAAGATAAATGTGTAATCTAGAGAGCTCTTTTGTAAAAGTGTTCTTAGAATGAAAGATGTACCATTGCACTTTAATAACATTTGTCAGACAGAGAAACAAAAACAAGTGTGAATTTGAAATAGCTGCGATCAAGTACACACACGCATTCACACAGTCATGTATCCACACACACACACACACACACACACACACACACAAAACCTCACAAAAACTTGACCTCCAAAGCCAAATTTCAGCATCCTAGGGCAAAAAACTGTGGCCGTCAAAGAGTGGGGAAGTGTCTATGGACTATCTCGCAGAGCGCGCTATAGACCTGCTGGTTGCTGCTAAAAAGGATAAATCAGATCATTTCTTCTTAATTCAGAAAATTCTTCTTCCTGGTCAAACCTGATGCCTACATTACCCACAATGCAACTCAACCGCCAACAGTGTGTGTCACCTAGTAGCGGCTAATGTAGCCTCGAGCTGCTAGCTTCAAGCAGAGATGAGGAGAGGTCAGAGGTCGGGTAAACTCACATGTTTCTGATTCCTAATAAATAAATAACCAACACGTAAGTAACTTCCCCTGATGTTTCGCGTTAATTGTTGAACATACATGCTTACACACTCGTAAAAATAGAACAAAAAAGATCCGTAAACTTGTATTATTAAGTGTCATTTAATCTTAAACACACAGGATGTATAAAATGAACTTGAGTTAGGGTGCTTACAAAAGAACACGTTGGAGCTACAGAGATGTCATGTAGCTTTCGTTTCACCCTAAAAGTTTCCAAAGCCAGCGGGAGAATATTTAAAGTGAAGACAACATGAAGAAAGTTTCAAGAAAGGCCCAATAAGTGTCTCCTTTTCAGGAACACACATCTAGCCGCCGAGCCATCGCCACTGCGAACTTTCACTGTTCACTGTCACAGTGAATAAAAAGAACGCAGATAGGGAGATGGTAGGAGACAAGGTAGGCAGTCTCCGATTCACTGATGAAATACAATGAAATGTATGTTCAGTTCTATAAGTATAACACCGTCATTCTGTATAAGTGTATTTAAAGCACAATACATACCGAGTATGTAAAATACATCCGTTGCTGTGAAGTCATCAGAAGGTCAAATTCGCATACATTTATATTATACATATATAATTGATTTCAATATAAATCAAAACCTTCTGTTCACCTCCTCACATCAACCCGAACAACAGTTTCAGCTTAAGATGGATTTCAATCATAATACTGTTATATTCTGATACTTTCATAAGTAATCTTAATCTATTAATGTTTTTAAGAGAAAGAAGACAATTCTGTTGCTTCTGCTACAGTCTCTTCTTTGATATTTCCACAGTTGAAGCACTAAAAACTGATTTTGTTTTCTAGAAAACTTGTAAACACACTGATATTTGACCAACAAATGTCCAGTAGAATAAAAAATGGGTTGAAATTGGTGTTTTAAATCACTTAAAACGCTGGCTCAATTACACCAACTGTCAAGTGTTTTGATCGTCCATCACAAAGAAATATTTCTAAGTGATTTGTTAACTTGGCAGCAACAGAATGTGACACTGGCATAAACACAGACCAATTTCATGTTGTGTATGTACAACTGCAAACATACACTTATAAAACACACCGCCACAGCCTGATGGCTTTATTTCCTTCCCTTGACGTGGGTTGCACTCTCACGTCACTCCGCCCACCTCACCCTCCCCCCAATGGTGCAGCTCCCCCCCCTCTCAGTCGCTCCTCGTGACATCAGTCAATGAGCTGAGAAGGAAGGAAGAGACGAAAAGAGGCTGCTGGAGCGCCATCGCGTTACTCACCCCACCTATCTTTCATTTGTATGTGTGTGCGCGCTCGTACAATAGTCTCTTAAGGCTTTTGGAGGATGCTGTATGAGAGGAGTGCGAGGTGCTCTTTCCCGTGGCTGTCCTTCAACTCCACACTTACCCCTCAGAAGAGCCCTCTGCTTCTGCACTGCCCATGTCACAGCCATGCTGAACCAGCAGAGGCCGCTGTTTTATCAATACTCCTAATTATGTGCAGTGCCATATTTTGACAGTATTATACAATATTGCTGAGTAATGCAATCGATAATATCCGTATTCATATTCTATATCCGCCTGCCTTTAAAATGTGCATGCCACTTTACCATCCAGCAGTGGTAGCAAAGTTAAAGGATGAGATTTTTCTGTTGTCGACAAATCCCTTAAAAAGACCAAAACCAACAATAAACGATCCTAATAGTGTATAGCTTCATTCTTAGCGGCGCAATTATCTTATGCTATAGACCGCCATTGAAACCATAGAAAAACACATAACTGAACCGCACTGTTGCCATGGGCGACATGTTGCTTCACATGGGCAGTTTATTTTGAGTCGTTCCTTAAATACTCAAATGTATCAAATTAATCTACAGCTAAAAATAGACCCGACAAATGCACATTTATTTCCTGTTTGACTAACATTCGCTTGAAACTACGGCGCCCGGTTGTTTATTTTAAATAAATAAAACTATTTATTCACGAAATGTTTTTAAAGGTAAAAAATAACAAATGGGCCACAGTGGGTTTGAGTGCACAGACTTGTTGGTCTAGACGTAGACGTATGACCTCAGAAGTTCCCACTGCGACTTAAAAAGAATTTTTCGTAAGAAAACCTTAATGGCTTGGAAAAGTACGTTTTGAGTCCATTTGTCCAAGTCTGAGCCGTACTCCTCTTTAGATTTCTTATCTGTGTAAATAGAACCTTTCTTTATAAGGCTTTGCATGTATCTAGCCCAGAGAGACACTTTACAATAGAGATATCTTTCATTTAATCATCCGTCGCTCATTCTCCTTGGTGTACATTGTGCATGCCATTGTGAGCGGCACTGCTGCTTCTTGATTAATGGCTTTTTCAGATAGGTGCAGCTAATGGCTCTGTAATTGCTCCGACTTCCTCTCCAAGCTTCCAGGATTTCACTCCTGCTCCTTACGCTTCAGGAAATAGGCAGTTTCTATGGCATGGGGGGGTTTCTATGATGCGTCTCCTAGCCAGGTATATGCTTGTGTTGTGGCGTTAATAACGTACACAACATACACAACTTGTACGTATTATTCCCTGTCAAGTAGTATGTTTAACTATTGACATATGTATTTTTATTATTTAGGAAGCCAAAAAACATCAGGCAAAAAGGGACTTTACGCTTATTCGGGTGTATTTTTACGGGTGTATGTCGATTAATACATTGTACCTTTTCAATTAAAGAAATTGAAATTCATGTATGTTTTTGTCAAAAACTCATATTCTATTTAAGGAGGGCTCAAAATAAAATATGTCCACATTTACACACATGGATTTTTGGAAAGGCCAGCCTCTAGCAAGTTGGAAAGCTGATCTGTGCCCATGTTAGAAGGGAATATGCGCAGGCCCTTGTTGTGTTTTTCGCCGCAAAGTTTATCTTATCTTTAGGTCCATTGTGTCATAAAGCAGAGAGCAGGGAGAAGCATTGCAGGGCATGGCGGTCATCTATCACCGGTGCACAGGCTCGAACTGTGGCTACCACCTGCATAGAATTAAATGCAACAATAGAAGCCGCTATTACAACATTTACTGCTGTTAAACTATAAAAGACACACAATCCAGCGTGCAGCCACAAAAAAGGGCATGAAATGGAAATGATAAGAAACACGTATGAGAGCAAAATATCATGTCATGTCACATGCTAATCTTCAGGTTCGCAGCACGTAGCAGCAGGACTCACCCTCCTCTTCTGGTATTGATTACCACACACACAGATATTGGAAATCATTAATATGAAGCTTGTGGTATAGGTGTATACAATTTTGCAAAACAAGCTCAGTGAGCGATCAGACATGTGAGGGGCTCCATCATAATCAGGCCAAAATTAATTAATACTGAGCTATATTCCAGTTGATCAAGAACATTATATTTTCATCTCTAATGATTTCTGGTGCATTCTTCTTCCTGCCAATTTCCGTTTCGACTTTTACGAAAATGAAAAATGAAATTGTTTCCGTATGAAAGAGGAGAGTATGTTCATGTACACAATCTAACATTTGATGTGTCCTCTATATGCATGCACATATGTCTTTAAATGCAAACAATAAGAGCCAGAGGTGTAGGCTAGTCTCACTAATAGGAAATAACCGTTGCCGTTTCTCTACTAGGTTTAGGGTTACTTGTTTCACTGCCAAAGCTCATTGATGAACATGCTAATTGTAATAAAAAAAAAACGTTAGAGAGAATTTCAGCATTATGTGAGAGAACAGATTGACTGCAGTATAGAATAAAAAACAAATGTGGTGTGAATATGGATCAAGAGGACAAAGGGATCCCATTGGGTCACAGAAGCCTTATGCAGTATACTAGGGTTGGCCGATATGACGGTATACACCGTGCAACAGTCACTTGAAGAGATTGGCATTATTTTCTCCACCGCTTGTAGCTATTCTTGGGTGATCTGCAAATACAGTTGCTTCGCAAGGTAACGTGATTTTTGACAATTTGTAAATACAGAGCAGGCATCCCAACCAACCCAAGAAGAGGAAGACCTCTGGTTATTGATCAGGTGATTACCTGATATTTGCACACTGCAGTTTATTTTTGAATTGTTTTGGTCAACGAGAGATGAGCAAATACAGTCAAGTCATTTTTCTTTTGTATACTCTGAAATACAGATTTGTGGGATTTTATATTGCACTGACTGAAGTCTGGTATCTATTTGTACGCGTTAACCTTAAAACCTGTAACACCTTAAATATTCATTCTCAGGAACTTAAAGCTAAATGTTATGAGTCTCTTTGAATTAGTTTTAAATAACCTATAATGACAACACACTTCAGTTGTGAATACATTTACTCTGAACAATCCTTCATGTTAGCAAAGAGGATTTTGTGCGATGAATCAGAATTTCAGAATAATGTTGATGTACAGACAATTGGACAAATCGTCATGAGGGATGTTTGTAGGTCCTCCGAAGACAATATGAGTTTGTATGTCTTTAAGCTTGACTGGTGTTAGGAAACATAATAGAAAAATGAAAAAAGAATGGAAAGTATGTCTAAACAAGCAAAGACAGATAACGTTGTTCTGCTGTCATTACAATGAGTTCACGTGCACAGCGGTACTGAACTGCCTACTTTGTTCCAGTATATCTGCTCTTTCTTGTAGCAATCAATCTGTAATCATTAACACTTAAAGGTTTGTTTATAGAATTCTCAGTCATTTAAGTCACATTATGTAGAAAAGGCTTTGCCACAAGGTGACCATGTTAGGAGAGCAGTACTCGGTTGCACTGTGGGATCTCTCTATCCTCACTGTGGCTTCTTAAGCACACAAAGGGATCACACAGCAGCGCATGTGCCTCCTCCAACACTGTCTGATTGGTGGGTCTCCAATTTAATGGGATTGGCATGAAATACCTTTTCGTAACAGAAGACTGCCCCCAACTATGAATCAGGGTTCACTTTAAAAAACAAAAATTTAAAAACTAGTTTGAACAAATGAGAACAAAACACATCTTAAACTAACGTTATTGTACAATCGTCTTTGTTCCATTAAATTGACTTGTCTTAAGTGACAAGCGAACAGCTAACTCAGATTTGTTGTTGGGGTTTTAAAGTATGTAACATTTAACCCATTAAAATGTCTAAAAACGACAAGATCTATATGTGTACTTCTACTTTTTAAATCCAGTTTTAAGCCACGTCTGCATCTATCATCAGAGAAACACGCTAAGCTAACGTTAGCTGTTAGCTTGCTGCCCCTCCATCCTATATCCTGATTAACGTGAAAAAATGCTTTATTTTGTTTTTTTGTCCGTTTGAGTCAGAGATGAGGAGACCTCTGTGGATCAGTCAGTCCGCGTAAAAACCTCTGAACGAAGAAGCTAAACTGCAATGATGGCAAGGACGACAACAATCTTCGTCTTTTGCTATTGTTGGATTGAGAGACCTCTAGTGGCACACAGTTGCATTTCTAAAAGTTCTAAACAGTCGTAACTTATCGAAATGTTTCGTCTGAAGATCTACATTACTTCTTAGATGGTTTGCTGCTATAATTTCCACTCAGCATCCTCGCTCGTTTTCTCCACTTTGCAATGACAAAGAGAACAACAACATGCAACTGACCAGAGTGACAGTGATTCTTCTTTTTATGCACAAACAATCCCCCCCCCCCCCACCCCACCTCCCGACAGGAGTACACAGCAAATGGCATGAATTTCAAATAAAAAGCGACTGATGGTGTGAGTTACTGGAGTAAGAACTGCTGATTAAAGAAGCTGTGTATAGGTTATCATGATCTTGATTAAAAGATGTTACATTAAAAGCAAAGTAAAAAAAAAAAAAAGACAGAGCCCTCCTCATTCATTTCAATGAGGCCACTCAATAAACTTAGAGGGCTTCAGACAAGAAATGCAGGATCCAGCAGTGCAAGGCAATACCCCAATCACATGATTGACAAGATGATGGATAAATGATTGTCGTGTAATAAATGTCCAGAGTTTTAAAGTTTTAGTCTTTCCTCAGTGTTTTTAACCACTGTGCACCTCATTGATAATAAATCAAACTGAACTTCTGGATTGTATTTTATCGTCTCTCCTTTAGAAACACGCTTAGTTTGACAACACAATAATAAGAAGTATACACGGTTATAAAAACATCATCTAACTGGCAACATAAGTCACCGTGGGGGTAGGCACAATTAATAAGTCACATAAGTCATTTTAGACATCGATTCTTACGGTCACATCGCAAAATACTGGTTTTACAAAATAACGGTGTGAAGTTGTAGATCAAGGTATTTTTCATGCGTTCAGACCTTTTACAGAAGTAACATCTAACCTCTGTATTTGTGTTATGCCTGATTTAGAAAAGGCATTTTCAGATATTTATTCTAATAGTATGTTTCCAAACGGTCTTGATTGTGGCATCGAAAAGACTGGAAACCATTAAAAACAATAACTAGACTTTGTGTGCAACCATAACCCTGTAAAAAAAGTGGAACGGCAATAAATCCTTTATTTCCCAGTTGACCACAACGCGGTGGTCGTTCATTTATTCATTCCTTTTTCTTTTTTTTTTGTAACAAGGAAGATTGGGTGGGCATATCGTTAAAACGGAATAGTGATTCATCATTTATTATGATTTGACAAATGCTCGCGCCTTCCCATTCTCGGCATCCTCTCCCTTCATTCTCGCTCTGCCAAACTGTCACGCACTCCCCCCTGGGATTAATTCGAGCTGTCTGTCTTTGTGAGGCTGCCGGCGCTCTCGGGGCGGGCGGGTGCACGACATGTCAATGAACAGAGAGCCTGACACTTCCAGGGAGCCGCACACAGACGCACGCTCCCCGCTCCCTTGTTATTGTTTTCACCTTAACCCTTCCTGCTTGCTTCTTGCTTCCTGCCTGCCTGCCTGAGTGTGTGTGTGTGTGTGTGTGTGTGTGTGTGTGGCACCTTCCTCCCCTCCCTTCTCCTCTCCTCAGTCTCCTTCTCCTGCTTTTCCCCTGGCTTTCTATGCCTCTCTCTCCTCTTTTCTGTCTATCTTCTCCTTCTGTCTATCGCTCCCCATCCTCCTCCTCCCTCCACCCGCCCAGCCTCTCTCCTTCTCTTTCAACCCTTACAGAGAGAGGGACAGACAGCATCAGGAGGAAAATCACACAAAGGAAACGGTGGGTGTAGCGCCGATGGAAAGGCAGTGTGAACAGAATGAGAAAAAAAGTATATCAATCACTTTAAATATTTATCTGCATGCATATAAAAGTTCAGAGAGAGATTATATACATTTAAAGACTTGGTAACCAGCCACAGTATGCACAGGGTTGGATTCTAAAAACATTCTAAACCACGTCAAACCTGCTGGCGGGAAGTGTTGCTAATGGGTGGCCATTAAAACAAGGCATGTTTGAATTGAACTGGAGCGCCTGTGTTGCCAAAACCAGCAGGCCTTAGCCCCAGCTGGAGAGATAAGGTTTAATACCAGGACAGGGCCCAGCCTTATTCCCCCTACTGATAGAGAGAGCAAGGAGGGAGAGGGGAGGGGAGGGGAGGGAGGCGAGGAGGAGAAAAACAAGAGGGGACAAAACAAGTGTCTTGCAGGGACCCTGGCTGGTGCGGAGTGCGTCCTCCCGCCGTTGGCATAGAAAACTAATCCACGTTCACATTTAGCACCTGACTCGCGTTTTTTTTCTCTCCCCACCTCTCTCTGTCTCTTTCCACGACCATGGTGCAGTGGGAGTTGGGGGAGGAGAGGGTGTCCGTGAGCATTCTCCCTCTCATAATGAGGCCCGTGAGGAGGGAGGGGAGGGGGCGGGAGAACAGGGAAGGAGGGGAGGGTGAGTCGGCTGGCTGGCTGGTTGGCTTACACCCATGGCCAGCTGTGTCTCTCTGTAGGACACAAATGTGCTCTCACACACCTAGATCCTCCCCCTGCTGCACACCTGGAGGACTGCGACAGTATTGGAGCAGTATGATGAGAGTGTTTCTGTGATGAGCTTGTCCAGGTAATAAAAGGGTAATTGCTTTCAAAGGGATCAGACCGCCGAGAGCGAGGCTGCGACCAGCTGAGAGGGAGGGCTTGACTCCTCCGCGAGAACACTTAACACCGCCTCCCCATCCATCCTCCACACCTCTCCCCGCTCTCACCTAGCTTCTAGCTCCTGCATGCCCAATGCCATTGCCATCACTGCCTCCTCTTTTCTTTTTTTTTCAGTCTTGCTCTGCTCTGCCCTCCTCCTTCCTCTCCTCCTTCAAAGCACCACTCGGCAGGCTCTTCGGAAATTACAATCGCTCAGGGTTTAGGCAATTTGACCAAATGCAGGGCCTGCATGTAAGGATTGGGAAGGGGAGGAGGGGGCGGTTAGGACTGCAGGGTGAGCCTTGAGGGGGATTGGAATGAAATTACCAATTCAATGGCTGAAGCACCGCACGACAGTGGCAAACCGTGGACATAAAATGAGGATTATCCGATTTTAGGAGGGGGCGAAAAGTGCCACAAAGAGTCTCAAGTCCACGAGAGCTAACGCCCCCAAAGTCTGCTTTGACAATTGTCTAAACCAAAATATAATTTTTTGCCAAAACCCCTCATTGTTTTTGTGAAAAACATAGAGACTTGTGAAAATAATGATCTTTTGAGCATCTTATTCATCTTCAAATCACAGAGTTTACCATTGTTGTGGAATTGTTATGGAGTGGCGAGTAGGCAGAGAAAAGATACGTCTTTCTGGCTGATGACATTCGCTCATTTTAGGAAGAAATACAAAAACAAAGATAGAGCTGATTTCATACATTGCTTCCCTACATTCCCAAAGACTTTTCCACAATTCCAAAATGATGGAAATAACAAGCGAGGGTAAAATTGCTTTGAATTCAAAGATAAATGCCGATCGTACGGTGTTAAAAAAAAACACACTGGCTCCAATTCCACACGAAGAGACGTAATATACAGAACCATGGGTCATAAATGCCTAGAGGAAAACTCCTCCCATGTGCCATTTGAAACACTGGAGAAGGTATTCAGCGAGCACTGCCTGCTCTAAGGAAATACCTGATTTCCCACTCCATCATGGGCTGAATGGTAAGCTTTGGGCTGACAGTCCATTTCAGAGTTTTCTATCTCACTTTGGTAAAGTATGAGACCAGAAAGGAAAAATGCTTGAATCACATATGTGCAACACCATCTCAGTACAGTCTTTTCTGCCGGTTATTGGAGGAAGAAGTATACAGATCTTCCAACGTTCGCCTCAGATGTAATGCATTTACAATCTCTGATTTAAAATGGTCTCTTTTAGAACCCAGAGTTGTCTAAAAGCACCGAAGCAAAACCTAAATACGTTGTTGTCACTTGTCAAGTATGACAGCCTAATGAGGCTGGCCGTTACACCTTGATGGCAAGCCTCGCAGTTCAGATGACGTGAAAAACAAGCATTAGCTAATCCTAATGCAAACCATGGGGGATTTGATGAATCACAATCATTCTCCGTGCGGTGATGAATGGCGATGATGCTAACTACGACCATTCATCAACCCACCATCAGTTATCCTAAGGTGGCTTAATGTTTCATCCACTCAGACCTCAGAGAGAGCGGACAGCCATCCCTCATCACAGCCGACTGGGAGAGCTCCACACACATTTCAATCTTGTCTTGTCATCTCCCCCTCAGGCGCAGACACTCTCCCTCAAAATCATCATTTTTACCAGCCCCAGCAAACCTTGGACCCTGGACAGCATTGAAGATGCAGATTTTTATGAACTAGAAAAATATAAAATAAATCAGTCCGGCTGAGCGAGCCTGGCCTGTTTGTTTATGAGTGCGTGCTTTGTGTGTATTTTTGGTGGGAGCAGTAATGGGCACAGCCAAGACGGGGCTGAAGGGGTAGCTGCAATGACAGGAGGTCTTTCGGCGTGTTGGTTACAGTAAATTAGCATTCGAGCTGCGCTGCACGTTTAGCACTTTGCGATTGGGTTCAGCAGAGGCCTCGCCCAGACTGTCCCTGGGGGAAACGTCGGCAGCAGTACAGCGGCAAGATGGGCGGGTACGGACTGTCAAAATTAGATAATAAAGCACCGCGGTGCTGGCGGATAAATGCGTGTGAGAGGGCATCCATCTTGCAAGCGTGTTGCTGAAGAGGATGCTGCTAAATGACAGCGAGATGTGGTGTGTGTGTGTGTGTGTGTGTGTGTGTGTGTGTGTGTGTGTGTGTGTGTGTGTGTGTGTGTGTGTGTGTGTGTGTGAAAAATGACTGTGGGGAACCAATGGGAGACCAACTTTTCTTTGCAGCTCAGCTTAGATCTCTATAAAATCTAATATAAAGAATTATGAATCAAGTGTTTGTGTAGAAAGGAGGAAACATGTGGAACGTGAGGACCAAAGAAGTGGAAAAAGAAAGACAAGGAAAGAGCGACATGGGGGGAGAGAGAGAGAGATGGAGGAAAGAAATTAAATGTCGGCCGGGCACTTAACCTTTCCCTAATAATGTGTGGCCTGCTGAACCAGCAGAGTCCCTGATGTTTTATCAATACTCCTAATTAATGTGCAGCTGCCATATTTTTGACAGTATTTATACAATATTGCTGAGTAATGCAATCGATAATATCCGTATTCATATTCTATATCCGCCTGCCTTTAAAATGTGCATGCACTTTACCAATCCAGCAGTGGTAGCAAAGTTAAAGGATGAGATTTTTCTTGTTGTCGACAAATCCCATTAAAAAGACCAAAACCAACAATAAATCGATCCTAATAAGTGTTATAGCTTCATTCTTAGCGTGCGCAATTATTCTTATGCTATAGACCGCCATTGAAACCATAGAAAACACATAACTGAACCGCACTGTTGCACTGGGCGACATGTTGCTTCACATGGGCAGTTTATTTTGAGTCGTTCCTTAAATACTCAAATGTATCAAATTAATCTACAGCTAAAAATAGACCCCGACAAATGCACATTTATTTCCTGTTTGACTAACATTCGCTTGAAACTACGGCGCCCGGTTGTTTTATTTTTAAATAAATAAAACTATATTTATTCACGAACTGTTTTTAAAGTAAACAATAACAAATGGGCCACAGTGGGTTTGAGTGGCACAGACTTGTTGGTCTAGACGTAGACGTATGACCTCAGAAGTTCCCACTGCGACTTAAAAAGACCTTCTTCCGTAAGAAAACCTTTAATGCTTTGGAAAAGTACGTTTTGAGTCCATTTGTCCAAGTCTGAGCCGTACTCCTCTTTAGATTTCTTTATCTGTGTAAATAGAACCTTTCTTTATAAGGCTTTGCATGTATCTAGCCCAGAGAGACACTTTACAAATAGAGATATCTTTCATTTAATCATCCGTCGCTCATTCTCCTTGGTGTACATTGTGCATGCCATTGTGAGCGGCACTGCTGCTTCTTGATTAATGGCTTTTTCAGATAGGTGCAGCTAATGGCTCTGTAATTGCTCCGACTTCCTCTCCAAGCTTCCAGGATTTCTACTCCTGCTCCTTACGCTTCAGGAAATAGGCAGTTTCTATGGCATGGGGGGGTTTCTATGATGCGTCTCCTAGCCAGGTATATGCTTGTGTTGTGGCGTTAATAACGTACACAACATACACAACTTGTACGCTATTATTCCCTGTCAATGTAGTATGTTTAACTATTGTACATATTGTATTTTTATTATTCTAGGAAGCCAAAAAACATCAGGCAAAAAGGGACTTTACGCTTATTCGGGTGTATTTACATTTACGGGTGTATGTCGATTAATACATTGTACCTTTTCAATTAAAGAAATTGAAATTCATGTATGTTTTTGTCAAAAACTCATATTTCTATTTAAGGAGGGCTCAAAAATAAAATATGTCCACATTTACACACATGGATTTTGTGAAAGCCCAGCCTCTAGCAAGTTGGAAAGCTGTATCTGTGCCCATGTTAGAAGGGAATATGCAGCAGGCCCTTTGTTGTGTTTTTCGCCGCAAAGTTTATCTTATCTTTAGGTCCATTGCTGTCATAAAGCAGAGAGCAGGGAGAAGCATTGCAGGGCATGGCGGTCATCTATCACCGGTGCACAGGCTCGAACTGTGGCTACCACCTGCATAGAATTAAATGCAACAATAGAAGCCGCTATTACAAACATTTACTGCTGTTAAACTATAAAAGACACACAATCCAGCGTGCAGCCACAACAAAAGGGCATGAAATGGAAATGATAAGAAACACGTATGAGAGCAAAATATCTGTCATGTCACATGCTAATCTTCAGGTTTCGCAGCACGTAGCAGCAGGACTCACCCTCCTCTTCTGGTATTGATTACCACACACACAGATATTGGAAATCATTAATATTGAAGCTTGTGGTATCAGGTGTATACAATTTCTGCAAACAAGCTCAGTGAGCGATCAGACATGTGAGGGGCTCCATCATAATCAGGCCAAAATTAATTAATACTGAGCTATATTCCCAGTTGATCAAGAACATTATATTTTCCATCTCTAATGATTTCTGGTGCATTCTTCTTCCTGCCAATTTCCGTTTCGACTTTTACGAAAATGAAAAATGAAATTGTTTCCGTATGAAAGAGGAGAGTATGTTCATGTACACAATCTAACATTTGATGTGTCCTCTATATGCATGCACATATGTCTTTAAATGCAAACAATAAGAGCCAGAGGTGTAGGCTAGTCTCACTAATAGGAAATAACCGTTGCCGTTTCTCTACTAGTGTTTAGGGTGTACTTGTTTCACTGCCAAAGCTCATTGATGAACATGCTAATTGTAATAAAAAAAAACGTTAGAGAGAATTTCCAGCATTTATGTGAGAGAACAGATTGACTGCAGTATAGAATAAAAAACAAATGTGGTGTGAATATGGATCAAGAGACAAAGGGATCCCATTGGGTCACAGAAGCCTTATGCAGTATACTAGGGTTGGCCGATATGACGGTATACACCGTGCAACAGTCACTTGAAGAGATTTGGCATTATTTTCTCCACCGCTGTAGCTATTCTTGGGTGATCTCGCAAATACAGTTGCTTCGCAAGGTAACGTGATTTTTGACAATTTGTAAATACAGAGCAGGCATCCCAACCAACCCAAGAAGAGGAAGACCTCTGGTTATTGATCAGGTGATTACCTGATATTTGCACACTGCAGTTTATTTTTGAATGTTTTTGGTCAACGAGAGATGAGCAAATACAGTCAAGTCATTTTTCTTTTTGTATACTCTGAAATACAGATTTGTGGGATTTTTATATTGCACTGACTGAAGTCTGGTATCTATTTGTACGCGTTAACCTTAAAACCTGTAACACCTTAAATATTCATTCTCAGGAACTTTAAAGCTAAATGTTATGAGTCTCTTTGAATTAGTTTTAAATAACCTATAATGACAACCACTTCCAGTTGTGAATACATTTACTCTGAACAATCCTTCATGTTAGCAAAGAGGATTTTGTGCGATGAATCAGAATTTCAGAATAATGTTGATGTACAGACAATTGGACAAATCGTCATGAGGGATGTTTGTAGGTCCTCCGAAGACAATATGAGTTTGTATGTCTTTGAAAAGCTTGACTGGTGTTAGGAAACATAATAGAAAAAATGAAAAAAGATGGAAAGTATGTCTAAACAAGCAAAGACAGATAACGTTGTTCTGCATGTCATTACAATGAGTTCACGTGCACAGCGGTACTGAACTGCTACTTTGTTCCAGTATATCTGCTCTTTCTTGTAGCAATCAATCTGTAATCATTAACACTTAAAGGTTTGTTTTATAGACATTCTCAGTCATTTAAAGTCACATTATGTAGAAAAGGCTTTGCCACAAGGTGACCATGTTAGGGAGAGCAGTACTCGGTTGCACTGTGGGATCTCTCATCCTCACTGTGGCTTCTTAAGCACACAAAGGGATCACACAGCAGCGCATGTCCTCCTCCAACACTGTCTGATTGGTGGGTCTCCAATTTAATGTGGATTGGCATGAAATACCTTTTCGTAACAGAAGACTGCCCCCAACTATGAATCAGGGCTTCACTTTAAAAACAAAAATTTAAAAACTAGTTTGAACAAATGAGAACAAAACACATCTTAAACTAACGTTATTGTACAATCGTCTTTGTTCCATTAAATTGACTTTGTCTTAAGTGACAAGCGAACAGCTAACTCAGATTTGTTGTTGGGTTTTAAAGTATGTAACATTTACCCATTAAAATGTCTAAAAACGACAAGATCTATATGTGTACTTCTACTTTTTAAATCCAGTTTTAAGCCACGTCTGCATCTTATCATCAGAGAAACACGCTAAGCTAACGTTAGCTGTTAGCTTGCTGCCCCTCCATCCTATATCCTGATTAACGTGAAACTGCTTTATTTTGTTTTTTTGTCCGTTTGAGTCAGAGATGAGGAGACCTCTGTGGATCAGTCAGCTCCGCGTAAAAACCTCCTGAACGAAGAAGCTAACTGCAATGATGGCAAAGGACGACAACAATCTTCGTCTTTTGCTATTGTTTGGATTGAGAGACCTCTAGTGGCACACAGTTGCATTTCTAAAAGTTCTAAAACAGTCGTAACTTTATCCGAAATGTTTTCGTCTGAAGATCTAACATTACTTCTTAGATGGTTTGCTGCTATAATTATCCACTCAGCACTCCTCGCTCGTTTTCTCCACTTTGCAATGACAAAGAGAACAACAACATGCAACTGACCAGAGTGACAGTGATTCTTCTTTTTATGCACAAACACATCCCCCCCCCCCCCACCCCACCTCCCGACAGGAGTACACAGCAAATGGCATGAATTTCAAATAAAAAGCGACTGATGGTGTTGAGTTACTGGAGTAAGGAACTGCTTGATTAAAGAAAGCTGTTGTATAGGTTAATCATGATCTTGATTAAAAAGATGTTACATTAAAAGCAAAGTAAAAAAAAAAAAAAGACAGAGCCTCCTCATTCATTTCAATGAGGCCACTCAATAAACTTAGAGGGCTTCAGACAAGAAATGCAGGATCCAGCAGTGCAAGGCAATACCCAATCACATGATTGACAAGATGATGGATAAAATGATTGTCGCTGTAATAAATGTCCAGAGTTTTAAAGTTTTAGTCTTTCCTCAGTGTTTTTAACCACTGTGCACCTCATTGATTAATAAATCAAACTGAACTTCCTGGATTGTATTTTATCGTCTCTCCTTTAGAAACACGCTTAGTTTGACAACACAATAATAAGAAGTATACACGGTTAATAAAAACATCATCTAACTGGCAACATAAGTCACCGTGTGGGTAGGCACAATTAATAAGTCACATAAGTCATTTTAGACATCGATCTTACGGTCACATCGCAAAATACTGGTTTTACAAAATAACGGTGTGAAGTTGTAGATCAAGGTATTTTCTCATGCGTTCAGACCTTTTACAGAAGTAACATCTAACCTCTGTATTTGCTGTTCATGCCTGATTTAGAAAAGGCATTTTCAAGATATTTATTCTAATAGTATGTTTCCAAACGGTCTTGATTGTGTGCATCGAAAAGACTGGAAACCATTAAAAACAATAACTAGTACTTTGTGTGCAACCATAACCCTGTAAAATAAGTGGAACGGGCAATAAATCCTTTATTTCCCAGTGACCACAACGCCGGTGGTCGTTCATTTCTTCATTTCCATCTTTTTCTTTTTTTTTTGTAACAAGGAAGATTCGGGTGGGCATATCGTTAATAACGGAATAGTGATTCATCATTTAATTATGATTTGACAAATGCTCGCGCCTTCCCCATTCTCGGCATCCTCCTCCCTTTCAATTCTCCGCTCTGCCAAACTGTCACGCACTCCCCCCGTGGGATTAATTCGAGCTGTCTGTCTTTGTGAGGCTGCCGGCGCTCTCGGGGCGGCGGGTGCACGACACTGTCAATGAACAGAGAGCCTGACACTTCCAGGGAGCCGCACACAGACGCACGCTCCCCGCTCCCCTTGTTATTGTTTTCACCTTAACCCCTTCCTGCTTGCTTCTTGCTTCCCTGCCTGCCTGCCTGAGTGTGTGTGTGTGTGTGTGTGTGTGTGTGTGTGCACCTTCCTCCCCTCCCTTCTCCTCTCCTCAGTCTCCTTCTCCTGCTTTCTCCCCTGGCTTTCTATGCCTCTCTCTCCCTCTTTTCTGTCTATCTTCTCCTTCCTGTCTATCGCTCCCCATCCTCCCTCCCTCCCTCCCACCCGCCCAGCCTCTCTCCTTCTCTTTCAACCCTTACAGAGAGAGGGACAGCAGCATCAGGAGGAAATATCACACAAAGGAAACGGTGGTTGTAGCGCCGATGGAAAGGCAGTGTGAACAGAATGAGAAAAAAGTATAATCAATCACTTTAAATATTTATCTGCATGCATATAAAAGTTCAGAGAGAGATTATATACATTTAAAGACTTGGTAACCAGCCACAGTATGCACAGGGTGGATTCTAAAAACATTCTAAACCACGTCAAACCTGCTGGCGGGAAGTGTTGCTAATGGGTGGCCATTAAAACAAGGCATGTTTGAATTGAACTGGAGCGCCTGTGTTGCCAAATCCAGCAGGCCTTAGCCCCAGCTGGAGAGATAAGGTTTAATACCAGGCACAGGGCCCAGCCTTATCTCCCCTACTGATAGAGAGAGCACGGAGGAGAGGGGAGGGGAGGGGAGGGCAGGCGAGGAGAGAAAACAAGAGGGACAAAAACAAGTGTCTTGCAGGGACCCTGGCTGGCTGCGCGAGTGCGTCCTCCCGCCGTTGGCATAGAAACTAATCCACGTTCACATTTAGCACCTGACTCGCGTTTTTTTTTTCTCTCCCCACCTCTCTCTGTCTCTTTCCACGACCATGGTGCAGTGGGAGTTGGGGGAGGAGAGGGTGTCCGTGAGCATTCTCCCTCTCATAATGAGGCCCGTAGGAGGGAGGGGAGGGGGCGGGAGAACAGGGAAGGAGGGGAGGGTGAGTCGGCTGGCTGGCTGGTTGGCTTACACCCATGGCCAGCTGTGTCTCTCTGTAGGACACAAATGTGCTCTCACACACCTAGATCCTCCCCCCTGCTGCACACCTGGAGGACTGCAGACAGTATTGGAGACCGTATTGATTGACCAGGCTAACCACACATAAACGAGCTGCCTGGAATCATGAATTGGTTCTGGCCAACGTTTGATTCTCCCCAGCGGTTTGTAAATCCTGTCATGTCTCACATTCATTACAACAGACAGCGGACGTTGTTGTCGAAGCACTCCAAACTTTACCTTCAACTTCACTTCTCCTGTCACGCACACAAAGAAAGGGTTTATTGTGAATACCCAGATCACGGTAAAAGTTTGGTTAATGCGTTCACATTGTTCGTCTTATTACTGCCATGGAAAAAAAACATATTGAGAATGTAGCGACTTCTTTGTGTTAAGAGTCAGGTAGGGTAATTGTTTTTCATCTTGATTCAAATTAAAAACCTCTTTTACTCGCGGTGTTGGTTGGAAAATGAAAGCCGTTTCACCTTTCTGCCAAGCCAACTAGCAAGGCCACTAATTTTTTCAAGCACAACACGTTGCACCTTTCTCACCTCCTCTTTGTGGCGCAGGCACAGAATCAAAAACATCTAACTTTAGGAATGCATTTCAAAGATAAATGTGTAATCTAGAGAGCTCTTTTGTAAAAGTGTTCTTAGAATGAAAGATGTACCATTGCACTTTAATAACATTTGTCAGACAGAGAAACAAAAACAAGTGTGAATTTGAAATAGCTGCGATCAAGTACACACACGCATTCACACAGTCATGTATCCACACACACACACACACACACACACACACACACAAAACCTCACAAAAACTTGACCTCCAAAGCCAAATTTCAGCATCCTAGGGCAAAAAACTGTGGCCGTCAAAGAGTGGGGAAGTGTCTATGGACTATCTCGCAGAGCGCGCTATAGACCTGCTGGTTGCTGCTAAAAAGGAGAAATCAGATCATTTCTTCTTAATTCAGAAAATTCTTCTTCCTGGTCAAAACCTGATGCCTACATTACCCACAATGCAACTCAACCGCCAACAGTGTGTGTCACACTAGTAGCGGCTAATGTAGCCTCGAGCTGCTAGCTTCAAGCAGAGATGAGGAGAGGTCAGAGGTCGGGTAAACTCACATGTTTCTGATTCCTAATAAATAAATAACCAACACGTAAGTAACTTCCCCTGATGTTTCGCGTTAATTGTTGAACATACATGCTTACACACTCGTAAAAATAGAACAAAAAAGATCCGTAAACTTGTATTATTAAGTGTCATTTAATCTTAAACACACAGGATGTATAAAATGAACTTGAGTTAGGGTGCTTACAAAAGAACACGTTGGAGCTACAGAGATGTCATGTAGCTTTCGTTTCACCCTAAAAGTTTCCAAAGCCAGCGGAGAATATTTAAAGTGAAGACAACATGAAGAAAGTTTCAAGAAAGGCCCAATAAGTGTCTCCTTTTCAGGAACACACATCTAGCCGCCGAGCCATCGCCACTGCGAACTTTCACTGTTCACTGTCACAGTGAATAAAAAGAACGCAGATAGGGAGATGGTAGGAGACAAGGTGGCAGTCTCCGATTCACTGATGAAATACAATGAAATGTATGTTCAGTTCTATAAGTATAACACCGTCATTCTGTATAAGTGTATTTAAAGCACAATACATACCGAGTATGTAAAATACATCCGTTGCTGTGAAGTCATCAGAAGGTCAAATTCGCATACATTTATATTATACATATATAATTGATTTCAATATAAATCAAAACCTTCTGTTCACTCCTCACATCAACCCGAACAACAGTTTCAGCTTAAGATGGATTTCAATCATAATACTGTTATATTCTGATACTTTCATAAGTAATCTTAATCTATTAATGTTTTTAAGAGAAAGAAGACAATTATGTTGCTTTCTGCTACAGTCTCTTCTTTGATATTTCCACAGTGAAGCACTAAAAACTGATTTTGTTTTCTAGAAAACTTGTAAACACACTGATATTTGACCAACAAATGTCCAGTAGAATAAAAAATGGGTTGAAATTGGTGTTTTAAATCACTTAAAACGCTGGCTCAATTACACCAACTGTCAAGTGTTTTGATCGTCCATCACAAAGAAATATTTCTAAGTGATTTGTTAACTTGGCAGCAACAGAATGTGACACTGGCATAAACACAGACCAATTTCATGTTGTGTATGTACAACTGCAAACATACACTTATAAAAACACACCGCCACAGCCTGATGGGCTTTATTTCCTTCCCTTGACGTGGGTTGCACTCTCACGTCACTCCGCCCACCTCACCCTCCCCCAATGGTGCAGCTCCCCCCCCTCTCAGTCGCTCCTCGTGACATCAGTCAATGAGCTGGAAGAAGGAAGAGACGAAAAGAGGCTGCTGGAGCGCCATCGCGTTACTCCACCCCACCTATCTTTCATTTGTATGTGTGTGCGCGCTCGTACAATAGTCTCTTAAGGCTTTTGGAGGATGCTGTATGAGAGGAGTGCGAGGTGCTTTTCCCGTGGCTGTCCTTCAACTCCACACTTACCCCTCAGAAGAGCCCTCTGCTTCTGCACTGCCCATGTCACAGCCATTGTCCCTAATTAGGGATTCAGGACCCAAGCCCATTCAATTAATGTGCAGACATAATGCGCCACAGATTCACCCCACTCTTCACCCTTTCACCCCCTCCCCTGTAGCCTAAAAAAAGCCCTTTCCAAGCCCTTTCTGCAGCAGCAGCAGTTTAGAGGAGCCGAGGTAAAAGGCACATTAGTGTTGAGAGTACAGGAAGGATTTTTGGTAAATTCGAAAGACCAAATTAGAGCTAGCTTGGCAAAAAATCTACCGTTTCAAGATGTTAAATCTAAAAAGAAAATGTGTCATAAAAACTAATATACAAGTCATTACTGACTGCAAATGGGTTACCCGGTTACAGTAAAATCATCACCAAATGTGCTTCTCTACCTGAACTGCAGGAGGATAATGACTTTTTAGCATTTTTCACCGTGCATGATTATGACTTGATGAAGAGGTCTCATGTATGCAGTCATACTGTAGGGCAACTGAAGCCATGACATGCAGGTTGTGTCAAATCTTAAAAGACAAATGGGCTCGTATCCATTATGTCACCAGTTTAAGTTCCTGGACTGGTTGGGAAAAATCTGGACAGGGCGATGAGAATGAGAAAGTGTCTGAAAATACTGATTCCAGCGTTTCGCCTTCCAGCAAGGCACTTAACCCCCAGCTGTTCTGATGGAGCCGCTCAGTGAACGACAGACTGCGGTCTTACTTAGCAGCTCACTGTGCTGTCTCGCTTTGGCCAGCTCTTTGCATTACGAAGAAAAATGAACATTACAAAAGGTAACATTAAAAAAAGCATATAATCAAAGAACAGTGATACAATCAATTACGAAGACAAAATAGATTTGTAAGGTGGGTAGCAGAAAAGATTTATTAAACTATTAAAGTGTTATCACCTTGTCCCTCCATATATTTTAGTACATTCAAATCAATTTGTGGCTAAAATGACAGATTTACAATCTGAACCACATGCGTGCTCTATACTTAGACCCTCAATAAGTGAAAACTCCACAAAATACCCTGCAGGGAACAAAACTTAGGCCGACAAGTGTAAATCAGTAGGTCTTGGGAACATGGACAGTGTTGGCGTCTCCCAATTCATAGCACCCCAAAGGGTCACGGTGGGGACTCTTTTTCTGAACTTTTTTTGCAGCTAGCTTTGCGCTCCCTCGCACTATTAGTGTGTTGGTCCAGTCCAGTTCTGATACACTGCAAGTTTAGGGGAATGTCCTGCAGATACTACAGAAAGGAGAGATGACGTGACACATTACATTATGTATTTATTGCTCATTACTCCTTTCAAGCGGCCGAGCTCCGACAGTATAGAGGCGCTGGCTGTGAGCACAGCTGCAGCTGCAGCTGCTCCGCCTGGCAGTGGAGGTTGAGGCTGTGGATGTGGATGTGGTTATTGCTCAGACTGCGGCTGCATTTGTGGTTAAATCTATGATGCTATAGATATGTCTATGTTCTCCTTTTAAGAGCTATGATCGGGCCCACAATATCAGGCACGAACCTACATGAACCTGCATTTTTCTTTTCAAGCCCGATTTAAAAAAAAACAGAATTTCCACTGTTTATTAGACATATAAAAAATGGATTACAAGCTTATGTCAACTAAAGTCTTTTAAGTGCGTGACACGATCTATGACATGCGGCTTCTCCTACCGAATGTTTTTGAGTGAATTTCTAAGAAATTACAGCCCCAAATCGGGTTAGAGGAGAGAATCAAAGCTCTACTCCCATTACCATTAGCCAAGAAAGTATTGTTCAGGCACACATTTGAACCTGTAATGCTTCTCAACACTTAACCAGCACAAGCATGTCAACTTATTTTTACACCCATTATAAAGTAATGCGTCACAGCCATAATCATTCCAGAGTACAGCCATGTCTGCAGACATGATCTCAGCAACAAAAACGGACCAAAGCGATGTCATCCCGTGGCTGTAGTCACATCCTGTTTGTTGATTGTTGTCATGCTATTGTTGTCATTAGAGCCGTTTCTCTCGTCTCTATGTAGTGCAGGCTCTGTTTGTATCTGCTTTATATACTTTTTTCACTGCTATTATCGTTGATTGTATTTTCTATGCTTTTATTCCTAGCGTCTGTGCTTTTAACTATTGCATGTTGAAATTGCAGATGAAAATGAGCCTTTAGGGCTAACTTTGGCATATTTTCATAAATGTTATTAATATGGACTGTCCCGTTTAAATACAATAATAAACTGAACTAACTCACAGCTAGTCTGCAGCAGGTCACATCATATCGTAAAGTGCGTGACAGAACCTGTCTGCGGGGCTTTAATGAACCAAAGGATTCATACAGGCTACATCAAGTGTGGACAACAGATACTGTAAGAATCACTCATATTAATTTATAGATAAATGCAGACTGCTTTACCGTTAATTAACGTTAATGTGAGTTTGCTGTTGTTGACCAAATCATTAGATTGACAGCCAAGTGACGTTGCACCAGAAACCAACGTGGATCTGAGACGTCTATTCTCAGAACATATTTTATACCATAATACCAACAACTTTGTGCCGCCATTTGAATGAACCTCACACTTGTTTGCACTTCGCACTGGGCAACAGGTGCAAAGTGAATTTCACTGTCAGGAGCGCCACCATGACAGTAGGGCCCTAAGAGTCAGCAGCCCTGTTAGCAGTTCTGTGAGGCTGTAGTTACGCACAGTGATGCTTTGAACTAAAGGCTAATATCAGCATGCTAACTAAAATTACAATGCTAACGTGCTCATGTTTACCAGGTATACGGTTTACCATGACATCATCTTAGTTTAGCATGTTAGCGTGCTAGCATTTACGAAATGTAAACACAAAGTTAAGCCGAGGTTGATGGGAATGTCATTTGTTTTTCAGGTATTCGGTCAAACTATACACCGCGGCCCGCCCACTAACGCTCCGCTACCTCCAATCAGCTTGCTACTTCCTCACTGCGAAGGGGGCCCAGCTACCGCTCCACAAAGATACGACTGTTCGCTGTCCTGGCTGCACATTGGAGGGACGATTTCATTGACATCAGGACAGCAGAATATATATATGTTGTCTCTAAATGAGCACTTGAAGTAGATCAACATATTTGATGAATGATTCCAGCACTTTTTAGGGTTGTACTCACATGGTTGAATGCACTTATTGTAAATTGGTGGATTAAGTGTCAGCTAAATAAATGTAATGCATTTACTCTTATGCCAAACCTATTGGACTGATTGAGACGTGATGATGGCACAAGATGGAAAGCCAGGGGATCACTAAAGTTAATACAAGGCATCCTTAGAAGAACATGAAGGACTGAGCAACTATTGAAAAGATCAACAGACTAACATTGCCATCCCTAGAGCCACATCGCTGGCGTAGCTGAAAATAAAAAAGAAGAATCCTCAGGAGGAGAAACAGAGGAGGAATTCCTCTTCCAGGACAACTAGACATTCAATAGGTACCGCCAGTACTACCGAGTAGTTAGAATTAACAGTTGTAGAATTGCAATATGGAGAAATGGAATTACGATATAAAATAAATAGTATATTTAAATAAGTGTGTAACGCATAAATGTAATAACTTTCAGGCTAAGTGTAGAAGTGTTTTGAGTGACGAATAGATCACACTTCTTCTAATATTAAACACAATCCACTCCACCTGGTGTGTAACAATACAAATACAAATGACAGAAAGCGCAGCGGCCTGATGAATTCCCTCTACGTCTCTCCAAACATAAACATTAGTCAAAATCTCCAATCGGCCACAGCCTCGCAGAGTCCGTGAAGACACCTCCAACTGAATGATACTTATCTTTCCTCTGTGTCAAATGATTCAATTACTCACACTCACCCAGACAGGAAATTAGGGATTTTATGTATGAAGTATTTTGCAGGGGTAGGAGGCGTGAACAGGCTTCTTAATGAAGCGAGCCTGCCTGAGTTTATAATGAAGATATCTGAGGAATGGGAGAATCATTGCCTGACCTGTAGACCTTTAAGAGACATTTAGACACACACAAGCACATGCACACGCACACACGCACACACGCACACACACACACAGGACTGATCTCACTATTGGGCAAAGGTAGGCAAACAACTCAAGCGTTGCTATCCCAAGAAAGCTAATATTAATTTAGTCGTCCATTCATCTTAACACATTTCTTATACAGCCTCTTGATTTCATGTTTTTTGCCACTGCAGTGATATTGCCGTTTAGTGACAAAACTGTAAATATGAGCAACACAAGTGGTGCAACAAAACTAATAAAATAAAGAGAGAAAGATTTGTTGACAACTTTCATGCTGACTTCAAAGAATCAACTTTTAGTTAATATTGCTGTTAGCAGCATACGAGTTAGCGATTCAGATCTTATATACACAGCCTAGGATTTAGACCAATATCACTGAATGGATTTAAAAAAGGTTGAATGCTGGTAACCGGCTCAAACTAATAAATATACTGTGTATATGTATAAAACTAGATACAGGGGAATCATGCGGGGAAAGTGGTCCGGGGTGCATGCACTGTAACTGAAAGATCTGCGCTTTGTATCCAGCAGGAGACCTTTGTTGCATCTCCCCCTCTGTCTGCACATTTTTTTGAACAATTTCTGCATCCTCCTTTATAAGATTAAAAGGACAGATTTGGTATAATATATAATATTTATGGGCGGTCTAAAAACCAAAATCGAATTTTATATCTCATGACGTTTATTTGTGATTTGCCTTTCGGAATCTCTCAATAGTCATTAACAAGCGTCACGATGTATCATACAATGTGATGTCAAGTTACTTTTACATTTGGCAGGCGAGTTTTAAACAGAGCCTTGAAATTGTGTTTAAGAAGACCAATGTTAAAGTAAATTGTTTGCCAAAATAAAGAAAAATAAGGGGGAAAAACATCATAATGAGCTGTCAAAGTATCCATCTGTGTTCTGCAAAGTGCACAGTATAAAAATACCTTAAACATAATAATTGTGCACCTGATTTTGACACTAAATGCCAGAGAGGGAATATGGCTGGACATACAGTCTAACTCTAATGCCTACAATTCTAATTGCAGCTGGTGTCATTATATTGTTCAGTTATTAAAAAATATTTTCACCACAACTAGTGGAGGACGATTGCTTCATTCTAAGTGGAAAATGTTTATCATTCACAAATGTCAAACTATTGTTGTTACAGTGCCGTTGCTACAACAGCCCTGGTGTGTGGCAAGCAATTGCCCCATGGGCATATCACACAAACACACAAAACGGGAACATCCACGCATGCCCACACACATACAAACACACCTGTAAACATATACCGTTTGCTGCTATGTCACAAACTGTCTCCTCCTCTCATCACATCCATATACACATCTCCTCCTCCTCCTCCTCCTCCTCCTCCTCCTCCTCGTCCTCCTCCTCGTCCTCTCCCCCCCCCCTCCTCCTCCCCCCTCCCTCCCTCCAATCCACACACAGAGCCTCCCCCGATGTTGTGGCCTGCCCGTGACAGTAATTGAGGGAAGCTGGCCGGAACAGTGTGAAGATGGGGGAGAAAAAAGGGAAGGATCGGAGGAGGGAGAGATGAGAAGACGAAGGGAGGGGGAAACCATTCATCCAAGACCCATGGATGTGGAATGGCATATTACAGGTCTAATGTGTAATTAGATAGATAGGGAATAAGGTCAGTGTGCTCTGGGAGGAGAAAATCGCTGTCTGCACAGTGCCATCTAGTGGCAGAGTCGTATTTATGAAGCCTCATCGTCAGGTGGACAGTTGTGGAATGAATAGGGATCAAATCAGAAGTTAACAATGATTTATGACATATTCTTCACCGTCTGCGGGAGGAATTTCTCGTGTGATTGTTTGTTTCTCAAACTGTGTGCAGGGCTGCTGTCACATGCACTGCCAGACAATGTGACATTTGTTCATTATAGTCACGTGAATGTTTCCCTGTTGGCCAGCTCATTTAAATGCTTTTAGTGCTGAAACTTTGCTGAAAGAAAGAAGGAAGGACACTTATTTTTACAACAGTTTATGAGGCAGACAGAGACACATAAAGACGACAGACAGACTGTACTGTATGTCCGTCTGTCTGCGTTGTGTGTACAATGCTGCGGTCCCTAATGAGTGATCCAGGTCTCCCCTCGCTGCTTCCTGATGACAGGTGTTTGGTCCAGACCTCTTGGAGTCAGTCGGATCACATGACAGGAAGCTGCTAAAGCTGCTGGGCAACTTGTAAACACAGAGAAATTACCATCCCTGCATTTACAAGCCCCATGTAATACATGTTTGTGCAGCTTTAAGCAGTCTGTCTGCAAAACTACAGATGTGTGTGCATAGAAGTTATCATTTCCATAAAGATCAGGGTGTGCTGAAATCATTTTAGGATGTAGATAGAGTACAAGTGCTGTGATTTGTATGCTGAGAAGGTAAAAGACATAATTGTAGTTTGAGCCTTTCTGAACAGTGTAAATGTATACTTTGCAAATACACGTTTACGCACTCCCTCTGAAATGGAGCTGCAACGATTATTCAACTAATCAATTACTCGATTGAAAGAAAAATAATCGCTATTTTGATTTTGAAGATCATTTTTCGTGCAAAAAAAGTCAGAAAAAAATGTTTTCAGCCTCTCAAATATGGAGATTTCCTGCATTTTATATCATATTAAACTGAATATCTGAACAAGACATTTAAATACTTCACCTTGGACTTTGAGAAACTGGTGTGTAAACTGATTTTTCAATATTTTTGGACATTTAATAGATCAAACAATTAATGTAGAAAATAATCTGCATATTAAATCAATATGGAAAAAAAAGTTAGTTGCCGCACATACAGATGTTATAAAAGAGAAAAACAATAAAAAAAATTACAGAGATGTTACACAGTTATTCAGCAAACAAAGTAAGTGTCAATTATTTAGTTAATTAGTTAACTTTTGGTATAACGCACTTATTTAACTTGCTTTTAATACCTATAGTTTTACTTTTCCCCAAGTCAGCAATGGTCATTTTATCCAGCTTGTGAGGATTTGCTACATTTTAGCATCTCTAAAGGAGACGCCAGCCACCCGTCTGAGAAAACCCATTTCGGCCGCTTGTAACCGCGATCTCATTTTTTTCGGTCATGACCCAGCCTTCATGACCATAGGTGAGGGTAGGAACGAAGATCGACCGGTAGATCGAGAGCTTTGCCTTCTGGCTCAGCTCTCTTTCGTCACAACGGTGCGGTAAAGCGATTACAATACCGCCCCCGCTGCTCCGATTCTCCGGCCAATCTCTCACTCCATCGTCCCCTCACTCGCGAACAAGACCCCGAGGTACTTGAACTCCTTCACTTGGGGTAAGGGCTCATTCCCTACCCGGAGTAGGCCATCCACCGGTTTCCTGCTGAGAGCCATGGCCTCAGATTTTGAGGTGCTGATCCTCATCCCGACCGCTTCACACTCCGCTGCGAACCGATCCAGTGATTGGTGAAGGTCACAGACCGATGACGCCATCAGGACCACATCATCTGCAAAGAGCAGCGATGAGATCCTCAGGCCACCGAACTGCAAACCCTGTCTTCCACGACTATGCCTCGATATCCTGTCCATGAAAATCACAAACAGGATTGGTGATAAAGCGCAGCCCTGGCGGAGGCCAACATTCACTGGGAACGAGTCCGACTTACTGCCGAGTATCCGGACACAACTCACGCTTTGGGCGTACAGAGATTGGATGGCACTCAGAAGTGACCCCCTCACCCCATACTCCCGCAGCACCTCCCACAGTATCACCCGGGGGACCCGGTCATACGCCTTCTCCAGATCCACAGAACACATGTAGACCGGATGGGCTTACTCCCAGGCCCCCTCCAGGATCCTTGCGAGAGTGAAGAGTTGGTCCGTTGTTCCACGAGGTTTGACTATTGGGCTTACCTGGTCTGTCCAGAGTCTTCCCCCACCCCTTGATCCAACTCACCACCAGATGGTGATCAGTTGACAGCTCCGCCCTTCTCTTCACCCAAGTGTCCAAAACATGCGGCCTCAAATCAGATGATACGATCACAAAATCGATCATTGACCTTCGGCCTAGGGTGCTCTGGTACCACGTACACTTATGAGCATCCTTATGTTCGAACATGGTGTTTGTTATGGCCATTCCATGACTAGCACAGAAGTCAAACAACAAACGACCGTTCAGGTTTAGATCAGGGAGGTTGTTCCTCCCAATCACGCCTCTCCAGGTGTTTCCATCGTTTCCCACGTGTGCGTTGAAGTCTCCCAGCAGTACTACGGAGTCCCCTACTGGGGCCCCCTGCAGGGCTCCATTTAGGGTCTCCAAGAAGGCAGAATACTCAGAACTGCTGTTTGGGGCATAGGCACAAACAAGAGTCAGACCGCCCGACGCCTCACACCTTGGGCAACTCCGGAGAAGAATAGAGTCCAACCCCTATCCAGGAGGTTCCAGAGCCAAGACTGTGCGTAGAGGTAAGCCCCACCAGATCCAACTGGTAGCGCTCCACCTCCCGCACTAGTTCCGGCTCCTTCCCCCACAGAGAGGTGACGTTCCACGTCCCCAGAGCCAGCTTCTGCTGCCCGGGTCTGGTCTATCGAGGTCCCTGACCATCACTGCCACCCGTGTGACAGCGCACCTGACCCCAGCGGTTTTTCCCATGAGTGGTGGGCCCACAGGATGGATGGATTGGAGGCACCACGTAGCTTCTTCGGGCTGTGACGACCGGGCTCAGTGGCAAACCCGGCCACCAGGCGCTCGCTGTCGGGCCCTACCTCTGGGCCTGGCTCCAGAAGGGGCCCCGGGCTTCCTCCGGGCAGGATCTCTCCTTTCCTTTCCCTCTTTCGATTTGAACCATTTTTTGTCCGGCCCCTAATTGTCCGGACTAATTTGCCTGAGACCAATTTGCCTTGGGAGACCCTACCAGGAGCACTAGGCTCCAGATAACACAGCTCTCAGGTTCATAGGGACACACAAACCTCTCCACCACAGTAAGGTGATGGTTCCCAGATTGGTTGACAAAACAACCAATCTAAAAGATTCCCAGATTTTCTTCTGGGAAATAATGATGGGCATTTTTCACACAGTTTTCTAGATTACATTTGTAATGGGAAACAAACAAAATCAAGAGACCAAAAACAAGAAGTCATTAACTTGTGTGTGTCGGCATTGTTTTAAGCGTTGCTTTTTTTTAAAATAATTTTGTGGATCGTATTTGATTTGAAGAACTTTATACTCTTGAAAATTTATTTTACTAGAAGTAAATTAACCCTAAAATTGAATTATGTGTGCACAAAGTACTGTAAGAACTAAAAGTTAATTGCCGTCCAAACACTCCCAAATCAAACCGCTCAGCATATTCGCATGTAACTTACAAATGTGAGTTTGCATGTGTATGTGTGTGTGTGTTTGTGTGTGTGCACGTCCATGCCAGCACACTCTTCTATCGTTCTATTACATGGCCCAGTGACTGCGCCATCTCTCCAGTTTCACCCCTCTGCTCTCCCAGACGTCTCATATTGCCCGGAGGGATGGTGTTGATGTGGGAGGCAGAGGGAGGGGGGGGGGGGGTGACTACACACATTATCTGTCTGAGAGCAGCTCAAACCGCACGGCCACTGCAGCCTCTATCTCCTCTCTGCTGACTTCAACATCTAACATTTGGTCCCAATAATCTTACAGTTCTTTTGTTTACCAGTCACTGGCAATTGTTCATTTTGATAGGCAATAACTGCTTTGTTCACTGAGACAGAATGATGTGAAAAGTATCTTAGTAGCTTACAGTCAGATAATAGCATTCAATTAAACTTTTTTTAAAAGCCTAGAGATTATATTTCACTATGTGGCAAACCTTATGCCCCAAGTGCAATTTGTCAATTTTACTTGTTAGAAATATATTCAGCTGCAGATTAGTTTCTGATGAACATGCCCTCTCTTTTTATTTAAAACATTCTAATAAGTACATAACAATATCTATAGTTATCATAGAACTGTGAGTGTATCCTCACAGGTGGCTGCTAATCAATCAGATGGCCTGGGTTATATTTAGAATCAATTCTGCCCCCTGGTGGTGACAAGATAAAAGGAAATCCTCAAGTTAACTGGAGTGCATTTTACAAAAAGGTAAGCTGAGGTAAAAGGAGTAAAGGTAAATGTGCTGTTAAAACAATCATAAAGATGATTGGCATTTAAAATGTGATGACTGTTAGGTATGGACAGTTTATAATAATCAAAGTCTTATCATAAAGCAAAGGTCCGTCATTAAAGATATGAGTTGACAGCATAATGGCATAAAATTTATGAGTCATGTTATCTTCAATGGCAATCATTGGACTCAGCATTGTCTTATGTAATGTTATTCTGTTGGTTTCCCTTTCTGTTTATCATGTAGGTCAAGCAAAGAACAAGACAATATATATATATTATGAACAAAATGATTTCTTCCTGAGCTTTCGGCCTAATCTTGGCTTGTGGCTCAGTAACAATGTGGCATGTTTTTCTTAAATAGAGCTTAACATTATTTTGATGTTCAAGTAACATTGGGATGAATGGGAAAGATTTAGGCTTCTGTTGGTATTTGCCAGCCTCTATAAAGTCTCTTGTCCTCACTTCCTCTGCATCATTATGTTCTGGTCGGGTCAGGATCGGACCACACTGTATCTTCTCTGAGTAATCGTCTCAAATCCATTCATTAAAAAACGCCCTCAGCCCCCTCAACCAACGGTAAACACACAGGAAGTCAGCGTGCAGCAGTGTGAGCAGAGCTGTATTTCTCGGAAACAGGCGGTTCTATGTGAAGGTTCCACGAAGAATGGCGAGACAAGGAAACTTCCACGTTTACTTCGCCAACCTCACAATGCATCAGTGTAAGAGTCCCGAGAACAACAACAGGGCAGAGACGACTGTCCACACCCTCAGCGCAGAGCAAATACTTGTGCTGAAGCTCACCTTTTGTCAAAGCTGCATATAAACTCTCCAAAACCACACTGGGTGTTCTTTTATAGCTCTGATTAGAGTTGGGAGTATGAATGCTGTCAGAAAACACAAGTATTACAGAATTCCGAAACCAGTTCCTCTTCATTGCAGTAGTTGCAGCTGTGAATTCCCCTACTAATATTCCTGTGATATTAATGTCAGACATTTCAATCAACTGAGCATGAAGGCATTCTGGCCACCCACACACCGGACAGAGCGGACATGACTAGCTTTGGCCGGAACTTATTGGGAGGAAGAGCTGATCTGATGCAACAGTGCAGTTAAAAAAACCTCAAGATAGTTTTAAATCCGCGAGAATGTAAAAAATGCTTATTGGTGGATAACTGCAGGCACTGATTAGGAGTAGCTGGTTTTTAACTCAACTGTGTTGAATAAAAGGTTTTAGAAAAAATCTCTCGAGACATTTTACACAATTATAGCATATGTAACATCATAAATATGTTTTACTGAAGAACAGCGAGCTAGAAAATACACAAAAACACAATCTCATTGTCTTCGACACGTGTCGATTCAGCAATCACTTTTTTTTATTGTTTTACTGTCTTACTGTTTTACTGTCCTGCTTAACAACTTGAATGCATAATAGGTCTTGGTATCTCTGCAATAACTAGACGCATTGCCAGCCAGCGTTGTTGTATCGTCACAAAATAAAATACAGAAGAACAGAACAGTTTTCCCTTTTGAATAATAAAAATTGGTAGATGCATTTACACTGAGAAATATGAAAAAGACTTGAGAAACAAAGTTCTCCCATGAGGTCATAAACATGTCATAAAGCCACTGGTTTTGTTTGTGTAAGCATATCTTAAGGTGCTGCCTGTAATCACTGTCATAATAAGCAGGAATGATGTCACCTCTTTGTTAATCATTATCTGGCCTTGGAAGTACTCAAATGCTGCCTTTATTACCCAGACTGCATTTTCATCCTGTTCACATCCTGGAAAAATAAATAGCCATAAAACAGACTATACAGTACGTTTTAATATCTCCAGACAGAATAAAGGAAGTTAAATCTGCTCAATATAAGCATGCGCCCACACTTTGACCCCAGGCAAACACTGCTAGTCAATGCACAATAGACTCCTTGTTACAGCAAACTAAGTCCAAAAAAAAGCGTTTTGACAGTTCATTCTTTCACCTTTTGCCGTCTCATTCTCATTCTTTCCATGTGTCTATCTGTTTCAGTATCGAGGTGGCCCAGTGGCTGGAGAAAGTCATACGATGGTGGGCGTGGCTGCATCGTGTGCATGTGACTGACAGTGGCACAACAAGAAAAAAAAGACAGAGGAAGAAAAGCCTGAGTGCTCTCGGCTACCTCCCTCCCTCCCTCCCTCCACGCTCTGCTCTAAGTCTGTGGCCTTATATGCCTCTGACACACTCACAAACAGCTTACTGATGTGTGTGTGATGAAATGGGAGCAAGGGTGGCACACACATTACACTCAGCAGCTACTCTCCTCAGTGTCCAGTTCACCAGTCAAAGTCTGCACCACTGGGATTTTACTGTGCTTGCCGTGTTTGACAAGCAAACACAACACATCCATGAATTCATGTGTGCATGAAACTGTCGATGCAATTTGATATTTAAGAGAACGAGACCAGGAGCCACTAAAAGCTAGCGATAATAACAGGCTTTTTTCCAGTGACATTAGGGAGTGACGTGTCACGCCATCTTTTTACACCAAATTAGTCAGAACATGTTAAATTGAAGATGTTTACCGAAATGTGAAACCACTTGAGAGAATGTGCTTCAGCCTTTACCAAGAGGACAGATAACCTTTCCATCGTGCTTGACATTTGGTGCCTAAAATGTACACTTCAATAGAAGCAGGAAAACATACATAACCGTAATCGCACTAACCTGCGGGGGATATTAAATGTGTCACCGTCATTTACACTCTGCATACACCGCATATTCAAATCTAATTTTATATAAAGTATGCGAGCATTGCTCGAAATTGTCTTGTGATAAAGATCTAAAGCGTGGGATGAATCTCCTATTTAGATTTGAACAGCCTAAATTAAAATGTAATGCGGCACAAACACAAAATAGCAAACTGACTGTGCGTAGATAAACAGATTTATGTTTAGGAGTATTTTCACCGAAAGAGCCCAGTGTAGTTGGAGATTGATTTGCCAGGAGGCCTTTCAATCTAATACATGCTGTGGTGTGACTATTAAATATACAAAGGAGATCACTCCTCATTGTAAATTGTATTTTACATAACATTGCGTTCAGTAGCTGTCCTCTCTGATCTAGTATCTGGTAGAAGTGTCTCACTTTTGCCAAATAATAAAGAATCAAACGGACACTGGTTGAGTTTCAAGAAGCCATGCCAAGGTTAAACAAAGCGTTCACTGATCTACATGTATGAGGCCACTTCCTCTTAGATGACTTGATTTCCTCCTACTACAACTATTAGATGATTGAGAATTGCAACACAGCTTTTAAAATATAAATTAGTGAGGAAAACATTCAATAATCAATTCAGCATAGTGTGATCAGCTCTATTGTATTTTTGCAAACAGGCAAGATGAGCAAAGAAGGTAGAATTTAAGACAAACTGCACATTATGACTGAATGAATGGATCAATTATGTGGGTATTAACAAGTAACCTCAAGTATAAAACTAAACCCTCCCTCTGGATGTTATCTACTGTTGGAAAGTGTTCTGACAGGAGGACTTCAAAGCCAAAAATACCAACATAACAAAGGCTTTATCAGCTATACAGTATACAGTTTAACCTAAGTCACGGCTTGTGGTGCGCCTTTGATGTAGTGTGCAATCTGCAAATAGTAGAGGAAGGGCTAGACCAGTATGAAGGTTGGGACACGAGTCAAATTGAACCTCAACAGAGAACTTCATTGGAATGTTGTGTATTTTAACCTCGGCATGAAGATCCCTGATACACCACAGGTTTAAAAACAGTTTGTGTTTCATTCTCCGTCTGCATGTCCGTCCTTTAATTTTCCCCAAACGTAAATAGACGGTATAAAATATGAACGGAGCCTCTGTGACGTCACCCATCGGTTTCTGAAGAGCCGTTGTGAATCTCGATGTGGGTGGCTCCGGCCGTCGCCATTTTGGCAGGGTCCACTCCACTTAACTCCCGGCTTATCCAAAAATAGGCACAGAAGGTGGAGCTGACGTGGGTCCAGCTAGTGGCCAACCTGTCACTCAAAGCGTCCATGGCCTTAATTATGCACAAATTTAAGCCTTAATATAATTCAAACGGGTGAGTTATATAAACATTATCCCCCGTGCAGTTGTACTTGATACTGATTTGATACCACAGTGGAAAAAAATAAAATAATAATAATAATAAATCCCATACATACCCATCACATTATAACTTTATACTTTACCCAATGCACATTTTTACTGAATGGAGCCTGAACGCACCTTAATACAAGTCGACTGCACCTCCGATTTTGGCATTGATTTGGTGCCGAAGTATCGTTTCTCATGACATCCCTAATAGAGACTAAAACCGTTTTAAGAAGGCGGTCTATGGGGATTCACTCGCTTTTGGAGCCAGTCTCAAGTGGCCATTCAAGGAACTGCAGTTTTTTGCACTTCAGCATAAGCTTCATTTTTCAGCCTCAGGATGTTCGATGAATCGACTTCACATCTGAGGAGCCAAACGACGTGCAGTGTCAAGTGCAAGCTTGAGATCTACTGGGCATATGTGCATATTGTGAAGCGCATTGAGAGGGGACCCTATTAACTGTTACACTGGGTACGGCTTGCTCTCCGTCGCTCCCTACAAAATGACCATGGCTCACTACAGTACATTCAGAAACAGATAAAGAAAAAGAGACCGGAGCTCTACAGGAAATATTTATTAGTAATTGTATCGACAACTGTTCTTCCAATCGACTTCACACTTGGATAGTGTTTTACTCAGGGCCCAAGGAAGCGTAGTGTCGAGTTATTTGGATGAACGGTTCTTGAAAAAAGATGCAAGCAGCAATACCACAGGCCAAGCAATCTCTGTCATTTCCACATCTAAGAGTGAGCTTGTGGCATCTGCCTGATGTTATTTGTATCTACTTTGACACTCAAGAGAATTAAAACCATAAACTACTGCAGTACTCCCGTTTCATACGTGCCTGTTTGGAACTGGTGCAGCAAAGTAGACACAAATAACATCAGGCAGATGCAATAAAAAATAGAACAATGTGAAAGGCCGGTGTGTAAGTAGGACAGAGCCTCCACTCATCACAGCATTGTGAAATACCACATATTGTGTAGAATTGCTTAGCAGCAAATGAGAAGCTATCAATAGAAGTGTGTGTGTCTACATGGCTTATAGAAAGTGACAACACTGGGTGGGGGCAAAACCAAAGTATATGCTTTACAGACATTTGTTTACATAGGGCTGATCTGAAGAGGTATAACATTTGAATGTATACTATTTCACATAACTACTAATTGTGCTTTACAATAATGGATTTTTTTCCTGTAAGAGAAAAAACCCTCAATGTGTCCTGTTGCTGCTGAATCTGACATTTTAACTGTCTAAATTGGGTGTCAATGCACGGGATTAGAATAATTACAACATCCGTGTAGTGCCAAGTGTTAACTTCATTAGAACAGTCAGCGTTTAGCTATCAAAAGGGCAGACAATACAAGCATTTAAAACGAGCTATAAAAAAGGGGATTTCAAATGAGCAGTCAGCAGGAGGCAATTTCATTCGCCGGGAATCAGAGCACAGGTATTCCCCTTCTCGGCTGTCGAGGACAGTGGTTTGGATTGCGCAGCGGTGTTAGTATGCAAAGCATGATTTGGTAGGGTGAAGTGTGAATGTTAAGAATTTTTAAAACAAACCAAATCAGGGAAATAGTTTCCTTCATTCATTCAAAGAGGCCGCATGCTGTAACATCAAAATTCCAAGCACACCGACTGCTACACTGAGGTATGCAAGTCTGAGGAGGTTCTGTGACAAACACCATAGAGCATCTCACAGATTACAATGATGCCCACACTATTGACCACTTTTCTCCAAACTAAGCTGCTAAATATAGCGATGAAGAGGAGGAACTTCTTTCTAGAGCATTTCTTCTGACCAAAAGAACGTTCCAAATGCACTGATGTCATGAAGTCAAGCACTTCAAAGACAAACCGCTTTGTAAGACATGTTTGATGATGCTTGGTCTTGGTTATTAAAAGCTTAAAAAAAAAAAGTCTGTCACTTACAAAGTCTTTTTTTTCACCACATAAAAAAACTGTGATCTGTTCATTCTTCTATACTTTAAACAGAACATAAAAGACATAGACCATAACGTCTGTAATCATTCCCAGTGCCCTTTTTCTCACCAAACACACACACACACACACAAAGAAATGCGCAGAAACACATGCGCACACACCCGGGGGACTTCCAGACCAACACACCTCCACCCACACTCCACTTCCATCGCCTCAGGCGGTGAACCCCGAGACAAACACACATTCCACACAGGTCTGCTCACATTTACCCAGACAAACTAAGAATTGACACACACCGCCACCCTCCATTACTGCTGACCAAACACTCCTAAAGACAATTAGTGTTACAGCAACTCAACAAGCTGCTGATGACCTGGGAAGTCATGTGATAATCAATAACCATTTGCATCGTTTCTTTGCACACACACACACACACACACACACACACACACACACACACACACACACACACACACACACACACACACACACACACACACACACACACACACACACACACACACACACACACACACACACACACACACACACTCTCTCTGGTGGCACGCCTTCCAACCCAGAAGCAGACTCTCTGTAGTAAATTCACTGTAAGTCGCTCTGGATAAGAGTGTCTGCTAAATGACCTGCAATGTAGTAATAACTTTGAATATAGTAGGAACTACCCAGAGCAGTTAAATTAGTTAATTTAACAATTCATTTAGTAGTTAAATTAGCTCCATCATTACAATGTCATTACATCATTAATGTGCGGTTTATGCAGTAATGCATCAGTAATAATAATCCAATAAAGATTCAACCATTCTGCAAAGCAGGACCTTTACTTGTAAATTTCTTTCATTGTGATGACTTATTTATTACCGCTTTCACCACTGGTAAAGACAAATTAAATAGGGAGTTTAATATCTGTAACTAGGTTGTTACTTCTACTCCTACAGGTGGGGTTCAGATTCATATTTTATAGACCTGATCAAATGAGAGTAATTAATGCTTTGAATTATGACTGATTATCTGCTTAAGTGACTACTTAAACTTAATAATATGACTTTAAATGTACCGTTTTAATTTGTGTGGTTATGTGTCACCATGAATGCAGCGTTGCTCGACACTATTCATACAAAGAATGAAAATGGGAACTAGTCAGTTTCCCACAACCATGCTGAATAATCAACATCTTAAAGCCGTATAAAAATCATACAGCTAATCACAAGACTGTGTGTCAAGACACTAAAGGTTGCAGAGCTTGTTGTATGTTTTGTCTCAGTGCACTTCTTAACGACAAAAATAGGTGTGCGACTGACAGCCACAGACACCACACTAGCAATGCACATGCTGGGTGCACACATGCTAGACACACGCAAGCCAGTGCAGGTTTGAATAATCTCGGGACATATTTGTCTCACATAAATCCCGAAACATCTTTTAATACAAATATTTCAAGACGAAACTTCCTCAGTCGAAGCCCAGCGTCACCTCTCATTCAAGCCGATGACAAAAACGTGATTTATTTTTATTTTGGTACCAAGGCGTAGCTAGCAACCATTATTCTATCTATGACAACAATCATTCTGTCCTTCCTCATCTCACACAACACAGATTTAATTTGCTGATCAAATATAGGTCACATTCCTAGCAGAGGAGTAGCACAGTGTGTGGGTGGTTGTCTCTCGTCCATCATGGCCTCGTGTAATTAAGTCCTAATTCACGGCAGTGGTTCAACAGGTTAAACAATAGAGAAGTGTGAGATTATAGTTTCACTATGACTTGTTAACAGTTTAAATGATCAAGGCACACAATTACTACATTTGTTCCTATATTTCTTAGACATTAACAAATAAAGCAACAGCTGTTTTACACACATTAGCTGCAGTCTTTGCCATTGGAGGCAGACAGGCATTCTCCAATCATTTTGTGAAATGCCTCTATTGAAATGATACATTTGGTCCACTACTCTGTTAACACAAATCAGTGGTCAGATACAGCACCTTGTTTACAATCTATTTCATGCACAGCAAAAAGTAGCACAATTTTTAGTTTCAGTTCGTCACAGATGACCTATTATTCTTATTTTTATCTGGTTTAGATATTAAGTATGTATGAGCAGACATAGTTTGGCCTACTAGCCAAGCAAGTATCAACTGGTTTTAATTAAATAAAAAATGTTTAAATAAAAAATGTGTTTGTGAATATGCACCACCAAAGCACAACTGACATGATCAGGGCATGGTCTATCACCTGAGGTACAATCAGCATCAGAAATTAAGGAGCGAAAAGGGCAAAAAGGCCTCAAGAAATCTCAGAATGCCCCCAAAATGTTGTAAATGCCACATTTTTTAAGACAGTGGTGACTAAAGTGTCATACACTGGTATAATTAATATAACATTTGGGCAGGCCTGTGATAAAATAGGCGGCCTATAGGTATTTTTGCTTTGTTTAAATGTGTAGATGTTCCATAGTCATCCTGGTATCCCAAATCTACAACGAAAGAAACGTGAATATTTATTTTATTTATCAGTATTACTACCATATCATGAGCGCAGGCTTAACAATAGCGCTTGGCAGGCGTCACTGTGACAAGCTCTCGGAGTATGAAATGACAGCTGACAGCTGATGTGCACAGATCTCAACAACAAAGCCAAAGGAAAAAAAAAACAACAAGACCTAAACAAACACCTCTTACAATCTCACATCTTCGTGCAGATTCATTGAACTGCTTTAAATGCAAAGCCAACACATAAGCGACAAATAATAAAAGTATAAAAGTAGCGTCTTATCTTACCGGAAGTGACGTTGACAGGCTTTGGAGTTGAATATGGAGATGATTTCAGTGTAATCCAACAAAATCAAGTGGCCGGTGACGCGTTTTAATCTGATTAGGAGTAAAATATCCTGGGGGCAAACGTCACGTACATCCATGATGGAAGAACAGGTGGAGTTCCCCGGTTGCTGGCGGTAAAGCAGTTTGTCTTGGCTGCTTTGGTGGCAGTTGGTTCCTTCCCCTACAGTGTTAGCTTCATTTAAGGTAGCAACTTGTTAGCTTACTTGTTTCGTGCACTTCGTCCTCCACCAATGTAGTTACTTGAAATATCTTCCGACGGATATTTGCTTCGTTAAGTATATAAATTAGTAGCTGCTCATTTTTTTATTTCACGGCAAAGTCTGAATATTTCCAAACCTTTTAATTGGCGAGGCACACCGCACTATGCACCGGACTCAGACTTTTCTCACGCAACGGTCAAAGGTCAACCCCGCCCACATTGATATTCCAGACTTTTGATTAGCCAGATTATTATGTGACGTCACCAGGAAACAAATCACATTCTTTCATCCCGTTTTTACAGCGAGGAGGTGAAACAATGGAGAAGCATGACTTTAAGGCGTGTCCACTGTTTCAATTATTAAAGCACACAATTACTCATTTTGTTCCTATATTTCTTAGACATACCTGTCAACCCTCCCGTTTTTCCCGGGATTATCCCGTATTTTCCCTTCTATCCCGTTTTTCTCCCGGTTTAAATATTTTCCCGTAATTATCCCGTATTTTTAACCTTTCAATTTGCCTAATTTAAAAAAGGGTACAGTGGCCTCCGGTAGAGCAGGTGGCAGTATTATGTTTAGTATGAGCTGAAAAACGTTATCCGCCAGTAAACACACAGAAGAAGAAAACAGGAACAATAACACAGAAGAAGACGAAAACATATGGATGAGTCACAGTGAACGGGAGATAGATGGAGACGCAGCTGTACCTGCCAAAAAAGTTAAAACTTTATGTAAGTAACTAGACAAATGGGAGGAGACCTTCCCTTATTTAATTAAAAGCAGAGTCGGGCAAACTCGTGCTTTTTGTAAAGTGTGCCATTCAGATGTTAGCATCGCACACTGCGATGTTCGCCAACATGAAAAAGCGTCCAAGCACAAGCACGCCAAGAGGCACAAACACACACACTGTCAATGACTTCATGTGTGACAAGAACTGTGTCGGAGGCAAACCAAGTGACCAAAGCTGAGGGAAAGATGTTGATGGCGCTAAAAATAATGTAGCCTTCAGCTTCTGCGATGATTTCAGTCGCAGTGTAGCGACATGTTTCCCGACTCTGACATCGCAAGGAAGTCCTCGTGGGGGAAAACAAAATGCACACAACTCATCAATCATCAAATAAATTGATGATAATAACTAATAAATAAAATACATACATCTTATAAACATGTCTGTACAAGTAATACATACTTTAAATAAACATGTATTTCCTGAATGTATATACCCGTCCCTTATGTGTTTACGTTTACATTATATGGGTGGGGGCTGAGAGCTGTTCAAATATGGGCGGAGTCCGCTAAAAGAATTTCCCTTATTTTGAAATTCCAATGTTGACAGGTATGAAATATAGCAACTGCTGTTTTACACACAGAGCTGCCGTCTCTTCCATCGTGGAGACAGACAGGCATGACATATTCATATTCAGGATAATATCTTGGGGGCAACTCTCAAGTAGGCCTACGTCCATGATCCAAAAACAGGTGCAATTTCAAGATTTTAAACAGACAATTCGGCATCTGACATGCTGGCGGTAAAGTTGAGTTTATTACACATATTCCAGACTTTTGATTTTCCAGAATAGAGGCTACTAGTGACGTTTCCAGAAAACAAATAATATTCACAATCATTAAAAAATACATGCTGAGGAAAAGAAAAAAAAAACTTATTTAATTGGGCATACCTGTGGTGAATCAGGCTAGGCCTGAGTCTATCTTTTGTATCACCCCTGGGCTCTATATGATACCATCAACTATGTTGTGCCTGATAAGCATTCAACCTCATTGAAGTATTTCAAAAACCTGCCAACCTGGTTCATATGTCATCCATATTTTAATGCTGTGCTGTTTAGGGTCTGAACTGCCAGTAATCTGGGCACCAGATCAATCGTGTCCCTGTGATCCCCAGAAAATTAATCCAGCCATGTCAGACACTTGAGAGGCACTCTGCTTGTTTGGGTTCTTCCCCCTTTTGCCCCTCACTATACAATTTATGTTGTCATATTATCTTTTCATTTAGCAATGAAAGTGATTAATTAATAAGCCTACTGATCCCTTAACAGTTGGCTAGCTGTCACACTTCATCAACTTAAAAAAATAATATATATATATATATATATATATATATATATATATATATATATATATATATATATATATATATATTGTCAGTTACAGTTGACAAAACAGTCTCATCCCAAAGTCCACTTAGTAGCTCTGATGGGGCATTTGATCAAATGACATGATCTTCATCAGCTGATGGGAGTTTGCAATATAGCTACTAAAAAAATTGTGTGCACTTTAAGGACTCCTTATTAATGTTGCATTCAAGTTTAGTGATAAAAAAAAAGTAACATCTACAGTTCCATGACAACTCATGAGATGGGCCTATGATTGAAAGCTCCAGAGCTGCAATCAAATGTACCTGATTGTTTATTCAACTTCTGCTTCCAGGGTCAAGATTGAACTTCAGACTCAAAATCAGATGCAGTTTATAGCCTACATGCTTAGCTGTGTTTTTAAACCACTAAACGTGTCACATTTCACATTTCAGGAGGGCGTGGTTTCCATCATCTCGCAGCCGGACTGAGGAGGAGCTGGACATGTGTCCAACACACATATTGAATGTTGTAAACAGCGCCTCTGCAGCAGACAGCCCACACTGCAGCAGACAATGACGTCACATATTCAAAACAGCAGCAGCAGCAGGCAAGCCCAGGCAAACACCGAGTGATCACTGGACAGGCGATGCACGGGCACTCATCCGACCCAGACAGAGACAACCTGTGGACTGGACACACTGACGAGCCAGGGACGGTTGAAGAGCAACCGCCCCACATCAACTGTATTTATTCGACACGCGCACTACTGGCGTGTTTTTGAGCCGTTCTTGTTCCTCCTTGTCCTTGTACCTGTCAAAACGACCAAGTGACAGATTCACGGACGTTATCGCTGCAGATTTCACGACACGACAATGAATCTGGAGGATGATCTGACAAAAGCCGCAGCGATGGGAAACACGGCGGCGGTGGAGGATCTCCTGCGGGCAGGAGCTGAAGTTAACGGGGTGAACAGTTTAGGACGAACCGCTCTGCAGGTCAGTGCACCAGATGGGCTTCATCCGATAAAAGCCAATTTCGCACTTATACGTGTTTCATAAACAGAGTTAAAATCAGTAACTTCTTAATAGGAGCAAAGTTTCCAACCAGGCTTTTTAGGATATATTTATTTATTTAGCCTATGGCTTCAGAAAAAAGCAACGCACCTCAAAGTGACGGCACAGTCGCGTGAGCCATCGTGGACTGTAATCAAACTTACTTTTATTTAGGAACAACACTATCCAGCATTCCTATCTTTGCCTAGTAGAACTTATCATCAAGATACATTAAATTAAACAAAGTTTGTATGGAGCCTTTTGAAGGCTGCACGAGACATATTGAATGTTGTTCGGAATATAAATTGTCGCACTGCATTGTTTTTAGTCATTTTATACATTTGACAAGTGTGTAGTTGAGGATAAGCTTAATATAGAGCATATTATTATCATTAAACGCTTCCAGTATCACTCCCATAATTCCCAGAAAATCTCATCTACATGGGATTAAGTGTTAGGACCATTTTCTTACAGTCTAAAGTAGGCCGCTCCATTGACACATCAGCACAATTAACATCATAACACCTTCCATAGTATTATTTTCTAGCCCTTTTCTTTTTGTTTTGTCTATGAAAAAATACGTTTGTATTATAACTTGAAGTCACTGAGCTGGTGTTTAGGAAAAACACAGCTCTCCTGTCATTGAATATAATTCCTCTTTAAGGTTACTGAAAACGAAACTACATTTGTAATGAGCGTCTTTGAGGCTCAAATCAGGACGGACGGGATTTCATTCTTGCATTGCATTGTTTTGGTGCGTTAAACGTGCTTCAAGTGGCTCATCAGTCTCCTATTTGTCTGAAAAATATGACTTCAGATAGATTAAATTGGGGTCTACGCGGGACATTACGTTACCCTGCTTCATAAAGTCTCTTTACGAGACTATTATCTCGAGCGTCAGTTCACAAAGCTCTCTATGGCGAGGTCAGATCTAATTTGTCACATATTTCCAAATCCGATCGGTAAAATATCTGGGTGAAAATGGAGTATTTTTAATCAGTGGTTTATTAAATTGCAGGTCAAACTCCACTCTGATCCTTAGTGAGTAATGATATAGAGAATAGATGTTATGTTTTTATGGGGGGGTAATCAAATGAAATTAGATTGTAACTCACGGTTATACTCTCATAAAGGTGATGATGATGGGCAGCACGTCGGTGGCTCAGGTGTTACTGAAGCACGGAGCGGATCCCAACGTAGCGGACAGAAGCACCGGGGGCACCCCGCTGCATGACGCGGCCAGGACGGGCTTTCTGGACACTGTGCAGCTGTTGGTGCAATTCCTTGCTGACCCGCACGCCAGGGACAATAAAAACAACAGACCTATCGACTTGGCCCGAGACAAAGGCAATACAGATGTAGTCGATTTTCTGGAGGCTATAAAACATGACGCTGTTATCTGTATGTGTTGAATGGGGACTCTGTGAAACTGGGCCTGCGCAGGCCTGCAGCCTAAATTATGCATAGAATGTTTCGCTGTAAAACATTATTTATTTATAGTTGTATTTTTTTTTTTTAACGAAATCGGAGTTATCGATAGCAGTAAGGGTCGCTGTTATGACAAATAATATAAGTACAATATTGTTATTGGCCTAAAGATCTAAAGCCATAAACACAATTTGGTGTAGAATATTCCAAATAGCCTGGATAATCCCACTTTATATAGGCCTAGTGTACAGTTTTACGATAATATTTGTTTGGTAAATTGTATTTTTAAAATAGGATTATTGTTGTTTTACGTCATTTGAATATCTTTCCATGTCAAATATTTAACCAAAGCTATTCAAAAATGTTTTGCACATTCAACATTAGTCCAACTGATGCACAAAGCATTATCTTTTAGTCCCACTTCATGGTGATATGCAGAACTCGCATTTTATGCATTTTAATAAAATGTAATATTCATTTGAATTGTTTTAGGATATAAAGCAGATTAGAAGCAGTGGTAATACGGTTATGCTTCACATATTGTCTGAAGGATGGATTAATGAAAAAGTACCAGAGAATAAAAAAAAACTAAAACACAACACGCGATGATTATTTGACTTTTTTGTTTTTTATTCCGTTTAAAATTGTTTGAATAACGAGATATATATATATATATATATATATATATATATATATATATATATATATATATATATATATATATAAATATAAATATAATATATATATATATATATATATATATATATATATATATATATATTACTCCAGGGCGACACTTCAAACGTTAGTATTTAGCAGACTTCTCCTTGGATTTGCTTTTGCAGAAATATTGACAGAGAGACCAGAGCGGATGTTTCTCCTGACACGTGCGTGATGGATATTAGGCGACAGGCTCGTGATTATGTGGCCTCGGGTGACGTCACAGTTACACGCGCGTATAACGTCATTCATTAATTTATTTTTAATGAAAAGTTTGAGGCGATTTTTACAATTCAGACGGGACTTACACATGCTTGTACACATTTGTAATATTATAGGATATATTTGACAGAAGTTAGTTGTCTTGAAGCACTAAATTAGATTAGATTAGATAATAATTATTCTACCTGTAGAATAACTTCCTATATAAAAGGAGGTTACGTTATTGTTGCACTATGAATGGGTCGCCTTTATGAGTCATTACGGTATAGTGCGTTGCTGCCTTGCGGTACAAGAAACGAGAAACATATTGCAAATACACAAACATAAAATGGGCTACGTTTTGGCGAGTAAAACATTAGCCTGGTTTAGTTCAAGTCTGGCAGTTTTTATGGCTTTACGCAACCAAGGGGGGGGGGGGAAATCCCCCAAACCACGACTGGTATAAATAACATTGTTGTTTTGTCTCTTTTGAGTTTAAGGCCCGTATACAACCTTATATAACCTTTAACATCTGAGTTATGATTCAGTTTGTATCTAAACAAAGAATTATGTTTCTCATATGTCAAACTGTTAAGATTTAAATTATTCAGTGAAATGCTCAATTCAGGAGGATATAAATGCACTATGACTTCATCCTTTACGTTTATTTTCTAATTCTTATTCTTTAGCCTTTTTAGCACAGACTAAATAGTGATCCATCCTGCATATTTTATGAGCATGTGATTATTAAAAAATAAAATACAAACTGTAAATGATAATCAGTTCAATTTGCTTTAAGGTTTTAATGTTATCCGTAAATAATGTGAAGCATGACTTCAGAACCCTGTAGTTTTTATTGAGAGAAGTGCTAATGTGTTCATTTTGTAAGAGAAAAGCCAACAAAGAGGGAATACAAGGTGACAACTAGGTTTTGATTCTGTGAGGTGTGATGACGTTCAGGTGCAGCAAATACAGACCAGAAAAAAGAAAAGACAAACCTGAGCGGTAACAGAAGGACCAGCACTTCAACAAAAACGGCCAATTTCATTAGATGTTCAATCTTAATGAAAGATTTCAAGTGTGCATCTGTCATCTCTGTCAGTTTTAATAAATACTGTCAGTTAGCTGATTTAATGGTAACTGGAAAACAGTTTGCATGTACAGTGCAGATCTTATCCTAATATATATATATATATATATATATATATATATATATATATTATAATTATATATAATATGTAATATATTATATATATATATAATATAATATAATATAATATAATATATAATATAATATATAATATATATATATATATAATATATTACATATAATATATTATATATAATTATAATTATAATATATATATATATATATATATATATATATTGTTTCGTGAATCAGTCATGAAGAGCAAACACAAAGGAAAGTGTTCCACAAAATATCTTTTTTAAATGTGCCCCGAAAAGCAAAGACACAAATATTCCCAGTATTAATAAAAAGACAAAACTTTGCTTAAGGCATTTAAAATATTTTACTTAACTGCATCTGTTACGTTCAAGACATCAGATTTTAAAAGTATTACATTAGCTGTAACTAAAGGCAGTAACAAAGTATTCATGTGCTAAACTTGCAAAGCATTATTATTGTATCCTGCATTAACAGCAATAAAGACACCAATGGTTTACAGGCAAATATATACACTTTAAATGTTAAGACCACAAAAATGTAAATCCACAAAAAAATGTATATCTAGTATAATCTTTAGAAGACTTAAAATCTTTGTTGATCTTTTGAGATGTTTTGTACCTTAACATGTGGTGACAGAAAAGTGACGAGACTGATGAGTGACCTGTGATTGTATGAAGAGGAGGTTTAATGAGGGAACTTTGAAACACGGAAACTCCAGCTGAGCACAGAGAACATGCATTACTTATGTGAGGCACTTTCTTGTGATTCACTGATGAAAAATCCACAGGCAGAGTTGAGTCTGTTGTCCGTGTCGGTGTCGGTGTCGGTGTGGGGGTGGGGGTGTCTCGGATCCTTTTCTACTTCATTGTTTTCTGCACGCTTAGTGTTTTGGTAACATTACTGAAGATTGAGCCATTGACTGTAACAGAAGGAGCAAAACAGCTTTTTTTAACAATAATTTCATTTCGATCGTGTGAAAGTAGCGTTAGTTTCAGGGTAGTGCGAGGCCAAAAGTTAACTTCCTCAGAAAGTTGCAGAGAGTCATGGGACAAAAACCTTGTTTTTATTTTTTAAATTAAAACGGATGTGCCTGTTATCGTAACCACAATTCAAATAAAATAGATGTATTATTAGGGAGCTTTTATTATTATTATTATTATTATTATTAGGAGTGTTTCCAACAAACAAAAGATACGTTTTGAATATAAATACTTCCTGCAACCTCAAAGTACTTCAAGCAAGTTAAAAAGTATTGTTGCAAAGGATGTAAAAACACTGCGAGTCATGTGGTTAAGATACGTGTATTAAACATGTGCACTGTTAATTACACATTTAATATCTAGATCACCACGTATATTGAGTTAACACTGTAATATGTAATGCAGTCGAGGTGCTCAAGGTTTTCAAAGTTAAAGCAGTTTAGTTTTTGTTTAACACTGTAAAAAGGTGCAACACAGCACAATGGCCGTGTCTGAGTCAGCCTCGCAGATGGAGGAATCATTGCTCACTTATGGCACCTGGACCTCATAATAATAATAATAATCACCTTCATGAGCGGGTCGGAGCGCTACTGCTCCAGGTGGTTTCATTATTCTTTTTGAAACACGGTTTAAGAAGTGGCTCAGTGAGCCGGGAGGCAGTATAACGTGAGATCTGTTTGAGATAGCCAGCTAAAAAGGTAAACAGACCCTTCTTTCACAAACTCTGCAGAGACGCAGTGAATGGAAATGAATCATCATAAAGTTGACAACTTACTTTCAAGGTCTTTATTGTCTGAGTCCAGTCCATCTGACTAATCTGAGGTATCGCAGTCAGCAGGATAGTGCTGGCTTTGTTGGCGTTCTCCTTCATCGTCTTCAGTACGTTGTCAACGCAGACCTACAGGGAAGAAAAACAGCCTGCGTGTGATAACAATCACTTAAAGTGCATTTCACTTCCTTTAAGTATCCCGGTCACTTTCCCTTAAAATGTGCTTTGACATGCATCCTTACTGTTGGTTAAGAGATTGTTTGCACTGTGGATGACTTTGTATGGAATAAAATAAAAGCTGCTGTGTAAAATACATTTTCTATAATATTAAAACATCAGATGTGTTAATACGTGGGATACGGGGATTGGCAGAAAAAGATGACATTTTGAGCTGTGAAACAGATTATAAAAGAACTTTATGTGAATATCTTATCGGCACTGCTGTAATACTTATCAAACAATACTTTAAGTTAGTGCAGAAATCAATATCATCAAGATATGGCAAGTTTAAATAAAATAAATACATGTTTAATGCAAAATGAGCTGTATTCCACCGTCTACTTAGACTCAGCTCTGTCCTGGACAGCAAGGTGAGCTGGTGAAAGTTAAGTTTAGTTTTATCTCAAGTTTATTCAAATCACAACACGACCGACGAGTCAGCCCCAGAAATAGCCGTCAATATAAGAAACAATTCACATCAGTACATTGTTTCTCTGGCAGCCAGCTGTGCCCTGTACTCCTACGACTCAGTACCTGGTTTTGAGTGATGAGCAATTTACCTGCCATGTCTATGCACATTATTCACCTGACTAACATCACAACAAGAAGGAGGATTCAAATCAAAACAGTGCAATAAGCATGCTAATGTAGTGCGTCTGCCACACGTACAGTGTATAGTACAGTAAGTTACAACATTACTTGTGTTCTGTGCGTGTGTTTTCTCCCGTAACCTTAATTAACCCTTCCCACGAGTGCTTTGTTTTCATGTCACATTCAATGACTTAGTTCATGTTTTTGTGGTATTTGCCAGGATGAAAACAGTGAAGCTGATGACTCAGAGTGACTCAACCTCCTCTGGCTGGGCTTCCGCCGGAGGCTGGCAGGCAGACTGTGGGGGGGGGCAGGAGGTAGTATGAGGCGAGGGAACGGAGTGGGAGGGGGGGGGGGCGGCGGAAGGATGTGTGGTGAGGGCTCGGCAACAGGAGGGGGAAGAGGTCAGCTGCAGGAACTCGGAAGAGCAGTTGTGAATTTGTGACAAATAAGCCAAAATTCGCCCACACGCAGTATATCAGCCGCTGTATCCAGAGTGTTTGACAGAGAGAAGGTCACTCGGAAGCCAAACCAAACCACAAATAATCTAGTCTGCTTACGGAGCACAGATGGTGAAAACCTTTGTTGAGATCCCATCATACTGATAAAATGAACCACAATCTTGTCTAGAGAAAAGAAAAGTGATGTGCCAACTTTAGACACTGCAGAAAACGTCAAAATAGGATTTGAAGAAATAGAAATACTTCAAATTCTTTATAAAAGCAAATACTAATAACTTTAGATTACACTCACAATCAAACACTCCTCTGCAAATCTGCTACAAGAGGAAGTGACAGAGCTACTACCAAAAAAGTTCATGTGTGCCATCCCAATGTGACCTATTTAGTTTCTTTGTTAAAAGCAATGTGTCTATTTATATACATTGCTTAATGTAAAGTGATGGATGTCGTGCTCTGTGCAAAAAACTGAGGAACATTACACAAGTACAGTAAACAAGGACAACTCAGCGATTACTGTACTGCATCAAAGCACCAATGTCCCTCTATGTAAGTTAAATAAATGTAAAAAGTATTTATATTCAATGATAAATCACCAGGTGCATTAATGAGTCCTGCTACGGCAACCAAAAGATGTCCAACCTTTGTTTTGCTCATAGACTCTCAGGCCGTCCGGCTGCTGTCATCACCATTGTTCTGAGATAAACGACTGTTACCTTGATGATGTGTCGCAATCACACTTATAGCACAGAGCGTGGGAGGATTGGATATATGCTATTGGAACACTTTGACACAAGTGGTCCACACCTGCGCGTTTTAATGGGACAACACCATTTTAAATCTGAAGAAATGATTTTGCAGAGCCGATGGTTTTACGTGTCTGACCCTCAGGGCTTTCTGGACAATACTTTGGAAATCACAGGTCTAAAGAGTAAAGATGTAGTGGAGGGATGTCCATCTGAGCAGAGCATGAAGTCACTCTCCCTCCGTGTGTTGTAATCCCAGTTTCTCTGTGCTTTGTTTACATTGTCAGTGCGGCCGCGTGTGCCTTTTAGTGCATGTGAGTCTTGTTTGTTTGTCCCACTGGTTAGCTAATGGCCGCCACTTTGCACTGCACTCATAAAAAAAGGTGGCTGGTAGCGCAGCCCACCCTCGGGTTACCCCCAAGGTTTAACACGGTTAGCTCTGTCAGCACTGTTACCATTGTATGCATTGTTAGCACCATTAGCTGCTAGCCCCCGGCTTAGCCTTCTCAATGTGGAGGCAATCCTCCTGCTCTGAGCACCGGGAGGACTAGAATAAACCTAGATATGAAAAGGTGAAGAGAATATACCGTTGAGTTTGTTCATGTATTAGTGTCATGAACCATGAAGGTGAAGTAGGTAGTGAGTAGAGTAAAAAGAGTAAGGCACCACTGTAGCTCCAGTAGACCAAGACCAAGCTGTGATCGTGAGCAGGAGAAGACAGTAGAGAGGGGAAGGACTTCTCTTTGTTCCGTATGCAACATAAGGCTGCGACTATCTGCTACTATCTATCCTGTGCAGCATGTTGTGCCTCACCCCAAGTTACATTAGCCATCTTTCAGGTCGGAGAACTTTTCCAGGTTGTTTTTGGCCTCCCTTCTTTCCTCTTTCCAGGTGGAGTCCATCTCAAAGCTACTACGATAAGCTTTCCCTTTCCATGGTAGCATGCTGTGCAATGATCTAGTTTAGCAAAATTAGCTAGTAAGCTAACAATAAGAGAAGATAGATCCGGGTGAAGTGTCAAAAACTAGTTTAGAAAAAGTAGATATTATAAAAGCATAAAAATAGATGTTTGCTGCATACACAGTAGATACATAATAAAATGCTATATTTAGCGAATGCTTTTATATATATATATATATATATATATATATATATATATATATATATATATATATATATATATATATATATTTTATATTTATATTTATATTATATAAATATAAATATATATATATATATATATATATATATATATATATTTATATTTATATTATATATATTTATATTATATATATATATATATATATATATATATATATAATAGCTTTTATCCAAAAGTTCTCCAGTGATGGTAACTGAAAGCTAAAAAATACCAACTTAGAAAAGTTAGCAACTAAAGAAATAAAACCTAAAAGGCGAACAACATATGATAAATGTGTCACTGCTGGCCGGATAGACGGAGAAACAGGAAGGAAGTGCCATCACTCAAAGTGCACAATATCTAGGGACAATAATTGATGAAAAACTGGGTCACATGGGAGGATTACAACTATTATCATTCACGCGGATGCTTCAACAGAGTGGACGGACATTATTATTTTATTGTTTATATGTAGAGAGTATTCTAACTAATTCTAATTTGTCTGACTGTTGCCACAAAGAGTTTCCAAAAGAATAAACCAACTAACCTGCATCACACTTTCAAACCAGGACAGAACACACAAAGTAATAAAAACGTCTGTTATGACCTCCGGCCTGCCACTCACCGCCTCCTCGTGCTCCTTCCAACAGTCGTAGTCTGTTGCCATGGCGATGCTGGCATAGCACAATCCCGCCTCCTTGGCGAGGACCACCTCTGGCACCGTGGTCATATTGATGACGTCAGCACCCCACTGGCGGAACATCAGGCTCTCGGCCCGCGAGGAAAAGCGCGGCCCCTCGATACTCAGCATGGTCCCTCGCACGTGGCATTTGACCCCCAGGCTCCTCGCCACCTCCACCAGAACCTGCAGCAGGACAGACAGTTAGTGACCGTCTGAATAAAGCCAGAGGAAGAAGAGGCGGGAACTGTTGAGGTGGTTTTAACATAAGAACATAGTCAGAAAGAAAACAAGCCAGTAAAAGTAGAATAAAGGCGACAGTATCGATGAGTTTGTGCCTTTAAGAGTTCCAAGTTTAAAAAAAGATTAAATGCTATTACATTTTTCTTGCTCAAAAGACAGAATGAACTAAATATTAAACTCTAATCAAAGTTCAAAAAGTGTAAGTGTACACATACGTTTGCCTCAAAATGTTTCATGTATGTAAACATTGTTAATTTAACGTCCTTCATTAAGCAAATCAAATTTATTATCGTTAAATGCACCCATTTAATGTCCTTTATTTTGACATGACGCTATATAAATGTAATATTTAATATTTATTTAGACAGTTAAATGAAAGTTACATGTTACAATGATAATGGAGTACAAAAGTTCAGGAAGTGACACGTATGAAACGGGATACATGTGCAGGTATTTGAGGACTCACCTCTCTGGTTCTGTTGCAGAAGGGCTCAGCCATCGGGATGTGACTCACTCCTGGAGGACTGGAGGGCTGCCCATCGTACAACGTCTGAGCTCTCTTGGTAGTCCTGGCAAAGAGAACAGGAAGTACTGAAGGTTTGTATCCAGGCAAATTACAGATGCCATGGTTAGGTTGAACTTGTAAATGTACCAAATATAATAATGACTTAGTTTGATTGGTTTTGAAAATGTGAAAATGTATGCTAATGTAGTAATAAACAATAGACTATTAAAAAACTTTCATGTCAGACTGGGGAATATATATATATATATTTTTAAATGAAAGTAGAAAAAGTAACTGTGTTTATCAATAACAGAGTGCACAAAACAATTATAAGAAACATTGTCAACATGAACACTATGAACCAAGCAGCAAAGTAAAAGTTATTTATGCTACGATCATAATCCGAATAATAGCATATATATATACATACATATATAAATATATATATATATATATATATATATATATATATATATATATATATATATATATATATATATATATATATATATATATATATATATATATATATATATATATATATATATATATATATATATTTATTTTGTATTGCTTCTTCTGTTTAGTTATATATTTTTTAGTTATATTTTATATTTACTGATTGTCTGTAATGGAGCCTCCCAGCGAAAGCATGTCACACGTTTGTACTTGAATAACCGGAGTGACAATAAACATCTTGAATCTTGAATGTGCTGTTTGAAATCCTGTAAAGCAGCCACGGCTTTGATGGTAAACTACAAGTTTGGTTGAATTATTTCCGGCATTAAACTATTCGACATGTTATGAAAAGTCTTTTCACAGCTATTAACAGACAACAGCAGCAGCCTGGTCTCTTACACCATGCCAACAACGGTCGTCCAATCTCCAGCACTGCCGAGTCAGTGGGGTTCCTCCAGGCACAGTGCCACCCTGCAGCCTGCAGCTCTTTATGGAGACTGACTCACTCAGCCCTGACAACATCAGGGTTTTTGTGACTCCCTGAATCCTCTCAGCTTGTATGATAGGGTGCATCATATATAGATCATTATGTAAAGGGGGAATTTTAAAAAGATTTCTCAGTGGTTCTTCTATTTTCCCAGGGATTGCTTAGTCATACCACAGTTATCTCAGACATCCAAAATATGAACGTCTCCGTCAAAGGTAATCTTTTAAGTTGATGCCCAACCCGATCTCTTACTCATAACTCTGGCATTGGAAGTCATTACTTAGATTGAGCCAGCTGCAGCTCCACCCTTCTGAGAATCAATAACAGTAGTGTTTGGGACAAACTTTGAACGGAGTACAATGCCTGTTTATGCTAAAGAAATCGAGTTATCTTGAGCTGGCATGTCAGGATCATTGTTGCAAAGAATGGCTCCCTCAGCCTATAATTATGAAATATTTGAATCATTCCTAAAATGCAAAAAGCACTACTAAGCATTATATAATGTACACTGCAACACAGTCACATCGTATCAGGTTGTAAAAAGAAACATCATCGGATATTATCATATCATATCAAGCACCCATGTTAGGTCTGTTTTGTAATATACGTTATATTATTTCTATTTTTAATCACTGAAACATTTTCAAACATTGATAGTGACGTAAAGAGCAGACCAGCTTGAAAATCAAATCAAGAGTTAAACTTGGAGGTTTTGCCGCCTCAGTGCAAAAAGCATTTAAGGTCCATGTGACACAGTAATGCTTGAAACTCAACAAAGCCAGCGGCACTGACCAAGTGTTGTGGTTTGTAGTAGCCATAGAAAACACACAAACAGAAGTTACATGAATAACATTGTGTAATCAATGAAGCGAGGCCTTCACAAACGGGCGGTCACAAGCTGCAGGACAAGTCTCGACAAGTCCCAACAAGACACTTCCTCATTTCTGATAAATAGATATGTTCTGTGCTTGACGCTGGCTGTGGAGCTGTTCACCAACGTACGGCGAGCAAAACCACAAGCAACGTGATGCAGTCGTAAGCAAGCATGCAGAGGAACACACTGACACGACTGTGGGAACGCAGCTCACTACTAATCTAAATTCCGCCAGCTGTATAGCAACTCATTGGTAACATGAGCCGTCCTTCTGACACAGCACCTCTCACTGCACGTATTGAGTTATTAGATGGAATTTGTGCAATCAGCTAAACTGAGAGACTCTCACACTTCCCACAGAGTAATGCTACACATTAAGTGTGTATATATATATATATATATATATATGCTTCGAGGTCAGATACTGCGGACAGAGTTTGCTTTCTCATGTCAGTGAATTGAATGAATTGAGAACTGAAATTCTCACAACACAGAGAAAGAGACACAATGAAATGAAACATGAGACAGACAGGAAGGAGCCCTGACGGTTTACAAAAATAACTCTAGCAACATAAATTGGTCGCGCTTCAAGTCGCATCACAGTGACAGCATTTGTCATTCTCACTGAAGCTCTGAGCAAATGATGACACTTAGGAGTCCAACAAAACATCAGGCCAAGGTTAACAATTCTGCCCATTGAATAGGATCGTAAATAAATATTGGCTTCGACAAATGTGTCAAACACGGTGAGTCACGTCCTTCATCCCTCTCTTACTCCGCTATCTGGAGAATCCGGTCAGTGAGATGTGTTGGGGAAATGTTGTGCAATACAGAATTACATTACAAAATGAGAACCACCTAATTTAAATAAGCAGTACCACTCTGAACTCATGAATGTTGGATTTTATTAGCTGCGTTAATAATAATAATAATTAGGCTGTTGTATTAGTGATGTGATTTAGTTTAGTGTATTACTACATTTGACAGGGACAGTGCATATTAATACAATTTCTTAAGACATGCCCGAGTTAGTCAGAAATGCAAATGTTTCCTCTGTAGTCCCCCGGCAGACAAAGCTACACACGAACACCGAGCAACCAGGAGGAGTCGGACAGAAATTGGGAAATTAGGTTTTTAAAAATTGCCGGGAAAGGCCGACTGTCTCCACTAATGTTTGTGCCTTAAGACACACAGCTGCTGTATGTTCCGTTACCCATACTACCACACTCTTTAGCATGCCAGGAAAAGATTTAGTACGTGCCAATACATAGTGGCTCAAACGCAGTGTGCCAAAAAAAATACCAGGATGTCCTACAGCATCCCGTTGCATTTTGCAGTATGCAAGCCAGCATGCTTTTCTGGCTATTCTGACCCACAATCCTTTGCACCGAGGATATATGTGCAAGAGGGTCAAAGTTCATGGTGCAATATGTCCCAATTACAAAAGTACATACTTTGTAAGGGAAGATGCAGTATATACTCAAAGTGAAAAGAGGTGATTTGGAACGTATCCCTGTTATTCTGTGTATTTTGTGCAGCCTTTATATTCAGGTCTTCATGTTATCACGTGGAAAGAAGAATGAAATATCTGAACCATAACCTGCAGTTGTGTTCGCATCCCGCTCACCTGTCAATGAACTGATCGATGATGACAATGTCTCCTGGCTGAATCTCGTCCCGGAGTGAACCACAGGCTGTGGTAACCAACAGATGTGTGCAGCCCTCTTCTTTTAGTGCCCAGATGTTGGCCTGGTAGTTCACATTGGACGGCATTATAGTGTGTTGTCTCCCGTGCCTAAAGGATGGGAAAAAAAGCAGCATTCAAGATATACATTGTTTATAACATTTTCATTTTAGATCAACATCCGAGACATAAAGAATATCGATAGGCATCTCATTGTTAGATGGAGTGAAATATTAAAAAGATGCAGTATACATTATGTCCACTAGATGGTGCTAATAGAGAACACATTTTTCCTAATTCCCATTTTAGAGTAAAGTTCAACGCTCTTTCTTACCTTGCAAGGAGCACACATTCCACGTTTTTTATCTTCCCCAGTATCAAAGCATCGGATGGCTGTTCAGGAAAAGCAGAATAATCAAATTATACATAAAAACACTACTGTAGGAAAACAGCAAAACAATGCAAGTACAGATTATTGTTGGCAAAACGAACCTTTCCAAACGGCGTGTCAACATAGCGCTCAGTCCTTCCCTCCAAGATGTCTGGATCATTAAGGCCTGAACCACCAATTATTCCAATCTACACAAAGATGAGAAAGTCATCAACACACAACTACATCAGAATTAATAACCAACACTTCCATTTGTATACTAACGTATAAGACGCACAAATAAAACTTTTCAGAATGTGTTTTCCATACAGGATAGAGAATAACAGTATAGGCAAAACACTAAATATTCAAATCACTCACTACTTCATTAGCATCTGATAAACTGGAAGACAAGATGTGGTTATTTCCCCCCTAAAGGAGAGAGCTCTGTTTGTACATGTACAGTTAATAGTGAGTTAACAGCATTGCTCCAGGGTAAGTGTATTTACTCAAGTACTGGACGTTTACTGAAGCTTTACTCACTACACATTTACTTTATAGTTCATAGTCAGTCAACATTATTGCTATTTACCAAAGAACTAGCAAATATTGTGCTTTTCCCCCCCCACTCCACTACATGTATTTGCAGATTGAAATATTACATAACTACATATGGTCAGAAAATATAATACGTAGTCATAGATTAAACTATTTACAGTATGTTAAATTGGTTCCACCTTGAATCAGCTACAACATTGAAATTCTGTGTACACATTAATCAATGCATTAATAATAATAATAATAAGACATAATTATTACAACATAGAGTTGTTGTTGTGTTGTATATTTTGTTGATAATACTTGTAGTTATTTAAATCTTTCAGCGTGGTATTGCTACTTTTAGTTAAGGTAAAGACAGTGGTGGAGATTCAGATCATTTACTTAAAAGTACTAATACCACACAGTAAAAATACTCTGTTACAAGTAGCCTAAAAGTCCTGAATTGAAAATGTCAAATTCACACATTCAATACAGAAACATGGCCCATGTGACTGTACTACTATTATATATCATATCATTACAGGAGTATTATGTTGCATGCATGAATAATGTAAAAGCAGCATTTTTTGTTGTAGTTTTGTAGAGGGCTGCAACTATTTATAATCCATCCATCCATCCATATTTATAAGGAATGTCTTTATTATTACAGCTATACTTGTATATCCTGTTGTGCAGTTTAACAAGACATCATTATTTAGAAGCTATGGGGTGTAAAGAAGGGGCCAATTCTCAGTTTCAGGTAATTATACACTTGTGAAAACCTAGTTATGACTATTATATTCACAATAATTCCCCTAAATCCTACACCCTGTCCTTTAATATAATATAGTGCAAGACTATAAGTATCATAATATAGAACAATATGGTGCATTAGGATGTAACATGGGCGATGAGACATAGTAATAACAGTGTAATGGTGTAGTATTAGTATACCACATTATATTACAGCAAATAGTACAACATAATGTAAACATACAGCTGTCAGCTGTCAGGGTGCACTCTGCTGGCCACGTGCAAGATCAACGACACTTGAGATCACCTTTGACGTTAGCTTTTTTAACAGTTAGCTTACAAATGTTAGCTGGTGTTATTTAGCCACAGCCGTTAAGTTTAAAGACTGCCGACTACACGTAACTACAATTAGCTTTGCTAATACAGTAGGATGCTAACAGCTAGTTAACGTATTTCTTTCCGCACTTCCATGTTTGTCACAACAACACATCTGTCCTGAAACCACGTTACCCTAACATTAGCTCATTCATTGATTTCCCTGTCAGTGTGCTCAAACACACAATGTTTAGTTAGCAGCACGTTCAACGGGACATTAAATATTAGGTTATTACCTTAATGGACACCGCAGAAGCCATTACGACAATGTTGTTGCCTGTAAAAGTGAAGATACGTGAAGAAGTTGTGAGGATGAAGACCCTTTATAGCAACAACCGTTACATCCGTCTGCACAGCTGACAACTCTCTTCCGGTTTGATGTTTGCCTTCAAAATAAAGGTGTGGCGATAAACCAACATTTTAGATCAATAGTCTATTTTTTTATTTATTTACCCTTCAGCAAGTCGTTGGTTTCCATTCATTTAACTACAAAACTAAAGTTTACTCGTCACAAGCTTGAAACGTCCCTGTCATCCATCATTGAACACTTGTCACTTTACCTTTTATTATATTTATTTATATTTATATATATAATATATATATATATATATATATATATATATATATATATATAATATATATATATATATATATATAATATATATATATATACATATATTTATACATATATATATTATACATATATAAAGTGTATATATACATATACTGTATATATACATATATATATATAAAGTATATAAATTATATTATATATTTATGTATATATATATATATATATACTTTATATATATAATTTATATATATATATATATATATATATATATATATATTGATATACATATATATATAATTGATATACCTATATATATATTTATACAATATATAAAGTGTATATATATATATATATATATATATATATATATATATCTATTATATATTTTATGTATGTATATATATACACTTTATATATGTATAAAAATATATAATTATTATTATACATATAAAAACTTTAATATATATGTATTTATATAAAGATTTGACTGTAAGAATAATTATTTTCCTGATTTTTCCTGAATGAAAGATAAATTAAATATCAGTGTTTATTTAATTAACCAATTTTTAGAATTGAACAAAAACCAAGAAATTAAAGGTTTTGCATCCAACCCTTCTACACTGAAGACCAGCCCAACCCTTTGCATATTTATATCGTGGGAGGGATATGAAAAACAGAGACAAAGGTCTGTCTCATGAATTAGAAAGTGAACTCTAGCGCTACCGCTGTAGGCTTATTTGAGGAGGAACCGGATAGGTTTGATTTAGCTACATTTGCATGTAAATTATGACTACTCATCTGATTTGTGATGCTACAAATCTATTTTTATTGTAAAATGTTCTGTCATTGCACCTTTTTCAACTCAATCTCGTTTTCTTCGAAAACCATCTTTCTACGTAGGGGTTTAAAAATAAATCTGTTTATCCGTGTTGAAACACCAACACCCAAATATAATGATTCTATAAATATGTTTACACTGCCTTTTATGTAACAACTAAGTTTAACTAAATATATATATTTTTTAAAATCTTAAACACACATTGAGTTAGTAAAATAACAAAGCCTCAGTTTAGCTTAAGTCACATTAAGACAGTTAGCAAATGTATGTCCCAGCTATTATTACCGTAATATCACCTCAACCATACTTAACCTGCTCCGACATGAAATAAAAACAGAAAACCAACAGCAAACAGTTGCTCTTTACAATTTATTTTAAATAAAATGAATTGCCAAAGAGCCCATTCTGAAATCCAAACACCACCTGCAGATAATAAGTACTACTCCATGTGCAGCAGGTAGAAATGATTTTGCCTCAAGAATAAAACTGACTGATGACAAAAGATCACTGTAATCAATATTATCCCTGAGCACCATAGAAATTAAAATACATCTAATAAAGAAAATTTATTTCCTGAATAAGAATTGACACTTAAAGGATGTGCGACTCCCAATAAAATTCCATTCTGCATTGTTCATAGTGGCACTTTGCATGTTAAATAGTATTGTTTTAGGCATCAAAACACAGTCATGTAAGTCAGCGTCCAATGAACTGTCAATGCAGAAAACACTTGTCGTGGCGTTTAAAGGGATACGTGTTCTGATGTAAAATACTGCTGGCAGGCGTTAGCTGCTGAGAGTGAACCCATCAGTTCCCACCACACGCAACTTCCATACAACTACTCCTGAGAGTCCGGGGGGGTGGAGTCGACTGGGCCGACTGGGCCGACTGGGTCGACTGGGTCGACTGGGTCGACTGGGTCGACTGAGTCAACTGAGTCAACTGGGCAGACTGGGCAGACTGGGTCAACTGAGTCAACTGGGCAGACTGGGCAGACTGAGTCAACTGAGTCAACTGGGCAGACTGGGCAGACTGAGTCAACTGAGTCAACTGGGCCGACTGGGTCATCTGCGGTATCGTCGATGGGGTTGTCCTTGTTAGTGCTGCTGGCCTGGGTGACACTGTCATTGGCAAAAGTGTCGCTGTCACTATCGATGGTAATGACAGTGGGGGAGTGCTTTCCTGTGCGTTCATTGCTCCTGTGCCTTCTACTTTTCTTCTTGTGTTTCTTCTTTTTCTTATGGTGACGTTTGCTTCGCTCATTAGAGTTTTCCTCGTTGACGAGCTCCACACTGACGCTCCTGCTCGTCTTTCTTGACCGGTCTTTGGATTTTTTACTACGTTTCTCTTTGCTCTTTTTCTTTTCTTTCGTTGACACTATGGGAGAGTCACCTTCAGCATTTGAGTTGGAAGGTGCGTTTTTGGATGCTTCCTCCAAATGTCTTGTTTTGTATTTCCTCTTCCCACCAGGCTTGTTGTTGTGAGGTCTCCTTTTCGTTGAAGGGGAGCAACTGCTGGAATAAGTCCTTGAACGAGAATGCCTCCTGTCACATCTCCGCGAGTCCCTGCTCGGGCTCCTGGAGCAAGAGTGCCGATCGGAGTACTTGCGGCTACTGTAGTGGTAGGACCTCTTCTCTGTGTGATGCGTCCCACTATCATTTTTCTCTTGGCTGTAATGCCTATATGATTGATAGGTGTGATCAATGTCCCTCCTTTTATAATTTCTGTCAGATTTTGAGTAGTCTCTGCCACTGGAGTGAGAATAACCTCTTTCTCTGGACGGAGTGCCGACACTGCTGTGGGAGATCACCGGGCTCCTGCTGGAGTGTCTGCGCTCTGCACTTCTTGACCTCCTCTTTCTCCTATGCTCTCTGTCTTTTGACAAGCGCCTCTCCCTCGTTCTATCATTACTGTCAAATTGTCTATCTGTGTCTTTTCTGTCTGACTTACTGGATGTCTTGTATCTGCTGGATGTTGAAGAGCTACATCTTTCTTTTAAATCCAACTGATGATAGTGGACCGTTTCTACATTTTCTGACTGCCCAGCTCCACTTGGATCACTGCTCTGTGAAGCTATAGGACTGAGGCTGGAGAAGCGAATGTGTTGAGGTAGAAGAGGCACTGCTTTAACATCTTCACTGTCAGACTCATCAGAGTTAGAGGAGAGCTGGACCAGCTCAGGAGTCCTATCTACTGTTGGCTTAACAAAATTCACAATGACACAGTCATCGCTGTCATCAGACAGACACTCTGCATTGTTGACTTCACCTTCAATGACGTCTGTTTGGTTATGAGCACTCATTTGCTGTGGAGACGCTGCAAACTCTCGCGTCTCCTCCTGTAAACTGCAGTCTGAGTCTGAGTCGAGGACCGACAGACACTCTGCCCTGCTCTGCTCTGCGGTGGTAGAATACGATGGCCCCGGCGTCTCATCATCCCACATAGAGTGGCTTAGAGTAGATGTGGATTCTCCTGGTGGGTCCAAATCCACTGAGTGTTCCTCATCCTCTGAGATAGCTATTACAGACGAATTGGAGCTGCTGTCTTCATTTGAGGAAGGGTCTGGGCAGTCGTATGCAGCATGCTGGTCGTAGGCCTCCATATTGAAGGGAGACTTTGCAAAGCTGATGAACTCATGGATAAAGTGCTCTGTGCGCCCCTGAAGGAACGGCCTGAGCTCTTCCAGAATAGCTCCATCCTCCATATCATAACGTGTAATGCGCGACATGATGATGTGTTGAACTATGTTAACCAAAGAGCCGTGGGCCCCATATAGCACAATTAGTTCTCTTTTTAGCCAGGGGATCAGTCGATGTAGGCAGGCAGGATTTCTTCGGAAGAACTCAGCGGAGGTTTCTCTGGAGCGGCCACCGTCCCGGATGTTACGAATCCTCACCCCCTGTCTGTACAATTCCCTCCTAAAGTTTACCATTTCCTGCTCTCTGACATTGTTCACTGCCCTCCCTTCACTCGCAGCTTTCCTCTTGGCTGCCAACCTCATAATCATGCGCCGGATGTAACGGTCCTGGGGCTGTTGTGGAGGGTTTGCTGAAGCTTCAAACATTACTCCGTTATCTGGAGGTGGAGAGGTTCTTCCTCGCATCTGTCGATGGACTCCCGTAAGAGTTGTGCGGTATCTAAACCGCACTCCCCCAAAAGTCCCAAAAGAGGAATTCTCCACCGGCTGCAGGTCATACTTCTTAAAGTCTTGCTCCGATTTTATACTGTGATAGATAGAATTGAATGACTGTTTGCATAAAGGGCACTCAGCTTTGTTCTTGGACCACTCGTGAATACAGCGGAAACAGAACTTGTGTAGGCAGAGGTCCAGGTAAGAAATGTTGTTAAATATGTCCAAACAGATGGGACACTTGGAGTCCGGAGACACCTCGGCAGACATTGCTTCAGAGATTTTCCTTCTGCCCTTCTTCTGGCTCTGCTGCAGGGCAATCTTGATTGCTGACATGATCTGACATGATAAGAAAAATAAGGTTAAAACTTTGATTTGGAATTCTCACACCAAACAAGAATGGTAATGCAGCCATAGAGTTCTAATGAGGTGGTGCAGTAAGTCTAAAATTAGATATATAAACTTAAGTATCTTCATTTTACAATAAACCTGACAACTGCACAAAACACTTTACTGTTCATTGGAAACAATATGCAATTCAAGTCAATTTGATGCATCAGATTCATAAGGCAACTGACAGGTTTGCTAACTGAGACCTGCACAGAAAATCATATTTGATGTGCCAATTCAAGTTGCACATGCTGTACCATGACAAGAAAACAAGAGTTAAGCTCGTCTTTTCACAAATACAGTATAAACCAGATTCAACAACACATCATTGCGGAGGATTATGACCTACTGCTGTTAACATGCCTGTCCACATACAGGTAATCTTCATTATTCTAGTTATAATGAACAAAAAATATTTCAACAGATACTATTTTATATTACATAATAAGATTCTCAATGTTTAGTTTCATTATTCTGACATATCAGCTTAGTTAGTTATAACAAGAACATAACTGTCTCTCCACAATGTGTACATAAATAACCTTACATACATCCAAGAACCCTACACGTGCCTACTCATCTACTAACCTATAAACAAACTATTTGAATTTTCCATAATAGAACACGCTTTCATAATAACAAACATGTCTTGTGATGAGAAACAGAACAGAATAAATAACATAAATCGGTGTTTAACTCGAGGGATAGTGTTATAACTGTTGACAATCCGTGACATATTACTACTATCACTATCTATTCGAGCCGTACACATAAGATGCATACTCATCTAGGGCTAATCTTGATAGACGTGTCACCAATAATAAGACCACGTCGGAATAAACCCAAAATTAAAACGACACTCATGTTTTCGGTGAGCGTTAACATTAGTTAGCCTAGCCGGTTAGGCTCGTGCCGTGGCCGCGCACAGAAGTGGGTCTCGTTCGTGTTACAACAGTTGGAAATACGTCGGATTTAAGTGCTGATATCATCTCAACAATCCGGACATTTCCACAAACTTTCCTGACGGGGGAATTGGCAATTCCACTGATCGAAACTGCTGACTTAGCCTGCGAACAGGTGAACTTGGTTAGCAAGCTAGCTAAGAAGGCTAGGGCGGTATAGCTAAGTAGCGTTAGCTAGGTAGGCTAGGACCTCAAAGGCTAGTTAGGACGTTAGAAAAGTTGTACAATATTTACTTTCGCCTTCCTCGGGCACGTATGCTGTTGACAATCGATTATCCTTCTCAGTCTTGTAGAAATCCATTCATTTCTACATAACTGTCATCCAGGAGCAACTCTTTACGAAACCGGCCGCCTGGCTTCATAACAGCCCCATAGCTTAGCGTATTCTTTTAAAAATGTCAAGGTACAAGCCACTTCCGGCCTTCAGAATAAAAGCGCCGGAAATCAGAAATGATATTACATTGAAAGCATAGTGGAGGATTAGACAACGGAATTTCTGTTGAGTACTTTATTTATTTTTGGTACAGTCTTCATCCACAAATGTAAATGCACTAAGACACAACCCTTATTGATGTTGTGTTTTTTTTTAACGTGAGAACTGGTACTATACTGCAAATTACTGGAGTACATGAAGAAGAAAACAGCAAAAAAAACTACTGAAAGTTATTGATGCCTTAGTACTTCTTTTTATTATTTTTAAATTGTGTGTTTCGTGTTTTTCAAGAGACTACTACTGATGGTGTTTCACTCTCCATATTGCTATACATTTTCCTTTTCAATAATAAAAAACAATGAATAAATGTGCCATATTTGCGTTTTTAAGAACCACATAAATTACATATTGTACACCCCTTTACTGCACACTTGTGATCAAACTGCAGAAAAGCAATCTTACAGAGACTTTAAGTAGCGTATAATGATGCTATGAGAATATTACTTACAAGACCTAGATGGTGTAGTGAAAGTTAAATGTTTGGTGCTGCAGGAGACAATACTTTACAAACGTTTGTAAGAAATGTATAAATGTATTTACCGGCTTAATGACTCTGAAAATTAAATCATATTGTTTATTATCATAAAGCATAAGGTTTAGCACTACATGCTGTGATATATTATTTTATCATTTCTAATACAAAATTTCACATTTTATGTTCATTAGTGGAAATACAGTATTTTAATGGATTACTTTATGCTGTACCAGAGTTGGTATAAATTTAAAACCAACATAAGAATTGGAATTTGCGTCCTACCTATCCAGCCCTCTGTAAAATACTGCAAACTGATATATTAGTTTATGACATTTAAATGCTTTTCCCTGTATTACATCTCCACCCCATTAACCTGCTATAAATAAAGTATAAAACAAAAGACGTAACGTGTTGTCAATATGGCATTAACAGCTACCTGCTCCCTACTAAGGTTGAGCTAACCAACACTTTATTTCTTTCTTAACTAAAGTGATCTGGCAGTGAACTGAAACATATTTCTCAGTCATACATTCTCTCACTTATGGAAGCATCAAGAACATAAATTAATAATCACTGTAATATGTCACTTTTTACATTCATTCGTAAAATCACTCATGCTCAGAAATGACTTTGTAATATTTTATTGGCATATACAGTTTTTACAACAGAAAATTATTGAAAAATTTCAGCTTCAGTGATGACCATGGGTCTCAGGGAGATCTGGAATAACTTCACCCGTCTCCAGGATGGTGTCACCCTTAACACAAAAACAAGGACAAAGTTTTTTTAGAAATACTTCCACCTCCATCAAGACGTCTCAGAGAGCAGCTCTCCTGGGCTGAAGTCAGAGAGCAGCTCTCCTGGGCTGAAGTCAGAGAGCAGCTCTCCTGGGCTGAAGTCAGAGAGCAGCTCTCCTGGGCTGATGTCAGAGAAGCATCACGGGACTGTTTGAGTGGAATCAGACTGTGGGACATTCAGATCCTACTATGGCTAAAGCAAGCCAATATGCAGCTGTATGTACACATAATATACATTACAAATATAGTAATTATACAATTATAATGAATATAGGAAGACCAAAAGTACACTGGTAGAATTAAAACACGAGCCATACTTACAGGGAACAGCCTTGGTTTCAACTCCACAATGCCATAAGGCCGTAGCTGTGGAGGACAATGACATTGTTTTTAGTAAGCTGCCGACACCGGCGTGCATTGAGTACATGATGTATAGTACCTTTGTTTGTCAAAAGCAACAGAGAATGAAAGAACATGCAATAAAGCCGATGATGCAAATACGTCATTCTAAAGTGCTCCTGCTTTCGTAGTAAGTTACTTGAATGCTACCGCTAAAGTTACTTTAGAAATGTTATAGGCAACAGGAGAAAATGTTATGCAACTATTTTAATTACTTCAAAGTAATGTAAATTATTACAGTTGATTACTTTCATAACAGATGTTTTAAATTGGGCAATAAAAGGTGAAAAGTCCTAAAACATAAACAGTACTGAAGTTCTTCAATATAACTTGCAACAGCATGAATATTATATCCTACATGTCCACATTTTACAGAAAAGATAATATATTCAAATGTAACTTCTTTGTTATCACTAACATTTTGATTAGTAACTAATGTAGTTACATGTGTCTTTTCAGTAACTGTAACAGATTACATTTATTTTGTAATTTCATTACATAACTGTTACATGTAAATAGTTACGCCCCAACACTGCCTAGATAGTTATACACATATGGTATTATTCAGGAACTTACATGTGCAAGTGCATAAAAGAATAGCTCAGAGAAGGTCACACATAACAGTAAATAAAAAGACATTAGCTAATCCAAGGCTGTTCAGAAACATAAGCCTTCACACAATTATATGTCTAACTATAATTCTGTTTATCAGATATGAACCACATGTGTAACATGTCAGCCATCTCTATTCTGTTACACAAATAATGTTTAACATTAAGTTGACTTACAGCAATATGGTATTTCACACAGTAGTGAACAACCCAAGCAGGTATCAACAGCCGTGTTAACGTGAAAACTCCACCTTTGTATGCTTTGTAGGTCTGTAAGGAGATACAGATTACAGGTTATTATAAATAGAAAAGACGTTCATCATGAATCACAGTGTTTGTGCCGACTGCTGCAAACAGATCACGCATACCTGAGGCTGAGTGGGTGAAAAGTGTATGCATGACGAATATTACGCTGTAAAATACTCCCAAATAAAGTGTGCTAAAAAATGACATCAGAATAGGTGTTGCTTTGTGGCCTCGGATAAATACTGGATGGCCCCAAGAAACTCAGAGAAGTCTCAAATGTACAGTTAAGTAAGTTAAAGTCGGACTGTTACAGTTAAATAGGAGAGATCATATGTAAATGGTTATTGATTATAACCTCCCTCTTCAGTTTGTACTCCATTTATAAGTCACTTACCTTTAACACAGCTATTTTATTCAATGCCCTATTAATAGTTTTATTTCCCCATATTTATCCATACATAAAGTCAATGCAGAATATGACATACTGATAAAACCCTACATACAATAGTCAAACATACATTTAGTACAATATTATTCACAAATTATTTTCAACTCAGACGAAATAATAACAAGCCTGTCTAATAATCAATTCTACTGTATCATTTTAATATGTTGTTACAGTATAACTAACTTACATTTGAGTTTATTCTTATTTAATAATGCTTTTGTCATTTCATTGGATTCTGTTTTTATGTTGCTGTTGTGAAGCACTTTGTAGTTATGTTTTGAAAGGTGCTATACAAATAAAATGTACTCTTATTATATTAAGAAATAAGTAAATGGGGTTAACAGTTTCACCACGTTTGATGCAAGTTAACCTTTATACTTTGGCAGCTTTAATAAAAACGGACAGAAGTTACACTAAGTCAACCTTTCAGTTTGTTCTTCAGTGGTTGTTTTGCTAGCTACTAGCTAGCTAGCTAGCTAGCTACTAGCTACTAGCTAGCTAGCGTTAGCTGTGTATCGGGACTCACGTAAAGCCTCCACAGGCTCTTGGGCTCCAGAAAGCCAGCCCAGAACTTGGCGAGGGCGCCGGCAGGTTTAGCTTGTATCACGGGCTCCCTCGGGCTGAGCTCCTGGTCCTTCAGCCACTGCCTCCGGAGCTTTGAGAGCTGCTCGACGCGGAGCTTCTCGTCCGCTGTGTAGCCAGACATTGCTTGTTTTTGGATATTCAACCTCAAGACACTTACAATGACACCATGGAGGACACTTCCCTTTACCGTTAAATAAACCAACGAAGAAGAACAGAGAGCGGAAACGTGACACAGATTGAACAGTTTGACGGATTTTAGTGCGACACCTACTGGACCGGAGACAAAAAAAAAAAGGTTTAAAATTACTTCATGATGAATGTTTTACTAATTTTAGCTAAATTCTTTATTTATAAGACAATCACCTCCTTAAAGACCCCACATGCTACTATAACAAAACCTAATTCTATGTCCATAAAATGAATGATGACGTCCCAATATGCCAAACATCTCCATATATGTAATATAAATATATAAATATTGCTTGGTCAATTTTTATAATTATGTTTATTATCATTATTATTCTAAATATTATTAAAATAATATTAATTTATGTTATGATTATTTTATGTTTTATTCTGCATAATATATTTTCATATTTTATGTAGAATCTATGTATTGCATGTTTAAATGTCTATATCTCAGGTGGTTACTGTTCAGCCAGTACATGATGAACATTTTGTAATCGTAATGATTGCTATACTGTTTGTAAATTAATCTTGTGAATGAATGAAAAATGTAATAAAGTAAAACATTTAATAAAAAACCTACTGAACCGGAACAAGTACCTGATATGAAAATATATATTATGGATAAATTAGATTCAGAATTTATGAAATGGCCTATTTCCCCAAAGATCAAAGAGACTTTTTTCAAAAATAATTCATAAAGTTAACCTAGTTTTGGGTAGATATACTTTTGACATTTCTCTTTTATTATAGGGAAAATTTAAACGAATCAAGTTACATTATGGGAAGCATTAGATTAAATATCCTGTGTTTTTGGAGCTTGCCCCATACATGTTATTGTATTTTTGCAATAATTTACTTGCATCACTGTTGCCAATTACTTGTTTAAAGTGCCTTTAATCTAATCATGTTTTACAGTGCTTTACAGTGAGCGTGCTTTACAGTTAATTTTGTAACTGTAACTGTATTTTAAAGTATGATATTGTAATTTTGTTTTATAGTACAATTCTGTATTAAACTATACACTATACACTATTCACTAATCATTATTACTGCACATCTATACACAGGTTTACTGTATTTAATATAATAGTATATAATATTTCATAAAAGAGGTATTAGTTAATAAAACAGGTATTTAGTGTCAACAAATGTGTACAAATGTGACAGTTGCCAAAAAAAATAAAAGTAAAACATTTTTAAACACACATATCAGCCAACATGAGCATATGTGCATAATTTAAGTGACAGCCATAAATCATCCAAAAATTAAAACCTCTTTGTCCCAGGGCGGTGGGGTCCATGTTGAGGTAGCTTAGCTGTAAATAACTAGAGGGACAATGTGAGAGGTCATGAGATGGTCAGGGGGTTATCTACATGTTTAAATCAACAGAGGCTAACAGATTATGTTGACAATTGTCCAGACACATAAAATCAGTTGCAGTAGTAACAGCTTCCAGATTCCAGTTCCAGCTATAGCAGCACAGCTATAGCTCTTCACTTACCCTGATGTTATCTGTGCCAAAGTTAATGCAAGAATTGATTGTGATTGTTAAAGATACATGTATGTATGTATAATGTATATTTTAATACAGTATTAACACTAAATCAAACTAATTAAATCAGATTAATCACACACTTCTTCTGCTGGATGTTGATAAGAAAATATTGTTGCAGTATGTTGAATGTTAACATTATATAAGATTACTGTAACTATTAATTTCTGAAAGGTTTAGAAATCCAAAACTTCCAGATTATACATCACGTGTGTACATATATATAGGTTTGGAGGAAAAACAATAAGTCATATTTTCTGTCATTTTGAGGACTTTATTTACACAATAAGGTCACACAAGAATTGTCAAAGCAAAGTTTGACAGATTTGAAGCAATTGTAAATTTATAAATCACCAACTACACAAACTGCAGTTATAGTGCAGATATAAAAAGCCCCATCACCACAATTAATACAGGAACACACAGCAGCTGTTTGTTAATAATGTTTATATTAAAATGCTATATTTGTTAACAGCGGTGCTACTAAGTACATTTACTCAAGTAATGTACTTTAGCACAATTTTCAGGATTTGTGAATAGTGTGGCCAATTATTGCATTTCTCACTGTGGAGATGGTTTGTATTGGTTACACCTGTCTCCGGTCAGGTAAGGGTCGCAGGTGAGAATGTACTTGACCTCAAAGCCGCCTCTCTTGGCCGAGCAGCTGAATGTGTGTGACCCCCGCATCAGCTTCTTCACACATGCTCCCAATCGGTCATCATAAGTGACATCCTTGTCCCAGACCTCGATCTTCAAATCCAAGTGTGTGTCCACCTTTATAAAAAAGAAAAGACAAACATTGTTATTGAAATAACATATAAAATATTATCACCTGAAACTTCATATTATTACTATGGATTGTGTTGACTGCCGCTAGCTAGTTTTATCAGCTAGCATATATTAATGCTAACACGAGCAGGACGGACCCGATATAAACACTCTGATATACTTCTGATAGCACCTCGACTCCCACGCTGTGGATATGGCCCCCGGATACAGCGCTGGGCTTTGAAGCCAATTTGACATAGTGGCCAAACCGTGGAATTACAACTACTGGTAGGGCTGTCGCAATGTAGCCGTATTGATATTAACCATGATATTTAAAAAATATAATAATGACATCATATTAATAATAAGCATATGATAATATATTGTTAACCTCTCAATTCATATATTTTCTCTTTTCTTCCGTTATAGGGGTTTGTATGGTTAGTTTTTCCTGAACCAAAGCGAGGGTTGAAAGGGTTGTATGATGCAGAGATTTTAAAGCCTCCTGAGATGTAAGTTTTGATATTGGGTTATCATTTGACTTGACTTATAGACTGTATTAATTAATTGCCATTTTCCATTTTCAAAAGGTGTTCTCCATTGGGAATTTAATGTTAATTCTGGCATTTTATATGTGTATACTGTATATATATGGTATATATATATATATATACTATATATATATATATATATATATATATATATATATATATATATATATATATATACTATATATATCAACTTCAGCCACTCTTTAACTAACGCATTACAAGCGGCGCCAATGGTATGAAATGGTTTACACTTCCTGTCTCCTGAGTGGGCATGGTATAATGTATTTAGATTTTATTTTGAAAACATTATATATTTCTACACCTAAAAAACATATTTGTCCTTTCAAATATAAGTTAGCTAGTAAGTTTGCGAATGTTAGAATAAAATGTTGACACAGTTTGACTTTAATGTTCACGCTCTGTGTTGCTGAGATGGACACATCAGACAAATTGTCAAAGTTTATCTTCTCTTCATTTGTCCATCTGAAAAATGCCATTTTAATGTCAGAATGTTTAAAAGATATGTTGAAAAAGTTGTGAAAAATCGGTCCAATATTTACTTCGGTGACTATGGGGCGAAAGTATTGGTCATAATCTGTGTTCACGTTCACTTCTCCCTTTGGCGTTAAAAGACTCAGACCTGCTGCTATTCTCCTAAAGAGGCGCGGAAGTATCAAAGCCATGTGACACAGATAAAAGAAATTGACTCTCAGTTCAGCATATCCGTCTCTGGTATAACCAGTTATTTTTACTTTCTGACAACTCTAGGTAAACACAGATGGTCGAATAGTAAGTCCATAGCGAAAAAAGTGCATTCAGTTTTCTGAGGCCAATTAATGGTAAAGTTTTTATCTCAAGTCTGTACTCTTGAGCTGATCTGCAATGAGAAGATTTACTGACCTTGCCCAGATAATAACGAGCATTCCACCAGGGGTTGTTTGACCGGATCACATGAGTCCTGTGATAGGAGGACCCGTACCACATCTTAGCATAGCTGTTAGAAACAAGGAAAAGCACCAGGTGAATTAATATTATTGTTTGATATGCCACCTTCAGATCTCAATCCGTCCACACTCTACTCACCTCTCAGTCTTGCCAGTTGGATCCCCTTTCAGATTCCAGGCTCGGATGATGGTCACCTCCAGTGTTCCCCTCGAGGCCTTTTGAGGACAGCAGTTGGAAGCCAGGTTAGGAGTGTGCCCCCCACAATGTTGTTCTTTGGGTGAATTCTTCACAGCATTGTCTTCTAAGTACTGCTCTATGGCCGCCTTCATCCCTGCCTTCTGTGTCACATTTGGCACCAGCTCATATATTGGCCTGAGGGAGTACGAAACGACATCCGGCTGATTCTTAAGGGTCTTCAGCCAATTCTGATATTCCAGGGAGTTATTATGAGTGAGTGAAAACTCCCCCAACCAACCACTGCCTCCTATCACCTCTGTATAGTGTTGATGGAGACCGGAGCTGTACCATGTGGAGACGTCCTGGTTCTGTAGCACTGCTTTGCAAGACTGATGGCTACCAGATAATTTCAACTTCCCCAGGCCTACAGAAACACCATGTGATAAGCAGGAGTTGACCTAAAGGACAGGAGAGAAATAAATTGTGATTATACTATAATGACGTATATGTATGTGTATATGTGTATCTGATTTTGGATTATCTCCCCAACCCTTGAACCAATCTACTTCACGGTTGGTGTGTGTGTGTTGCTGATAACCAGAGGGAGTGCAGTGAAGTTATTTGGATCAGTGATTCTGTAGAAAACTGCAAAAACCCGGTCTGCCAGCTTTGACTTTGGTTAGTGCCTGCGCTAAGCCGTAAAAGTACAAATAGACGTGCATCAAAATCCGCAACGCGGCCACTTCCGCTAATGGCCACTATGGGACGTCTTTGTATGTTTTCTTTCACAAAGTAGTTAGCCTGTCTGTGCCATTACGTTACCGGTGAAAGAAATGAGGAAGTGTGTGTGTGTGTTAAAAGTGTTGCACGTTTATCCGTACCTTTACAGTACAGGTGCCCAGAGTGGCCAAAAAGGAGCTTTAAATGAAGACGTCTCTATGTGTGTCGACCAGTCTGAACTTCAACTTTCTGCCAAAGCCTTCATCAAACCAACACATTTAACGGGGCTTTGACTTTATTGAGGCCATAAATTAGACTGTAGCGTTGCTACCGTGAACACTCACTTCGAAACACAAGAAACAGCGACACAAGCACATCGAGAACGGGCACTGCACTAATTTATACTTAATTGTTAATGGACTGCATTTACTATAAATGTTGGCTCACACGAACACACATTCATACTCCACTGTGCAGACTGTAAAGGCATGTGTGCTGTATGTACCTCATTCGAAGAGAGCCCATTCAGTGATGACAAACAGGTACGTGCAGCTGTGACTCGCCTGAGTCGCCCCCCAAGATAAACCTGGAATGAAATACAATGTTGTTGGGACAAAGAAATGTGTTTTTTATTTCTATCAACATTCAAATTCTGCTATTTCAAACAGCCTCCAAACCAATATACAGATCTAAACTAACCTTTTCATTTCTCCAAGTCTACATTATTGTTATATGAGTGACATAGCTATATCAGTGTGGATCATTGCAACAAAAGATCTTTAATTTCATCACAATAGATAAAGTAGTTCCTTCAGCAGCACGACAAGGGCTGCCATGAGTTTTTACTCACAAGTACCCGGCTGAGCGCTGCTACGTTGGAGTTCACCCCGGTGGACGAGAGGGTCGCCTCCCTACGCCTACGGATTATGGGGGGGAAAACTCTGACTGTTATCTGTGCATATGCACCGAACAGCAGCTCAGAGTATTCGACCGTCTTAGAGACCCTGAATGGAGTCCTGCATGGAGCTCCAGTAGGGGACTCCGTAGTTCTGCTGGGAGACTTCTATGCGCACTTGGGTAACGATGGAGACACCTGGAGAGGTGTGATTGGGAGGAACGGCCTCCCTGATCTAAACCTGAACGGTTGATTGTTGTTGGATTACTGTGCTAGTCATAGAATGGCCATAATAAACACCATGTTCGAACATAAGGATGCTCATAAGTGTACGTGGTACCGGAGCACCCTAGGCCAAAGGTCAATGATCGATTTTGGGATCGTATCATCTGATCTGAGGTCGCATGTTTTGGACACTCGGGTGAAGAGAGGGGAGGAGCTGTCAACTGATCACCATCTGGTGGTGAGTTGGATCAAGGGGTGGGGGAAGACTCTGGACAGACCAGGTAAGCCCAAACAGGTAGTGCGGGTGAACTGGGAGCGTCTGGAAGAAGCCTCTCCAGTGAACACTGAAGGTCACAGACCGATGATGCCATCAGGACCACATCATCTGCAAAGAGAAACTCACACCTCCGGCGGAGCTTTTCAGGCATCAATGTGGAAGTTGGGGTCATTGAACCTGAGTGGGCGATGTTCAAAACCTCCATTGCAGAAGCTGTAGTGAAGAGCTGTGGTCTCAAGGTCTTAGGTGCCTCAAGGGGCGGTAAACCTCTAACACCGTGGTGGACACCGGTGGTCAGGGAAGCCGTTCGACTGAAGAAGGAGCCCTTTGAGGAACTCCTGATTCCGACTACCACACCCTCTATGGTAGAGGCAGAGCTGGAAGCCGATTGGGGATCATCGTCAATTTCCCTGATGGAAGTCACTGAGGTAGTCAAAGAACTCCACAGTGGCAAAGCCACAGGGGTTCATAAGATCCGTCCAGAAATGCTGAAGACTTTGGGTGTGGAGTGGCTGTCTTGGATGACATGCCTCGTCAACATTGCATGGAAGTCTGGGACAGTGTTTAGGGGGTGGCAGACTGGGGTGGTAGATCCCCTATTCAAAAAGGGGGACCAGAGAGTGTGTGCCAACTACAGGGGTATCATACTTCTCAGCCTCCCTGGTAAAGTCTAGTCCAAGGTGCTGGAAAGGAAGGTTCGGCCGATAGTTGAACCTCGGATTGAAGAGGAACAATGCGGATTCCGTCCTGGCCGTGGAACAATGGACCACCTTTTTGCTCTCGCAAGGATACTGTTGGGGGCCTGGGAGTATGCCCAACATGTGTTTTGTGGATGTGGCAAAGGCGATTTATCACCAATCCTGTTTGTGATATTCATGGACAGGAGGCGTAGTCGTGGATAGGAGGCGTAGTCGTGGACAGGAGGCGAGGTCGTGGAAGAGAGGGATTGCAGTTCGGTGGCTTGAGGATCTGATCGCTGCTCTTTGCAGATGATGAGGTCCTGATTGCATCATCGGTCTGTGACCTTCAGCAATCACTGGATCGGTTCGCAGCCGAGTGTGAAGCGGTTGGGATGAGGATCAGCACCTCGAAATCTGAGGCCATAGCTCTCAGCAGCAATCCGGGTAGGGAATGAGTCCTTACCCCAAGTGAAGGAGTTCAAGTACCTCAGGGTCTTGTTCGTGAGTGAGGGGACGACGGAGCAAGAGATTGGCCGGAGAATTGGAGCAGCGGGGGTGGTATTGCATTCGCTTTACCGCACCGTTGTAAGGAAAAGAAAGCTTTCGATCTACCGGTCGATTTTCGTTCCTACCCTCACCTATGGTCTTGACCGAAAGAATGAGTTCACGGGTACAAGCGGCCAAAATTAGTTTTCTCAGGCGGGTAGCAGGCGTCTCCCTTAGAGATAGGGTGCGAAGGAGTAGAGCCGCTGCTTCTTTGCGTTGAAAAGGACAGGAGCCAGTTGAGGTGGTTCGGGCATCTAGTAAGGATGCCACCTGGGCGCCTCCCTAGGGAGGTGTTCCAGGCACGTCCAGCTGGGAGGAGACTCCGGGCAAGACCCAAGACTCGGTGGAGAGATTATATCTCCTCACTGGCATGGGAATGGCTCGGGATCCACCATTCGGAGCTGGCGGATGTGGCCCGGAAAAAGGGAAGTTTGGGGTTCCCTACTGGAGCTGCTGCCCCGCCACCCGACCTGGATAAGCGGTAGACGATGGATGGATGGATGGAAATATCCTTGTCTTTTTAGTGGAGGTTCCTGAACCATTTAGTTGCACAAGTTGTACATTGGTTGTTGGTGCTTTCATTTAATAGTGTTACACATTTTAAGATGTAGTTATTATTCAAATTGTGTGTGTGTGTGTGTTTGTGTTAACCTGGCGGATGAAGTGTGTGCCATAGGTATGTATGAGATCACTGTACTGAGCCCTGGTGGACGAGTCATAGAGACTCGGCAGCCTGGCCAAATCCTCTCTGAACTCGGAGCTGAGTGGCGGTATGAGTGACACACGGTATCTAGATACAAAGAGACAGACTAGTCAAATATCTTAACAAAGTAAAAAAAACTTTAAGAAAACTTCTGTGGCGATGCAGGTGTGGCTACCCATAATGGCTGCAGGTGATCCTGTGAGTGCTGAAGAAGTAGCGGTCCTCTCTGGTCCGTTCTGTAGCAAATTTATAGGCTGTGGAGCGTGTTCCTCCCACCTCCAGGTTAGCAGATACAAACTTGTCTAAATCTAGGCCAACCTGAAATAAGAAACAAAAGCTGCTTGATGTTCACCCTTAATTACCATGATATACTGTATTAAATATAATCATTTATTTATAACACCATTTATTCACAAACACTTTGAATGTAATACACTGGTGCTGTTAGCATTACAGGATATTCAAAACAACATTAATGAGCCATAAATCATATTTAATGTATATGCATCTCATCATATCACAACACGAGGTCTCAGGTTGTTATTGACTGCAATGTGTTTGTTTCTCAAAAACAATTTCAAGAAAAAGGTGGCACTTCAGTAGTAAAATAAGCAATCTATAAGTTATAACATTAATATTCAGAAATATTAATTTCATGTCAATAACAGCTGTAGAAGCTTCCTACCTTCCAGTCGTTACTGTCCTGGGAGGTGTAAGTGTTAATCAGTGAGCTGTGGACACAATTTACAGAAAATAATAGTCATTAAAACCTTTTAATTTCAAAGATCAGCTTTTTTACAGAAACTGTAATGTGAAACTGAGTTAATGTGTAACATCAAAATGAAATAAAAAAGAGGTACACAACATTTAAACCTAACTTTTATGACACTGATTGGATGAAATAATCAAAGTCCATTACTGGAGAAAATACAAAGGCTGCTTTGAGCTTTAGTAAAGACTGGTGCATGTTCACATGTATTTACTGACTGTCTTGAGGCACTGGAGGGACATTAAAAATATGAAAATGGGTGATATAATGCTTCATAATACAATACCTGACAGAGGTGTGTGCACTGCTGTAGAGGTCGGCATTGCATCGGCTGAACGCCCGCCAGTCCACTACAGAGACTGGCAGCTGAAAATGAATGTGAGAACACAATGTCTACCATTAGGTATGCACAACTTTCAAAATTGCTTCAGAGTTATTGTTTACTGTATTTATTACTTTCTGCAGCTCGTTGTTTTGAAGAGGGTTGGAGCAGAGAGTACAGTTGCCAGCTGGGGAGAGGAAAGTTTTTACGTCGATCATGTAGGCTCCTTTACGCTGCAGGGTGACCACATCAAAGCCCTCCCCCACCAGGTTGTGGCCTGGTACAAAGGGAGCGGACTGACACTGGCTGAAGGTCCCAATACCACAGGAGAGAACAGGGGAGTGGTAACACACAAAGAGCAGGACAGTCAGGTAGAGAAGGGGTGGGTTTGAAAAGGAGAGCATCGCTGGAGTCTAAAAGACACTGAAATAAATAAGAAAAAGAAAGTAGAAAAGGAAATCAGTGAGTAAACATTCTGTAAAAAGAACTGCAAATGTTTGCGAACAAGTTTTGGGCCCTGTTGAAACCATCAATTGCACATGGTCTAAAGTGCATGGCACAAGTGCAATTAAGTCCAACTCCACTTTTGCTAGTTAAAACAGTTTATTATCTGGGCGCAAAGTAAGGGGCAAGAGGTAAAGGAGTTGTATTTAGTTCTAGGCAGAACATGAATTACGCCCAGAACCTGCACCTGGCGCATTGCCATTTAAATGGCAGATTCTGCTAATTTGAGAAGTGAGCAGATTTCTTCTGGAAATGTTGTGATGTATGGACCCTCTGCTTCTGCTGTCTTCCAATCCTCTGTCCAATAAACAATGTTAGTAAATCCAACTGAATACAAAATCGCACTCCATAAACACATACACCCGTTGTCTGCCTGATCCTCCCTTAGAAGGAGAGAGCACATATTCATACAAAGAACAAGCAAATGACACAAACCTGATACAGATCACATATTTACAGCGCATAATGTGTCATTCTGCAGCTGCAAAAACTGTCACAATAGCTCATGGAATTGTTTTCTTTCTATTTCATTTTTGCATAATTTCTTTGTCAATATATATATAACATGCAACTGTAAAATGTGTTTTTAGCACTACCTTGCTTTGCTTTGTAGTAATGCACACAATCCCAACATGCTATGTAGAACTATAAACTATAAACCAAATTTATTTTTGGTCCTGTTTCAGTGATAAAGTTCTCTGCATCTCTTTCTATCAGGCTGTTGTGCATCTTGGGTGTTCAAGTCTTTTAAAATGAATTCTCAGTCCGATCTATTAAAGACTGTTGAGGGTATGCACATGTCCTGTAATAATTTAAAATGAGTTTTCTACCTGTTCCAAAAGCCCAAAAAGTCGATGTTGCTGCTCCTCTTCCAGTCATCAAAATCTGAACCAGCAAGAGAAAGAGCTCTTTGTTCTTTGAACAAAACTAAACGGGATGAAGCCTTTTATCTTCTATCTTTATCATTTAGCTTATGAGGAAATAAAGTGAAAAGGGGAGTAGCAAATCAGAAGAGATAAGATAGTAATAGTTGAACAATGGCCTTTACATTCAGGGTTTAAGGAAATTACCTTGGAATACATTTCTGCAGGATGTGAAAACAACAAGAGAAAGAAACATATTTGGAAGAAAGTGTCAAAAATAATTAGCAGAAATCATTTGCTTTAAAATTACATAATTGGCTTGGAATTAATGCAAAATCTTACTCAAATATACTGAATGACTTCAGTGTAATCTTCACAGCACTATGTCAACACTTTAACTCTGTTCCCCTTTCTCTACGTACCTCTTAGAGCTGCCCCAATACCAAAACTAATAAACAGAACATATCAATAACAGTATAACAGTAAAACAGGACAATGTGTATACATAAATATATACATTCATTCACACAAAACTAGCCACCGGTGTAATCCGCTTATGTGCCATGTGAGAACTGAAAGCTTGTGTTAACTGTGAATGGATGTAATATGGATGTTTAAATTGAGGGTTAACATGTTGACATGACTGCAAAAACCTCATGGTGGAAAGCTTGAAATTATAATTAGAGACAATTATTTAAAAAAAAAAAGAGAACAGAAAGTTTGAGATGCAACAGTAACGAAGGGGGGCGGGGCTTAGAAGTCAATTGTGATGCATTGCATGCCCAAACCAGGGAAGGCCTAGCTACAGGAAATCATGGTTTATATTTTAATATTAATGCTTAGAATGATGTACCACAGCATACCTGACAGATGTGTGTTCACTGCTGTCACACCGGAGTCAGGATGCAGAAACTCCCTCAACATAGAAGAGACTGTCATCCGCATAGAAACAGGTACATTGTATTCCATTCTGCAACTTCTCTCCCTTAATGCAACATGCTGGTCTGTTGCAAATGAGTTAGTGTAAAGGTTTTGTATTCTATTTTCTGTGTTACTCCATGTTATTTTGTCCTTAGCTTTTGTATGTGAATTAAGTTTTACATGTCTCATTTGTCCACTGCACAAATGAGGTTCTTAACAGAAAATTAAGTAATATAAATTGAATGAAGCACTTTAATCTGCAAGTTTGTGGACACAATTAACCAGCACTTTATGCATAATATCTTATAAACCCCAAAACAAGAGACTTACAAAAAGAGATTATTTTTATTGATGCAAAAAAACTCCAATGAATGACACGATTGTAACAGTTCATCTGTACTTTGATGCTTTTAAAAGCTGCGGAGCTGATTGTTAAAACTTGGAAGTTTTCAACTGCGCCATCTTTGCATATCCTAAAGGGGATAAAACATGCACTTTTCAAAGTGGATTAGGAAAACAAATGATTCTATGTTGCTGGATGTCTGTAAAGGACAACAAATATAAATCAATGGTAAAAAGGTAGAGAACTCAGAATAACAGTGCAGGGGTCTGCAAGGACTAGAAAGTATTTTAAACATCTTATGAATCCAAAACAAGATCAAGGAACTGCTTTGGCACACATACAGTAGAAATGGAAAACTTTAAAGGGAAACATACAGTAAATGGTCCTTTTATGAAGACATGCATATTCAAGAAAGAAAGTTTTTACAGACGCAGTCTCAAACTTTGCGTATTGTGTGAAAAAACAATCGGGGGGAAAAAAGAACTCTAAGTCATATTTTCTGTCATTTTGAGGACTTTATTTTCACAATAAGGTCACACAAGAATTGACAAAACAAAGTTTGACAGATTTGAAGCAATTGTAAATGTATAAATCACCAACTACACAAACTGCAGTTATAGTGCAGATATAAAAAGCCCCATCACCACAATTAATACAGGAACACACAGCAGCTGTTTGTTAATAATGTTTATATTAAAATGCTATATTTGTTAACAGTGGTGCTACGAAGTACATTTACTCAAGTACTGTACTTTAGTAAAATTTTCAGGATTTGTGAATAGTGTGGCCAATTATTGCATTTCTCACCGTGGAGATGGTTTGTATTGGTCACACCTGTCTCCGGTCAGGTGAGGGTCGCAGGTGAGAGTGTACTTGATCTCAAAGCCACTTGGATGGATCTTACAGGTGAAAATGTATGTACCCCTGGGATCGGGTACGTCTCACATGCTACCAGTCGGTCATCATGATAGAGATCCTCGTCCCAGACCTCGATCTGCAATTCCAAGTGTGTGTCCACCTTTATAAAAAAGAATGAAAAATTGGTATATACTGTATATTATGTTATTTCTGATAGCCGAAGTTGAGTGCAATCTTATTTGCAGCAATTCATGTATTGTTATGACACATTATTGTGGAGCACCGCGGCTTCTTAGATATCGTTACATATTTTGATTTGTATAACCAAAGACACTCTTGAACTAAAGATAATGCATTACAAGCGGCGCCAATGGTATGAAATGGTTTACACTTCCTGTTTCCTAAGTGGGCGTGGTCTAATGTATTTAGATTTTATTTTGCAAATGTTAGATATTTACACACCTAAAAAACATATTTAGTCTTTCAAATATTAGTTAGCTAGTGTGTTCGCAAACGTTAGGCAATGTTAGCATAAAATGTTGACACAGTTTGACTTTAATGTTCACGCTCTGTGTTGCTGAGACGGACACATCAGACAAATTGTCAAAGTTTATCTTCTCTTCATTTGTCCATCTGAAAAATGCCATTTTAATGTCAGAATGTTGAGAAGAAATGTTGAAAAGGTTATGAAAAATCGGTCCAATATTTACTTCGGTGACTATGGGGCGAAAGTATTGGTCATAATCTGTGTTCATGTTCACTTCTCCCTTTGGCGTTAAAAGACTCAGACCTGCTGCTAGTCTCCTAAAGAGGCGTGGAAGTATCAAAGCTATGAGGAAATTGACTCTCAGTGTGACATATACTTTCTAAACTGTCTCTGATATAACCACTTTTTGTTTTCTAACTTTCTGAAGACTCTAGGTAAACACAATTGGTTGAATAGTAACTCTAGTCCACAGTGAAAAAATTGCATTCAGTTTTAGCTTTCGGAGGCCAATTAATGGTAAAGTGTTTATCTCAAGTCTGTACTCTTGAGCTGATCTGCAATGAGAAGATTTACTGACCGTGCCCAGATCATAATAAGCATTCCACCAGGGGTTGTCTGACTCGATCATACGAGTCCTGCGAAAGGATGGATCCGTACCACATCTTAGCATAGCTGTGAGAAACAAGGAAAAGCACCAGGTGAATTCATATTGTTGTTTGATATACCACCTTCAGATCTCAATCTGTCCACCCTCTACACACCTATCAGTCAAGCCAAGATGATCCCCTTTCAGATTCCAGGCTCGGGTGATGGTCACCTCCAGTGTTCCTCTCGAGGCCTTTTGAGGACAGCAGTTGTAAGCCAGGTTAGGAGTGTGCCCCCAACAATATGGTTCTTCGGGTGAATTCTTCACAGCATTGTCTCCTAAGTACTGCTCTATGGCCGCCTTCATCCCTGCCATTCTGTTTCTTATTTGGCACCAGCTTATATATTGGCCTGAGGGTGTATTTAACAATATCCGGCTGATCCTTAAGGGTCTTCAGCCAATTCTGATATCCCAGGGAGTTATCATGAGTGAGTGAAAACTCCCCCGACCAAAGATGGCCTCCTACCACCTCTGTATAGTGTTGGTGGAGACCGGAGCTGTACCATGTGGAGACATCCTGGTTCTGTAGCACTGCGTTGCAAGAGCGATAGTTACCAGATAATTTCCCCAGGCCTACAGAAAGACCATGTGATAAGCAGTTGATGACCTAAAGGACAGGAGAGAAATAAATTGCGATTATACTATAATGACGTATATGTGTGTGTTTATATGTATCTGAGTTTGGATTATCTCCCCAACCCTTGAACCAATCTACTTCACGGTTGGTGTGTGTGTTGCTGATGAACCAGAGGGAGTGCAGTGCCGCGCATAAAGTTATTTGGATCAGTGATTCTGTAGAAAACTGCAAAAACCCGGTCTGCCAGCTTTGACTTTGGTTAGCGCCTGCGCTAAGCTGTAAAAGAAAAAATAGACGTGCATCAAAATCTGCAACGCAGCCACTTTCCGCTAATGGCCACTATGGGATGTCTCTGTATGTTTTCTTTCACAATGTAGTGCGCCTGTCTGTGCCATTACGTTACCGGTGAAAGAAATGAGGAAGTGTGTGTGTGTGTGTGTGTGTGTGTGTGTGTGTGTGTGTGTGTGTGTGTGTGTGTGTGTATGTGTGTGTGTGTGTGTGTGTGTGTGTGTGTGTGTGTCTGTGTGTGTGTGTGTGTGTGTGTATGTGTGTTAAACATGTTGCACGTTTATCCGTACCTTTACAGTACAGGTTCCCAGAGCGGCCAAAAAGGAGCTTTAAATGAAGACATCTCTATGTGTGTCAGCTAGTCTGAACTTCAACTTTCTGCCAAAGCCTTCATCAAACCAACACATTTAATGGGGCTTTGACTTTATTGAGGCCATAAATTAGACTGTAGCGTTGCTACCGTGAACACTCACTTCGAAACACAAGAAGCAGCAGCACGAGCACATCGAGAACGGGCACTGCACTAATTTATACTTAATTGTTAATGGACTGCATTTACTATAAATGTTGGCTCACACGAACACACATTCATACTCCACTGTGCAGACTGTAAAGGCATGTGATCTGTATGTACCTCATTCGAAGAGAGCCCATTCAGTGATGACAAACAGGTACGTGCAGCTGTGACTCGCCTGAGTCGCCCCCCAAGTTGAACCTGGTATGAAGTACAATGTTGTTGAGACAAAGAAATGTGTTTTTTATTTCAATCAACGTTCAAATTATGCCATTTCAAACATTACAGGTCATTTAGCGGACGCTCTTATCCAGAGCGACTTACAGTGAACTAACAACAAGGACAGTCCCCCTGGAGCAACTCAGGGTTAAGTACCTTGTTCAGGGGCAAAATGGAGGCAGCCCTGGTACTGAACTCACAGGCGTCAGGTGTTCTGTTTGGAAGGCGTACCACTAGGCCAGGGGTGTCAAACATGCGGATGACTTTGCAAAGTGTAAAAATTAGTTGTTTTGATCATAAAGTAAAATACTGTTCCAGATACCTGTGACAAAATGTTTTGTGCCGTTGTCGATATACTGTGATCTGTAAATTGTAATGCACATGTGTAAATGATAAACTGATAATATTGTTGAAATTGCACCTTTTTTTCTTAAGATATTTCAGGTTGTTCATAATGTTTTGTAAAAAGATTAAATTTGAACATTTTCAGAATGTACTTGTACTATTTTTGCATTAAAACGAAGGGAAGAATTTGGAGTTTTCGTTATTTACAGGTTATTATGCTGTGATGTTACTGGTCCGGCCCACTTGAGATCAAATTGTGCTGCATGTGGCCCCTGAACTAAAATGAGTTTGACACCCCTGCACTAGGCCATCACCACCCACAAACAGCCTCCAAACCAATATACAGATCTAAACTAACCTTTTCACCAATGGTGCATTTAAAGCAATCCATGATACATTGTGTGTGTGTGTGTGTGTGTGTGTGTGTGTGTGTGTGTGTGTGTGTGTGTGTGTGTGTGTGTGTGTGTGTGTGTGTGTGTGTGAGTGAGTGAGTGTGTTTATGCTAACCCGGCGGATGAAGTGAGTGCCATAGGTATGTATGAGTTCACTGTACTGAGCCCTGGTGGACGAGTCGTAGACACTCGGCAGCCTGGCCAAATCCCTACTGAACTCGGAGCTGAGCGGCGGTCTGAGTGACACACGGTATCTAGATACAAAGAGACAGAATAGTAAAATATCTTAACAAACTTAATAAAATGATAAAAAGAACTTCTGTGGTGATGCAGGTGTGGCTACTTGTAATGGCTGCAGGTGATCTTGTGAGTGCTGAAGAAGTAGCGGTCCTCTCTGGTCCGTGTTGTAGCAAACGTATACGCTGAGGAGCGTGTTCCTCCCAGGTGCACGTTACCATACTTGGCTAAATCTAGGCCAACCTGAAATAAGAAACAAAAGCTGCTTCATGTTCACCCTTAATTACCATGATATACTGTATTAAATATAATCATTTAATTTATTCAATATAAGTGCTGTTAGCATTACAGGAGATTCAAAACAACATTAATGAGCCGTAAATCATATTTAATGTATATGCATCTCATCATATCACAACACGAGGTCTCAGGTTGTTATTGACTGCAATGTGTTTGTTTCTCAAAATCAACTTCAAGAAAAAGGTGGCACTTCAGTAGTAAAATAAGCAATCTATCAGTTATAACATTAATATTCAGAAATATTAATTACATGTCAATAACAGCTGTAGAAGTTTCCTACCTTCCAGTCGTTACTGTCCTGGGAGGTGAAAGTGTTAATTAGTGAGCTGTGAACACAATTTACAGAAAATAATCGTGATTAAAAGTTTTTTTACAGACTTTGTTTTTACATGACATTACAGTTCATTTAGCTGACGCTTTTGTCCAAAGCGACTTACAAACATATTGTGGATACAACTTGTTAAGCTGCGATTGAGACAGAAAACCTTTGGACTTTTGATGTGACTGATACATTGGGAGCTGATACTACAGACACTGAGTTAAGGTGTTACATCAAAATTTAATTAAAAAAGAGGTACACAACATTTAAACCTAACTTTTATGTCAGATTTCTTGCAGAGACACCGATTGGATGAAATAATCAAAGTCCATAACTGTGGAGATGACAAAGGCTGAGTTCTCCTGCTTTGAGCTTTAGTAAAGACTGGTGTATGTTCACATGTATTTACTGACTGTCTTGAGGCACTGGAGTGACATTAAAATGTGAAGATTGGTGATATAATGCTTCATAATACAATACCTGACAGAGGTGTGTGCAGTGCTGTGGAGTTCGATTGTGCATCCGCTGACCACGCGCCAGTCCACTGCAGAGACTGGCAGCTGAATATTAATGTGAGAACACAATGTTTAACATTAAGTGTGCACAACTTTCAAAGTTACTGCAGAGTAACTGTTTACTTTGTTTATTAATTACTTTCTGCAGCTCGTTGTTTTGAAGAGGGTTGGAGCAGAGAGTACAGTTGCCAGCTGGGGAGAGGAAAGTCTTTACGTCGATCATGTAGGCTCCTTTACGCTGCAGGGTGACCACATCAAAGCCCTCCCCCACCAGGTTGTAGCCTGGTACAAAAGGAGCGGACTGACACTGGCTGAAGGTCCCAATAATACAGGAGAGAACAGGGGAGTGGTAACACACAAAGAGCAGGACACTCAGGTAGAGAAGGGGTGGGTTTGAAAAGGAGAGCATCTCTGGAGTCTAAGAGACACTGAAATAAATAAGAAAAAGAAAGTAGAAAAGGAAATCAGTGAGTAAACATTCTGTAAAAAGAACTGCAAATGTTTGCGAACAAGATTTGGGCCCTGTTGAAACCATCAATTGCAAATGGTCCAAAGTGCATGGCACAAGTGCACAAGTCCAACTTTTGCCAGTTAAACGGTGTTTTATCTGGGCACAAAATAAGGGGCAAGAGATCAAGGAGTTGTATTTAGGTCTGGGCAGAACATGAATTACGTTTTCTTCTGGAAACAGATGTTTGGACCCTCTGCCTCTGCTGTCTTCCAATCCTCTGTACTCCATAAACACATACACATGTCATCTGCCTGATCCTCCCAAATATTTATACAAAGGACATGTTAATGACACCAACCTGATACAGATCAAATATTTGCAGCTGCAAAAAAGATTTATTTCTATTTTCTTTTGTGCAAAATTTCTTTGTCAATATTTAACATGCAACTGTAAAATGTGTTTTTAGCACTTTGCATTCATACAGTTAAACATTTGCAACCTAGGAGCAGCTGTTGGGAACAGAAGTAGTAATGCACACAATCCCAACATGCTATTGTCATGAGCCCTCTCCCTGCCTGGTAACACCACTAATTGTTTTCAATTATGTGCCACTCCCTGTTCTCTCTACTCTGTCTGATTACCTCCACCTGTCTCTGCTCTGCTCGGCTCTGCTCCACCCTCGTTAACCTACCAGCTGCACTGCATTTACCACTCATCATGCCCTGTATAGAAAGCCCTGTTTTTCAGTCCACACTTGTCAGATCGTCTGCAAGCTTGCATCGGAACCCTGCCTGCCTGCCTGCCTGCCTGCCTGCCTGCCTGCCTGCCTGCCTGCCTGCCTGCCTGCCTGCCTGCCTGCCACTCTGCCACTCTGCCACTCTGACTCCTGATCTGTGATCCTGGACCTGTTACTACTACTCTGATCTCCAGCCTTCCGCCTTACGACTATGAGTTTTGAATATCCCTGAACTGTACTACTGCCGTGCCTCATTCGGTCCTGTTGTGTGTGTGTGTGTTTCAATAAATCCTTGATCTCGAAATTGCGCTCCTGGGTCCTCGTCTGTCTGTCCTGACAGCTATGTAGAACTATAAACTATAAACCAAGTTTATTTTTGGTCCTGTTTCAGTGATGAAGTTCTCTGCATCTCTTTCTATCAGGCTGTTGTGCATCTTGGGTGTTCAAGTCTTTTTAAATTAATTCTCAGTCTGATCTATTAAAGTAACATAAAGCGTTTTCTACCTGTTCCAAACGCCCAAAAAGTTGATGTTGCTGCTCCTCTTCCAGTCATCAAAATCTGAACTAGCAAGAGAAAGAGCCGTCGTTCTTTGAGCAGAACTAAACGAGATGAAGCCTTTTATACTCTGTCTCCACGGAGCTTATGAGGAAGTAAAGAAGGAGTAGCAAATCAGAAGAGCAAAGAGAGGAGAAGTTGAGTAATGGCCTTTATATCCAAGTTTAAGGAAATTACTTTGGAATAAATGTTTGCAGGATGTGAAAACAACAAGAGAAAGAAACATGTTTGGAAGAATGTGTCAAAAAATAAACAGCAGAAACTATTGGCTTTAAAAATACATAATTGGTTTGGAATTAATGCAAAATCTTGCTTAAATATGCTGAATGACTTCAGTGGCCAAAGAATTTTTCCTCCTCTACTTTTTTAAGTTTTTCTCTTACACCCTGGGAAGTTTTGAATCTAAATTATTGATGTTCATCAGTGATGTGAGTAAAAACAGGCACAAAACAGTTATATCACATATCATATCAGGTTCATCTTGTAAATATACCTCTAATATTAAACCCACAGCCGCACACAACGTTGATAGAAAATGTCTTGAGGGCATTGAAGCCCTTGGATTGTGTTCAATGATAACTTAAAGAAAGTCATCTACAGATGTGGTATCACACTAGATCAGGGGTAGCCAACACATCTCCACTCTCTCCGATGTTACAAAGTTAGTGGTTTGTACAAACAGCATATGATTTGAAGATGTGACTGTTCATGATTTCCTTAATTTTTTTACAGAAGTGATACTTTGCACTAAAATATAACTGGTGTTATTTTTAACAAAATGCTACAAATGTGCTCATTTATACAAAACTGTCAATAAAGACATTTACAAAAATATCAGAGATGTGATAACTCTGACTTTCAAATGTTGAAATAGATTGAGAACATATATAAATAATGTTGCATGTTTAAATATATCTGTGTTTCCTACCATGATAAATCATTGTTAATAATCATTGTGAGGAATAATTAACATTAACATGTGATCAGACAGTCTCTTCACATATATAAATATTTATTATGATTATTATTATTAATGATAATATTATCATTAAAGGTGAACCGTGCAACTATGTTATTCAGGAAGTTTGTATTAATTGTTATTGTTCAGTACCCTTGAAGTAGGTTGGTGACCCCTGCACTCGATGAAAGGAAAGCGAGAGGCAGATGTTCACATCTTAGCATACCTGTGCATTGGATAAAACGGGAAAATAAAATAAACTAATTAGTTCATATTTGTCTTTGATAAATCTTCACAGTACTATGTCAACATTTTAACCCTGTTCCCCTTTCTCTACATACCTCTCAGTGCTGCCCCAATACCAAAGAAAAGTGCAACATATAGAAACAATAGAATACGAATTCAACCATTAGTTACCAATAAGCCAAACCAAGGTAAGTGCAACATAAGAACATAATATGTAGTTTTTTTATTCGTCGAGGTGAGTTTTCAGTCTACGACGGAAGGTGTCGTTCCACCATTTTGGAGCCGGGATAGTTAACAGGTGGGTTTTGTTTGAGGGGAATCTGGGTCGCAGTGAGAGAGTAGCGAGCCGATTGGCCGATGCAGAGCGAAGTGAACGTGCTAGGATCCATCCATCCATCCATCGTCTACCGCTTATCCGGGGTCGGGTCGCGGGGGCAGCAGCTCCAGTAAGGAACCCCAATCTTCCCTTCTCCGGGCCACATTCTCCAGCTCCGACTGGGGGATCCTGAGGCGTTCCAAGGCCAGTGAGGAGATATAATCTCTCCACCGAGTCCTGGGTCTTCCCCGGGGTCTCCTCCCAGCTGGACGTGCCTGGAACATCTTCCTAGGGAGGCGCCCAGGTGGCATCCTTACTAGATGCCCGAACCACCTCAACTGGCTCCTTTCAACGTAAAGGAGCAGCGGCTCTACTCCGACTCTCTCACGGATCTCTAAGATCTCTAAGGGAGAAGGCAGCCACCCGTCTGAGAAAACCCATTTCGGCCGCTTGTACCCGTGATCTTGTTCTTTCGGTCATGACCCAGCCTTCATGTCCATAGGTGAGGGTAGGAACGAAGATCGACCGGTAGATTGAGAGCTTTGCCTTCTGGCTCAGCTCTCTTTTTGTCACAACGGTGCGGTAAAGCGACTGCAGTACCGCCCCCGCTGCTCCGATTCTCCGGCCAATCTCTCGCTCCACTGGCGAACAAGAGTTACTTGAACTCCTTCACTTGGGGTAAGGGCTCATTCCCTATCCGGAGTAGGCAATCCACCAGTTTCCTGCTGAGAGCCATGGCCTCAGTTTTTGAGGTGCTGATCCTCATCTCAACCGCTTCACACTCGGCTGCGAACCGATCCAGTGACTGTTGATGGTCACAGACCGATGATACCATAAGGACCACATCATCTACAAAGAGCAACGATGAGCTCCTCAGGCCACCGAACTGCAACCCCTCTCCTCCACGAATATGCCTCGATATCCTGTCCGTGGAAATCACGAACAGGATTGGTGAAAAAGCGCAGCCCTGGTGGAGGCCAACATTCACTGGGAACGAGTCCGACTTACTGCCGAGTATCCGGACACAACTCTCGCTTTGGGCATACAGGAATTAAATGGCCCTCAGAAGTGACCCCCTCACCCCATACTCCCGCATCACCTCCCACAGTATCACCCAGGGGACCCGGTCATACGTCTTCTCCAGATCCACAAAACACATGTGGACCGGATGGGCGTACTCCCAGGCCCCCAACAGTATCCTTGCGAGAGTGAAGAGTTGGTCCGTTGTTCCACGGCCAGGAAGGAATCCGCATTGTTCCTCTTCAATCAGAGGTTCGACTACCGGCCAAACCCTCCTTTCCAGTACCTTGGAGTAGACTTTAACAGGGAGGCTGAGAAGTGTGATACCCCTGTAGTTGGCACACACTCTCTGATCCCCCTTTTTAAATAGGGGAACCACCACCCCGGTCTGCCACCCCCTAGGCACTGTCCCAGACTTCCATGCAATGTTGATGAGGCGTGTCAACCAAGACAGCCCCTCAACACCCAAAGCCATCAGCATTTCTGGACGGATCTCATCAACCCCTGCAGCTTTGCCACTGTGGAGTTGTTTGACTACCTCAGTGACTTCCATCAGGGAAATTGACGATGATCCCCCATCAGCCTCCAGCTCTGCCTCTACCATAGTCGGATTCAGGAGTTCCTCAAAGTGCTCCTTCCACCGCCCGATAACCTTCTCAGTCAAAGTCAGCAGGGTCCCACCCTTGCTGTACACAGCTTGGACGGTTCCTCGCTTCCCCCTCCTGAGGTGCCGGATGGTTTTCCAGAAGCACCTTGGTGCCGACCGAAAGTCCTTCTCCATAGCTTCTCCGAACTTCTCCCACACCCGCTGCTTTGCCTCTGACACGGCAGAGGCTGCCGCCCTTCTAGTCCTTCGGTACCCTGCAACTGTTTCCGGAGTCCTCCCGGATAACATAAAACAGAAGGACTCCTTCTTCAGTCGGACGGCTTCCCTGACCACCGGGTTCCACCACGGTGTTCGAGGGTTACCGCCCCTTGAGGCACCTAAGACCTTGAGACCACAGCTCATCACCGCAGCTTCAGCAATAGAGGTTTTGAACATCGCCCACTCAGGTTCAATACCCCCAACCTCCACAGGGATGTCTGAAAAGCTCCGCCGGATGTGTGAATTGAAGATCCCCAGGACAGGGGCTTCCTCCAGAAGTTCCCAGTTCACCCGCACTACCCGTTTGGGTTTACCAGGTCCGTCCAGAGTCTTCCCCCACCCCTTGATCCAACTCACCACCAGATGGTGATCAGTTGACAGCGCCGCCCCTCTCTTCACCCGAGTGTCCAAAACATGTGGCCTCAGATCAGATGATACGATTACAAAATCGATCATTGACCTTTGGCCTAGGGTGCTCTGGTACCACGTACACTTATGAGCATCCTTATGTTCGAACATGGTGTTTGTTATGGCCATTCCATGACTAGCACAGAAGTCCAACAACAAACGACCGTTCGGGTTTAGATCAGGGAGGCATTCCTCCCAATCGCGCCTCTCCAGGTGTCTCCATCGTTTCCCACGTGTACGTTGAAGTCTCCCAGCAAGACTGCGGAGTCCCCTACTGGAGCCCCCTGCAGGGCTCCATTCAGGGTCTCCAAGAAGGCAGAATACTCCGAACTGCGGTTTGGGGCATAGGCACAAAAAACAGTCAGAGTTTCTAACCATAACCATATATATATATCCATAACCCGAAGGAGTAGGGAGGCGACCCTCTCGTCCACCGGGGTAAATTCCAACGTAGCGGCGCTCAGGGACTTGTGAGTATCCCCACCCCGGCCCGACGCCTCACACCTTGGGCAACTCCGGAGAAGAATAGAGTCCAACCCCTATCCAGGAGTACGGTTCCAGAGCCAAGACTGTGCGTAGATGTAAGCCCCACCAGATCCAACTGGTAGCGCTCCACCTCGCGCACTAGTTCCGGCTCCTTCCCCCACAGAGAGGTGACGTTCCACATCCCCAGAGCCAGCCTCTGCTGCCCGGTTCTGGTCCGTTGAGGTCCCTGACCATCACTGCCACCCGTGTGACAGCGCACCCGACCCCAGCGCTTTTTCCCATGAGTAGTGGGAACACAGGATGGATGGATGGGAGGCACCACGTAGCTTCTTCGGGCTGTGCCCGACCGTGCTCCGTGGCAAATCCGGCCACCAGGCGCTCGCTGTCGGGCCCTCCCTCTGGGCCTGGCTCCAGACGGGGTCCCCGGGCTTCCTCCGGGCAGGGTGTCTCCTTTCCTTTCCCTTTTTTTCATGAAGTCAATGTTGGCACCGAAGGACAGTTGATCGTCCAGTGTCACACCCAGATTCCTTGCAGTCCGAGTCAGGGAAACAACTGAGGTGCCGATGTTGATGGTAAGGTCTTGGATGGGAGAGCCCTTTCCCGGAAGGAAAAGGAGCTTGGTCTTGTCAAGGTTGAGTTTCAAGTGATGTGTAGCCATCCACTGAGATATCAGCCAGACAAGCCGAGATCTGTGCCTCCACCTGGGTTTCAGATCTGGGAAAAGACAGAATCAGTTGAGTGTCATCTGCGTAGCTGTGCAAGGAGAAGCCATGAGAGTGAATGACAGAGCCAATTGAGTCGGTGTACAGAGAAAAGAGGAGGGGACCCAGGACGGAGCCCTGAAGTACCCCGGTGGTGAGTTAGCAAGGGTCCGACAGAGCACCTCTCCAAGTTACCTAAGTTATGTGCAGTCCTGTAGGTAGGATTTGAGCAGGGAGAGATCAGAGCCTGAGACTCCCAGTTCTTGGAGGGTGTAGAGGAGGATCTGGCGGTTCACTGTGTCAAACGCAGCAGAAAAGTCCAGAAGGATGACAACAGAGGAGAGGGAGGCTGTTCTAGCAGCGTCAAGTTCCTCAGTGACAGCGAGGAGGGCAGTCTCAGTTGAGTGGCCTGCCTTAAAACCAGATTGGTGTGGATCGAGAAGGTTGTTCTGGTGAAGGTAAACCAGTCATGTACGTGAGTCTTGTGTAGCCTAAAAGTATTAATGTTTCATGTTAGCCGGACACCATCCTAGGATAGTATACTGTATACTAACTTATACAACAAGGTGTTACATACATTTGTTGGAAAGAGATTGTGAGCAAAACCTGTATGTGTAGATAGCAGCCGTTGATTTGCAAAAATCTCTCATCTCATCCTAACCAAAACCATCTTCCCAGAGTCACTAATTGAGAGTTAAGATGTTGACACGACTGCAAAAACCTTATGGTGTAAAGCTTAGCTTAATTAGAGTTAATTATTTAAAAAAAGAGAGAACAGAACAGTAACGAAGGGGGCTTAGAAGTAAATTGTGATGCCCAAACCAGGGAAGGCCTAGCTACAGGATATTATGGTTTACATTTTAATATTAATGCTTAGAATGATGTACCACAGCATACCTGACAGATGTGTGTTCACTGCTGTCACACCGGAGTCAGATGCAGAAACTCCCTCAACATAGAAGAGACTGTCATCAGCATAGAAACAGTACATTGTATTTAATTCTACAACTTCTCTCCCTTAATGCAACATGCTGGTCTGTTGCAAATGAGTTAGTGTTTTTTTGTCCTTAGTGTGAATTAAGTTTTACATGTCTCATTTGTCCACTGCACAAATGAGGTTCTTAACAGAAAATGAAGTAATATGAATTGAATGAAGCACTTTAATCTGCAAGTTTGTGGACACAATTAACCAGCGCTATTTGCATAATATCTTATAAACCCCAAAACAAGAGACTTACAAAAAGAGATTATTTTTATTGATGCAAAAAAACTCCAATGAATGACACGATTGTAACAGTTCATCTGTACTTTGATGCTTTTAAAAGCTGCGGAGCTGATTGTTAAAACTTGGAAGTTTTCAACTGCGCCATCTTTGCATATCCTAAAGGGGATAAAACATGCACTTTTCAAAGTGGATTAGGAAAACAAATGATTCTATGTTGCTGGATGTCTGTAAAGGACAACAAATATAAATCAATGATAAAAAGGTAGAGAACTCAGAATAACAGTGCAGGGGTCTGCAAGGACTAGAAAGTATTTTAAACATCTTATGAATCCAAAACAAGAATGAGGAACTGCTTTGGCACACATACAGTAAAAATGGAAAAGTTTAAAAAGGGAAACATACAGCAAATGGTCCTTTTATGACGACATGCACATCCAAAAAACAAAAACAAAGAGGAAATAAACTTTTACAGACGCATTCTCAAACCTTGCGCATCGTGTGAACCTGTTTCCACGGTGCACTCACTTCAACAGAGTCACAGGCACTCATGTTTTTATATAATGGTATTGCCATAGTCTCACTGAAATAATCTGCAATACTCCTTGATGTTCAGTGTGATTACATACATGTTCAATAGTGCTTGGAACAAAATGATCCCACTTATAATAATAATAATAATAATAATATGCGATTCAGCCTATAAGCTTTGTTTATTGGGTGGTGTGTGTCATTAAAATAAAATCAGGTCTGGTTGGGTTGGACTGTGTTTGTGAAGACATAAGAGGAAAGTACATTATGTGGCTTCTTCCTTTCAACCAGTGCGTTGGATGATGTGGACTCCAGACTCTGTAAAAACAGGACCGCTCATGTCTCCCACTTTGAGCGCAAAGGAGGCATCTTCAAAAGGCTTCTGCATTTGACCTAAAACATAAAACAAATATTTTATATTAAAAAAAGGAATAAAATGATTTTCCACATTTACATAAAAGTTGACAAATGGAATAATGATCATCTGTGACCCGAGTGTACAGATCCCAATGTGTGCAGTCATGGCCTCACGGACTTTGAGGCGCCTTCCCACCAAGTCTGAGGGTTTAGGGCTGTGCCAGTCACATCATCCCGTGCATGAGGGCTCTCTCGCAGATATCTCGCGCAATATGCTGCAAAGTGCTTCCCCATTTCTATTACTATTATAATGAATAGCTTGTGGTTTGCGGGTCAGTTCAGGTGATTGATTACCACAGACTTTTGTGGGTTGGGCGGTACAGATGGGCTCTTATAAAAGAGTCGGGTGGGTGACCCTGACCCCTGCATCAGAACAAGTCTGTGACACTTGTTCCTACTTGAGACATCTTTAAAAAACAGGTCACAAATATATAGTTTCATTTAAAAAATAAAAATGGCTAAATACTTTCCTATGACAGCTGGGCCCTGTAGTTTTTAGTAGACATTTCTCAAACTATTTGGAAATAGAGTATGTGTTGGGGACTATTTCCAGCTGCGGATGAATACACATTCACCAGACTTCTGTTGACCCACTCTTCTGTATCTGAATTTAAAAGCCTTACCAGGTACTGTGGCTGCAAATTAGCGTCAGCTAGACACCCTATATACAAATCACATGTTCTGCATTTATTTTTCTCAGCAATGTTTATTATTTTTCTCCTGATGAATAAAATAAAAAATAAAAATAAAATGTAGACACAGCTCCTCGTGTATTTCGACGTGAGCACTAGTGTATCGTTGTGTGCGAGTATGTACCTTTGCCAAATAACCCCAGATCTCCACCGTTCTTAGCTGAGCTGCAGTCGCTGAACTGAGAAGCAAGGGACTCAAACTTCTCGTCTCCAGACTTGATGTCTTCTATGTACTCTGCACAGAACAGAGAAATGAAGATTAAATTAAACATGTTGATCAGACCTGATCAAACCACATCCTCCCCTCCCTCCCTGACGCCTTACGTACTCTGAATGAGTTCCAGAGCCTCGTCTTTAGTCCGTGTGATGTTTTGTTCCCGCCAAGAAGATGGACGACGTGACTGATTGTGCTTCACCAGCAGGTGAGAGCAGCGTACCTGAGTGAGGGAGCAAAACAAACAGATCAGTGACAAACCAGACATACGTTTTATGAATTGTAACCAGTGTTGGGGGGGGGGGGGGGGGTAGATATTACTTTTTTGTTGTAATGACTTACAGAATGTGTTAGTTTGCAATGTTTTCCTTCAATTAAGTAATTTGTTACAAGAACAACACAGTGAAGAAACAACTGCAAGCCGCAGATCCACAACACTGGTGGCGAGGCGCATTGAGGAGGAGGCCGATGCGGGGGCTACAGCTCCGAAACAGCAACAGCTAGCTTTTGGCTGATATCAACTGTAAAGTCTCTATCGCTCCATAAGATCATTAATAAAAACCCTGTGACGTGTAACATGGAGGTAACAGTGGCTAGCGGAAGAAAACATTTGCTAGCTACCAACAAAATAAGAGCTGTAAAGGGGATTCTCGTCTGTCACTCCTGCCGGTTCGTGTCCCTACACTGGGCTGTGTAATGATGCTAGAGTGAATACATTTAAAAAGGTTGGTGTACAAACGCCTTCTGGAAAATATAAAAACACATGTGGGAGGAATTGCAAAGGAGTTTTCATTTTGGAAAACTCCTTTTAAAAGTAACGTTACCTAGCACTGGTTGAAATGAATGGCTTTATCATAGTTAATAAAATCTCAACAATTAGCTCTTTTATTCAAGTCAATGTCTAATTCGAAAGGAACAAAACAAATGACCCTTTATTTAAGATTTACTCACATAACTGTAGACGTCATGGCTTACTGGAAAGTGAGTAACTTATTAATAAAGTGCTTTGTTTCTTTACTCGAGTTGTAAAAGTTACGAAGTCATAAACGATGATAACTGATCAGGTCAGGAGTTGTACATGTTAATTAAGTTGTTAACCCTTTAAATGTCATTGTTTCACTTTATTTTTTTATATATTTAGGCTTTAATATGTTTAAATTTTGATTGTAAAATGATGCACAAAACATCTAGATTATTTTCATCTCTATTAAAGTGCTTTACCTGATCTAAGGACTGAAATGGTGCATTTACACACGTACGGTGAGCAGGAACTCTCTTCTCTTGCCTGTGGACATTTCCTCCTACGCACGTCTACAAGAAATGTATGGTGTGCATGAGCATTCAGTCACGATGGGGAGAAAACCCATATGATGAGGGCTTAATAACAAATGGATTTGTATCAGGATGCTCTGCGTGTGCAGTGGTCAGTCAGTCCTTTTGCACAGAAGACATTTTGACATGTCACAGTATGACTGAGGTGCTTCGGATGAAATGTCAATCGGCAAGAGACGAGAGAATTCCTGCACACTTTGTACTTGCAATGAGCTTTATTGAGAAATACAACATTTCGGTCTTTAGACTTTCATCTCGTGGAACATAATTTATTGCAAGTGAACGGCGATGTTCGGGAATCTCTCGACATGTTACAGTAGGAAAAGCACAAGTGTTAATCATAAAGCTAATGATGGCTGAAGTCCATTGAGCCGCTTCAGTCGTAGTATTGTGCATGTTTCGTGGCACACGGAAACAGAATAATTACGTATTTTTCTCATTTTTGTGTCTCTTTTCTTATAAAAAAAAAGAAGTTTACTACTTCTGTGTTTACAGGCACTTTATTTTGAAGGGAATCTAATGATGCTTGTTCCTATGGAGACCATTCAATGTAGACGTCTCAATGGGATGTCTTCTAATCCAGCATCTCCCCATGCGCAGTACATTTATTACTCGCATGAAATGCACCAAAAATATAAGTAAATATTTAAAGTCAGACATATTTAATCTCTTGGACAACATACTTATGGATTATTGCATCATTCCATAATTAAAATATTATATATTACAAGTATTGTACAAAAATATGTGCGTGTACTGCAGCACTTCTGAAAAAGAATAATATAGATTAAAATAAACAAAATGGCGCCTTTTATTGGACGTGTGGGACTGAAACAGCCGTATGAAATCAGCAGTGTGTTGTAGTGCTATGACTCTGCAGTCTTAAATGTCTGCAAACCACCAGATGTCACTTCCACCCATCACAGTCTTTACTCAATACATCAATAAAGTAGTTGTAACAGTTTGTTGTTTTGAAAGTGACCTATAACAACATTTAATTGTTATTATAATAATAAATACATTAATAAAAGTACACATAACAACCTTATCTGGCTCTCCACGGCCGTCTCCCACCGGACGTTCCCACTGGCTGGCATTAGTGATGTGGTTGAAGTAGTACACTTTGCCTGTAAGGCAAAGAGAGTCATTAAAGCTGCATTCAGTGATTCTTTTATTTTGTTTTTTAAAGTAAATTAAGGCAGCAGAACAAGCTCAAGACACAACATTAACGTATTATCACCGTATACATTTGTGGGAACTGTTTATGGGCATGCACCAATCCTACAGTACACAGCAGATCAGTATCAGCATTCAGCAGATCGTGTATCAGCTCTGACGTGACCGATGCACATAAAGATAGAGTTTCCTTGTCAATGTTGAACAGAACATTCAAGGTTTCTGCAGTTGCTGCATTCATTCAGTCGCAGCAGAATGCCAACTCAATATTAGCGCCCCAGCTGATTCCAGTGACTACGTAATGAGATTTTATGCAACATACACATTAATGCAGCAGTAATATTAATCCAAAATCATCATATATAAATGGTAAAACACGGACAGGGAACATTATACTGCACACTGAATACTTTTCATAATTAACGTACATTTTAAGATTAATATTAGATGCACCTATATTGATCCCCAGCAGGGAAATAATAATAATTATATATATATATATATATATAATAATATATTATATATTATATATTATATATATATATATATATATATATATATATATATATATATATATATTAATTGGGGGAATCACTGACTTATGATATAGGGATATGAGAAATAATATAAGATGTAGTAGTGTAACAGAATAGTAGTATAGTTTATACAATTTGCTGATCATACTTAAATAATATACTATACAGGTAATATATTACGATTTTGAATGTAGAACTTTTACTAGCTGTGAGTATTTTGGTGGTACTTTTACTTAAGTAAAGCATCTGAATACTTGTTGTGCTGCAGCCTATAAACACAACGTTGAGGGAGAAAAGTAAAGAATAAAAAACATGCATGTTTTAATGGAATGTGACCAAAGTAAGCTTTTTTCTTTTGACCTCCAAACATAAATAATTAAAAACTGAGCGTGCAGAATGACGTCATAAAGGGCCCTGCAGCAGCCAGGTTGAATGGATCATGATGCAAACCCGCCAAGTAACAGCCAGACACCACTATTAACAAAACACACTTATAAAACCAAATTACCCATCCCTACTTTTAGCATATCCCCATTAAAGATAAACTCCCATCTGCCTCGTTTAAACAGTAAACCACGATGCTTAGGCTGCTAGCTCGTAAGCTAGGTTTACTTCACATTGCCAGTTAGCTTAGCTAGCTAGCATATTCAACTTCTTAAGGCTTCCGTTTCATTACCTGAACTGCGGCTCATTCTTTTCTCCCATCCAGCCGGCATATTCTCCTCGTCTGCCATTATTATTTTTCTGTAGCAGCGTTTTCAAATGTAATTAAATTAAGCTACCGTGTGAGACAGGCTGGGCTGCAGCTAGGCAAACTGTTTACGGTACGAGTTGTTTTCAGAATGAGCTCCGCCTTTGAGGTGTTTCTCTGGCCTGTCATAGGCTCATTCCGGCTGTCAATCATCGCTGTGTCCATTTGATTGGTCGAGAGGCTCTGGACTGAATCAGCTTTACGGTAAAGCAAGACGTAGAGTGAGCGTTCCTGAGAATATCATCTAAAAGGGAATATTTGTTATTCTGCTGTGTATTTACAGGTAGGAATGTTACATTTAGCACATCGTTAATGTGGATGTAACACAACGCTCGGCCTTTTTATGACAGGATACTGATTTACGCGTGTGCTTTGTGACAATACGCACATTGTTTGTACATGTAGCTTAGTGGTGTCGTGAGCTCTAGCTAGCTGTTAGCTTAAGTCAAACAAAACATCCGGATTTAAACCGATTTTCAAGCCTATTTTTCTCGTATTTGACATACACTGTGAATTAACTACATTAGCAGTAGCTTCCAACTAGCTACATGTACGAGTCTTAATTCCTCAAGGTGTATGGACAATGTTTTAAAGCCACTCTCACATGTTATGCTAACTCTCGTTTCCTTCGGCTGACAGAAACCGAAGATGATCGAGGTGGTTTGCAACGATCGCCTGGGCAAGAAAGTCCGGGTCAAGTGCAAGTATCTTTTACTGAAAGTGTGGAGATGATCCTAAATAATGCATCCCGCCACATGGGTAACACCTGGGCCCACGTACGGTTAGCTTGAGCTGATGAGTTATTTATTGTCATGTGCACAACGTGTGCAGAGAAGCAGTAGTAATTAAATGCATGTGTAAAAAGAGAAAACAAAACATACAAGTAAAACAAAGACATAAAATGGTGCATACATTAAAATGTAGGGATAAACATAAGATAATATATATTTGTGGTAGACAGGTGAAAGTGAATGCACTATAATGTAAACGCTATTGTGGTAAATGTATATATTACAGAGGTGTAAACTGGTAGTATAAACAGTAAACACACACACACACACTTTTTTTTGCACTTGCACATAGATACAAATGTTTCCCACTTATATTTGAGTTTCTTTTTTAAATGAGCATTGTATCTTTCCCCTTTCTGCTCATTATTTGCCACGTATTGTTTATTTTTTTGCTCAAAGCTCTATCAATAAATCAACATTTGGTCTATATAATGTGACAGTTTCACATCACATTTAGAGCCAGAGATGACATCTTGATGTAACTTGTTTTATCCGACCAATACTCTAAAATCCAAAGATGGTTTCCTATGATGTAAGACAAAGAAAAGCAGCTAATCCTCATATTTGAGAAGGTGGAGCCGGATAAAGTTCCATTTCCTCTATTGTGCTGTACAAATGCACCATCTGAAGCCCCCTAAAAATAAAAGGCAACTTCCGGGAAGATCACCAAATATATCCTCCAACTGCGTTTGAAGAACTGAGTTAGTCGGCTAGATGAGAAGTAACGCCATGTTAACCTGGACCATCACGTTGCTTCTTCCTTAACCGCCATGTTTCAGCTCTGAGGATACAATTGGCGATCTGAAGAAGCTCATTGCTGCTCAGACGGGAACACGGTTTGATAAGATTGTATTAAAGAAATGGTAAGTTGTTTGTCTGGAATACTGCCCTGCTGTTAACATAACAAGTGTTTCTGTGCTTTCTATTGGCAGCTAAATGATCCTCCTCTGTTCCCACAGGTATACCATATTCAAGGACCACGTGTCTCTGGGTGACTGTATCCTTTTAAACAATCATTTCTAGCGCTGTACTGATACTGCAGCACCGTAGGTCCAATCATGTTAAGTACCAGAAGTCAATGAATTGTGTTGATTGAGGATGGCGGTGGGTGTAATGGTGGATTGTCTGTCCTGTGATGGCAGATACGATAATAACAGTAGGCTTGTGTGCAGATACTACCACTGATTTTGAAAGAACTGATCCTTGTAATATACTTGAAGTTGCATGTTTTTAATTACTATTTGATTTCGTAGTAATTTTAGAAAACATCAAAATAACAGTCCGCTTTGTTTCCCAACATATCTTCTGCGATGTTCTGATATTGTGGATGTTAGCAGTGATCTTTTCATTTCTAAATTATCTTTTACATACTTAAAATAAGTAAAGCAGGCATTTTTCTGATGCTTTTATCTTACTCATGGTTGTATATTTGAACCAAGCAGAAGAGACATTACTTAACCACGACTTCTGCAGATGAAATCCATGATGGGATGAACCTGGAGCTGTACTACCAGTAGCCCAGAGGAGGACCCCGAGTCAATGCCACATAGATGAACCTCTTCCTTGTTACACACACACACACATGGGATTGGTTGCAGGAAACCACCATGATCAGACCACACGAGAGAGGAGAGAGAGAGAGAGAGGAGCAGTATCTACAGAGCAGAAAACACACATTACATTGATCTCAGTTTTAGCTTATGATTTTTGCCCACAAATTGTGTGAAAGACATTTTGTTCTACTGTTTTTTTCGTTTTGATATTTTTGAATTAAAGCAGATTTTAACTACTTGCAAGACTGTTCATTGTCGTCTCGTGCAGGAAGAAACTGGAATAGCGGTTGTATGTGTAACACTTCATCTGAAAGCATGTAACCTAAATGTTCCTACACGTCACTGAATGTAAAGGTCGCTGCACTACTGCCACTGGTCCAGTATGTTTTGAAGCTGTGAGAAGATTGCCAGTGTGCAAAAATATTGTTTTAACTCCTAAACCACAGAAATAACATCTGAATTTTCATTTTATGGGCAAAATGACACATTTTTATCCCAGTACATGTATCTGACAGCTGTCGTTACTTTGCAGGTTAAGATTATTCATCCTGATGAGTTAATAAAATGTAATTGTTGTATAGTACCAAACACTATGTAAAGCTGTTAGAAATCTCCACTTCGACAAGCTACAACACTGAAATCTAGCAAACAAGTTAATGCAACAATAATCCTAAAAAGATATATATTGTAACGCAACAAAAACGACTTTCTTAGAATTAAGATCAATCTTAATGCTACGGCACAGAATACTTTAACCAGTCTTGTGAGCTTCCTACTTTGTGGCACACGTTTGGGGAAGACCCTTCAAGCATCACAATGCCCCAGTCTTTATGTTAAGCTAGGCATTGCAATGCCACGGTGCACAAAGCGAGCGCCATAAATGACTTTCCCACGTGACTGTCCTTCAACCCCATCCAACACCTGCAGGAGGAACTGGAACACCAGCTGCAAGCCAGGCATCATCACCCAACATCAGCGACAACCTCTTGACCCTGAATGGGAGCAAATCCCTCCAGAAAAGTTCGTTATAGAAGCAGATTAAAGGAATACTTCAACAAAATGAGCATTTTTTAGATCTCGCCCTGTGTTGTCTTGGATTCTTGAAGTTTGTCTCGAATGCTTCCGCGGTGAACAGAATAAAAAAATGGAGGAAAATCTTGAAGAACTGCAGTAAATAGTTTAACAACAGCAAAACTATCAAAACAGCGTTTTTCTTTTGACTTTTCTCCGTTTTTCTTTTTTTATTCTTTGTTCACGTTGGAGGCGTACGAGAAAAATAAAGTTTTCTTCAAGAATTCAAATCGAGTCGATCATTTTGGAGATGAAGTATTCTCTTAATGCCTGTAGTTGACATGCGGGTGTAAAGTTTGAGTGACCGCTTTGTTCCCAGTCAGTTGTACAAACATAAACCAGACATTCATCGTGTCGGCTGAAGAAACATTTTATTCACATCACAGGACAGTCATCAGATCACACCATCTATCTATCTATCTCACACACACACACACACACACACGATCGGAGGAAAGCAGGTGTCACCACGGCCCCCCCACATCTCTGGAGCCACGTCAGCAGTAGTCAGAGTATTCCTCCTCCACATAGTTGGCTGGAAAGAACCCCACCTGGGAACACAGGAGCAGCGCAGGTGAGACGAGACGCACGCTGTACGTGTTGTCATTCTATTGTACGAATGTTTGCAGATTCCTCACCCGTCCGTACACCTCGCCCTTCCACCACCCACTGTGACCTTTCTTGGAGAGGATCTTGATGGTGTCTCCCTCCCTCAGAGACAGCTCTGAGCGGTCCCTGGGGGAGAAGTTATACCTGGCCCTCACGACGCCAAAACTCCTCATGCTGCCTCCTATCGAGGCAGGGTTATTTATAGAGCACATTTAATACACAGACTTTACACTTTACATGATAAATAAATATAAGTGGTTTAATAATACACGGGGACGAAGACTTTGATAAAAAGGCAAAATAAAAGCGTCATTTCAGTGAAAATCAAACATCGACCGCAATATTAGCTCAAAAAAGTCCGAGTTCTTCTGGCAGTTTGTTCCAACACGGACGACATAATAATAATAATTATCACCATGTTTTGTTCTGTAATGTTGCAACACGGATAAGCTTAAAAGATAAGAAAACCGCTTTCTTGTTGAGAGTTTGATGATAAAATTGATACCAATCTCATGTCGATCTGCTCACATGACAAGAAAGCGAATGAGGTCATTTCACAAAATGTCCAACGATTCTTCTAACAGGATCCTAACACGGTGTGAGAAGCGACAGAGATGTACCTGGAGTGTTGATTGGCGTGTCGTCAGGCGAGCTGCTTTGCTCGGGTTGCTTGAAAGGCGTAAGCAGCGTGGTGTCCACATCCTTGAAGTACTCCTTCAAAGAGTTCTCCCGGTAAAACTGAATCATCTCCTAACGCAGGAAGAAGAGCAGTAACGGGAGGAGAGCGTGAGGAACACGGCCACGTATTGCTTCCAGTCAGCGTCATCACATTTTAGCCGGATGAGGTTCGTGAGACTTACGATTAAACCCGTGAACGCTTTCTTCTCATTGATGCGGTACAGGCCTTCAGTGGACGTGATCTTAATGTGTCTGATGTCCATGTTGAACCTGGAGGAGCGGGAAGAGGGTCGTGCAGAAAAGGGAGATGATGATAAAGCAAGTCCTCTGAGATGAATAACATTAAAGGGAAAGTGTTTGGGGTATTTAAACACACAAAGACATTAATGGTGAGTATCGTTTGGTTTGATCTCAGAAGAAGGAAATCAGACGTTTCCACTTCTGTAAAGATTCTTGGCTTTGGTGTGACTATGGTTTTATATACGATCATTGTTTGACCACATTTCAACGACTATGTATCAATTAAAGGACCTGCTTCACATTGAAATGTAATCATTGAAAAGCTGTTATACTGTTTATATACTGTTTATATATTGTAATATTATACTGTAAGTAACCAAGACATCTGAAAAAGCTTCTTTAAATCCCAGATTTAACGGGTATGTAGACAGACCTGTACATTATCAGGTTTGTTTTTACTAAAGAGAGAATCTTCAAACTGTAAACAGAAAATAAAAGATTAAATCTCGATTAAATCTTTTTTACTGATAAATCAGCGAAGGCTTACTTGATGCTGATCGCAAACTCTCCTCCGTCTTTCTGCCGCACGAGGAAAGTTCCATCAGACCGGGACAATAACAGGTTCTTGGCAGCGGTTCTGTCCATGTTCCCTGCGTACCTTCAAGCACAGCGAGGATCAGAACTTTACTCTTTGCTTAAAACGAGACTGTGAAATGTTGGGAAGAAGAAATCTGTGTCTGTTTCAATAACAGTTACAAAGTGTTGCAGTAACACAGTAATAGGTGGTTTATAACACACTATAATGTACAGTAGTGTATACAGACATAGTGTCAGTAGTTATTAATGTACAGTAGTGTATACAGACATAGTGTCAGTAGTTATTAATGTACAGTAGTGTATACAGACATAGTGTCAGTAGTTATTAATGTACAGTAGTGTATACAGACATAGTGTCAGTAGTTATTAATGTACAGTAGTGTATACAGACATAGTGTCAGTAGTTATTAATGTACAGTAGTGTATACAGACATAGTGTCAGTAGTTATTAATGTACAGTAGTGTATACAGGCATAGTGTCAGTAGTTATTAATGTACAGTAGTGTATACAGGCATAGTGTCAGTAGTTATTAATGTACAGTAGTGTATACAGACATAGTGTCAGTAGTTATTAATGTACAGTAGTGTATACAGGCATAGTGTCAGTAGTTATTAATGTACAGTAGTGTATACAGGCATAGTGTCAGTAGTTATTAATGTACAGTAGTGTATACAGACATAGTGTCAGTAGTTATTAATGTACAGTAGTGTATACAGACATAGTGTCAGTAGTTATTAATGTACAGTAGTGTATACAGACATAGTGTCAGTAGTTATTAATGTACAGTAGTGTATACAGACATAGTGTCAGTAGTTATTAATGTACAGTAGTGTATACAGGCATAGTGTCAGTAGTTATTAATGTACAGTAGTGTATACAGACATAGTGTCAGTAGTTATTAATGTACAGTAGTATACAGGCATAGTGTCAGTAGTTATTAATGTACAGTAGTGTATACAGGCATAGTGTCAGTAGTTATTAATGTACAGTAGTGTATACAGACATAGTGTCAGTAGTTATTAATGTACAGTAGTGTATACAGGCATAGTGTCAGTAGTTATTAATGTACAGTAGTGTATACAGACATAGTGTCAGTAGTTATTAATGTACAGTAGTGTATACAGACATAGTGTCAGTAGTTATTAATGTACAGTAGTGTATACAGACATAGTGTCAGTAGTTATTAATGTACAGTAGTATACAGGCATAGTGTCAGTAGTTATTAATGTACAGTAGTATACAGGCATAGTGTCAGTAGTTATTAATGTACAGCATTACTCACAAGTTATAACTTCTCCTATGATGACGTATATCTATATTATTACAGCTGTGTTTCACCAGTCCTAAACTAAAGTGTCCCAAAAGTGAAAAGTGGTGCAGTCAGTGGGTAACTTTGTGTTTTTGTTTTTAATTCCAGTGTCATACTTGACGTCACCACCAGGTGGCACCAAAGGATATCATTTAAAAATCCCATAAGTGGTGAGTTCAGGGACAATACCTGTGCTTTTACAATCAGTTTTTGTATCCATCGTTTGAGTCCTCTAGAGTTAGTAAATCCTTCTTATAGTCATTGGTATCGTGGGGATGGGTGACAAACAACTAAAGGCTACTTTATATAAGGAGGACATCGATGTGAGTTGGTAGAGTTTACAGTTTTTCCCAAAGCTCCTTTAAAAACATGAGCACTTTCTAGTATCCGGTTCTGTTTTTGTGGCTGCTAGTGTTTTCTGTATCAGCTCTGTGGTGCACTGCAACACAGGAGGAAGTAAAGCGATGAGGTTAACCGGTTTTGGAAACGAGTTCCTGTTCATACTCACCAGTTGATGCCAGACAGGTCAGGGGTCTGCCTCTGGGAAAGGGTGAGATCACACAGAGGATAGGAGTAAAACAAAGGTCTGCGTTCTTCACTTCCTAATGCTGCTGATGTTGCTATCTGTACATGAAAACCTGTGCAAGCTGAACAAGGTAAACCCTTTAAACTAATAATCACCAGAACTTCCCAAGTTGATCGCTTACATTAAGACTTTTATATCAGGCTATGAATGATTTAAAATGAAAGAAACATCTGTAAAACCCTTGAGAATATAGTTATGAATGAAACTGGATAGTTTGGTATGTAAGTGCTACTGAAGTGGAGCTCAGAGCCTTTAAAGATACGTATTGTAAAGTTACAGGTGAATAGGGTAAACACATTATTACCAGCTGATAAATAACATTAAGACAAATCTGAAAGGTTATGTTGAAATGAGAAGAGAAGACATGTTTTGCCCAAACTCTCAAAATTGACCAGTGTGTGAAAAAAACAATGTTTTGTGTCTTTTTTTAAAGCTGTTATTGCATTTTTAGTTTTATGTGTTGAGGATCTCGTGCTGCTCGTACTCACAGAGATGTAGGGCTGAACTTTCTGGCAGGGGAACCATCCGGTTGGACCAACAGTCAGGTTCCTTCCCTGAGTGACACACACACAACACATCACATGGCAACATATAAATGAATTATCAAATCACTTAGAAACGAACCATAAAACAAACGACTTCTATGCAGTTGATATTGATCCGAGTCAATTCACACCAACAATGTATGCAGGGATTGTCCGACAGATTAAACAAAGTCATTGTTTGCGTGTTTCTAGTTCTTTTACTGCAACAATTTCATATTACTTACTATTTTCCTGAACAATCTTTTTAGTTTTTAGATTTTAGATGGATAAAAGTGTCTTTACGAGCCTCCATTTGTCTTTATTTTGTGTTCATTTTAAAATAAATAACCATCGTAAATTGCACTTTTGTGAATCTTGACTAGTGAAGTTTTCTGCTTTATCGTGCAACATTAAAATAAGTGACAGATAAAGACACATCAACCTACAAACAATGTCCCATGACAGTGTGACAGTGAGGCAGCAGGACCCCGACACCAAAGCAGCGAAATGGAATTCAGCGACTGGTTTGAATTGTTTTCCAAATTGAAACCTTTTTAAATGACACAAGTGCTGGTCGAGCACGAGGGAGGAAGTGGAACGAGATGCAGAGAGGAAAATTACAAAAGAGACTGAAAGAGACAAAAAAGCATCTCACACCTACACATTAACCACAGGAAACAAGGCTTGAAAACATGTGTGACCCCCCCCTGCCTTCAGTATATAGTTTTGGTTTATGGTTTTTAACGCTACCCTCCCACCATGGCATGTCAGCATCTGCCCGGGTCAGCTCAATGATGTCACCTTTGGTGAGGTGAAGCGGTTGGCCGAAGCCCACGGGGGGCGGCGGCAAGCCATAATACTCGTGACACACCTCCATTTAGGAAATCCTGAGAGCGATGAGGAGAAAGATGTGACGTTGAGGAAGTTTTGGAGAATAAGCAAGAGACACAATCTGCTGTTCAAACATCATTTCTTACCAGCGCTGGAATGTCCGGAGGTCTTCTGTGCTTTATTCTGGAAGAACAAAGAAACTCAAGCAATTGTACTTTTTGCTTCATCTATTATATATATATATATATATATATATATATATATATATATATATATATATATATATATATATATATATATATATATATATATATATATATATATATATATATATAATATATATATATATATATATATATATTATATATATCTATATCTATGTATATATATATATACTATATATATCTATATATTATATATAGATATATATATATCTATATATATCTATCCTTCTCTATCATATCTCTACTATCTATATATATATCTTATATATATATATATATATATATATATATATATATATATATATATATATATATATATATATATATATATAAACTGTATATAAACAAAATATAAAACACATGTCAAAGATAAATGTAGCCTTACCTTCTTCATAGTACCAGCATGATCTGTAATTTGAAGAGAACAATTCATGTAAGAAGTGATAATTATGCAAATTCATGATGATCATAGTAATCACAACACACACACACACACACACACACACACTCACACACTCACACTCACACTCACACTCACACTCACACTCACACTCACACTCTCACACACACACACACACACACACACACACACACACACACACACACACACACACACAAACCTGGGTTTCGTCCGCAGGCAGGGACTCTGCCTAAACATTCTTTATGTGCAGCCATTTTACAGCGAGTGCAGCGATAGCCCTGGAAAAATATCCCTCTGCAGAGGACAGACGGAGAGATTCAGCATCAGAGGACACATGTTTAAAAGAACCGGAGCTAAGAGATGAAATGGAGAGAAACAGCTAGTGAGACAAAACACCTCAACAGCATCGAGCAGGCCTTGCAGGAGGTGGTGTCCTCAAAGCAGTGCATCTGGAAGTCGTGGTTGTTGGCTGTGGAATTATCGGGACACATATTCGACCTGCAAACAGGAAGTACAACTCTTTTGAAAGCGCTCGGGCAACAAGCATTCACAGAAGAAAGTAAAACACTTCAGAATCTATGTGGTGTTCCAGCAGCAACACAGTGCAGATTGAAAATAACCCACTCATGATAATCTTCTATACGGTTGAGCAATCAGCAAAACTGCACAATGACAAGTCAGTGTCTGTGAACAGCAACCTAAATGTATTCACTTCCGTTTCTCTTCTAATGCGTTTTACATGATAATATTTACTGATTGATGAATTGAGATAATAAAATATGTGATTAACTTAAAGGGTTACTTTGTATTTTTCAACCATGAACCTATTTTCCCAACTTTCTGTGTCTAATGGGGAAAACTGTTTTGGAATTGGTTCAGTATTGAGCAAAAGACTGCAATTTAATCCTTGCAGTCAATAGCGCAGTGTCAATGTACGTCTACTGAAAGTGCTTGTTTTTGCCACTGACAGGCTCAGATTGTTAGTATCGAGTGTCTGACAACATTATGGACAGGAGCCTACAGAAAAATGACTCTTTTCTTTACCCTTTGCCTTCTCTAGTGAGTTTGTTTTAACACTATTGCCCGATAGTATAATGCTGCAGCCCGTTTCGCAGCTGCCACCTGCAGCACTGTTCCTCATTGATAGATCATTTTTGAAATAATTCTCTCCCCATTAGTCACTTGGACACAAAAACATAGGAGAATAGGCTCCAGGTTAAAACATACCGAAGATACGCTTTAAACCTGAGATAACTGCCAAATCTTTGGCCACTTGGAGGCAGCAGAAACAAGCTGTGAACATGGAAGTCCCCGGGCAAATGTGAGTCAAATAGTCACTCTCTTTTAGCTCTGTTTTGGTCTCCACCTGAGGGAAATATTCTGCTGCTAAATTCTCCTCTTAGTCTGCAGTATATCTGTCTGCTGTTTGGTGCTGCGCAGGTAGTGTCGAGAAGGGTTAGTGAAAGATGCTTTAAAGGGGGAATTAAGAGGTCTGCGGATCATTCACTGTGAGTTTGTCACTAAAAGCAAATCCTTCCACATTACACATTTGATCCATTATCAGTGTAGAAATATTAATTGTAGTCGCCTTAAAGAACACTGTCCACTTTTATTTGAAGATTGCAGGGACAAGGATTTAAAAAAAGAATGCTGTCTCCATCATCAGATGCTGTGTTAGTACGATGTGTATGTGTGTGTGAGATAACTCACTGGGCCATCTCAAACTGTTCCAACCATTTCTTCTTCAGTTCTCTGGTTTTGAAGAATAAATCATATCCACACCGCCCATAGCCGTCCAGCAGAAGGAACAAATAGGACCACTGTTGACAAACACACATGGTTAGCTTTAAGATGCCTAGTAAATGCACAGACTGGTATACATGGAGCTACAGAGCAGTATAAAGACCTTCTTATTATCCTTTTCTCCTGTGGTTTCGTCTCGTATCTGGTATTGCTGTAGCTCAATGATCTCCTTTAGCTCAAACGTCTCTCCGCTCTTCTTCTTACAGATGAACATGGCCTTATCGAAGAGGAATGCATACCTGACCAACAGCCAAACACGCACACACACACACACACACAAACACCAGATCAGGTAAATGGCATTGACACATGAAAAACACTCTGAGACACAAACGACACACACCTGTCCTGTTTAGACTTTTTCTCCGGGCCGCAGATCTTCAGCTCTCCGTCGATCTTTGGGCGACCATAGAAAGCTAGAGACTGAGTCTAAAGAGCAGAGGACAGTGAGGACGACCAGGGAGGGAACAATAACAGAGAAGACCGAAAGACATTTAAAGCAAAACATGCAACTTCACCATGTTTTCTATGGACAACTGGAAGGTGGTGATCTGTCTGATGATCTCATTGTCTCGCTTCACCTCGTTCACACACTGCGCCAAGTCCTGCAAACACACACACACACACACACACACACACACACACACACACACACACACACACACACACACACACACACACTTGCTGTGACATAAACACACAAACTGTAAAACTGCAATTAATAGCCGAGGCTTTAATTAGCTTCAATCACAGAGCTCATATATTTGGGGAAGGTGTCTGTATGGGACTTTAATTCCTTTCACACAAAACTCTTGCTTAGCAAAGGTAGTAAATAATATCAAATTGTATTTAAACCAGTATGAAACTACTGTATGAAAAAGTAGGCAAATAACATAACATATCAATTACAAATAATCCATTTGCTTGCTCTATGACACCTGAGGATTCACGGCTCAGAACCCTCCTGCCCGTCAGCAAAACTAAAAGGTTTTGTAGCCAGCAGGGTAACGAAACAAGGATAACCCAACAACACGGTACAGGAAGAAGAGAAAATATTGTTTATCTGTCAGTTAAAGTGCGGTCTTCGTTTGATGAACACATTTTGTTTTTAATGAAGAACAGTTTGGATTCTTTGTACGGTCTAAAAGAATATAATAATAAAAGAACTGTGGAGAATCTAACCGGTCGAATGATGTGGACCATTTCCATTTTGACAAAAGTTAACCGGCGTCTAACTGAAACCTGCGTTTATTTGTCAAAGCGTGGAGCCACACCCTGCGAGTACAAGGGACACGCCCTCTAATTGGGGCTCGGCTTTTAATTGAATGTTTTTGTCTACATACACACTTACTCTCATGGCATCAAGAGCTGTGCGGAGGTTCTCCTTCTCTGTAGGGTCAGTGGTGTGCTTCAACAGCTCCTGCAGGCACACACAGACACATTATAGACCAGCTGGAACATGCACAGGCATAATGCAGCAGCCACACACACACACACACACACACACACACACACACACACACACACACCTACCTGTAACAGCAGGTGATATTTGAGGACCCTCTGCATAGGGACCATGAGTAAATCTCTGAGAGAAAAACGTCGACTATTTGCTCTGTTTGAACACTCCTGAGAGAGAGAGAGAGAGAGAGAGAGAGAGAGAGAGAGAGAGAGAGAGAGAGAGAGAGAGAGAGACAGACAGACAGAGAGAGAGAGAGAGAGAGAGAGAGAGACAGACAGACAGACAGAGAGAGAGTAAGAGAGAGACAGAGAGAGAGAGAGAGAGAGAGAGAGAGAGAGAGAGAGACGAGAGAGAGAGAGAGAGTAAGAGAGAGAGACAGAGAGAGAGAGAGCAGAGAGAGAGAGAGAGAGAGAGACAGAGGAGAAGAGAGAGAGAGAGAGAGAGTGAGAGAAGAGAGAGAGAGAGACAACAGAGAGAGAGAGAGAGAGAGACACAGAGAGAGAGACAGAGAGAGAGAGTGAGAAAGAGAGAGAGAAGAACAGAGAGAGCACAGAGAGAGAGAGAGAGAGAGAGAGAGAGAGAGAGAGAGAGAGAGAGAGAGAGAGATAAATGAGTAACATCAGCAGTAAACCGGAGATGTGTTAAGAATATGTTGTGCGACAGAAGCAGCCTTCCCACCGGTTTTCCTTGTTGCCAAACGCAGTATTGAAACAAAAGATTCCCCAGAAAGCTTTTTCCATGTAGACCATCATTACAAAAGCTACGTCTGACAGGACACACAGGTCACAAGTCATTACTATTTGTATTAAAAAGTTTAAAAGCGCAGAAATAATGTACAGTGACCTTTAGTTCAGACTGAATCGGCACAAATTTCACCCTGAAACGATCCGAAACTATTTCATACCTTTATCAAAGAGAAACACTTCTGCTGTGTGATAAATGACTGTTTGGTGTCCCACTTCCCCTGTGCGTCTGTGTTTTAGAGAGTGAGTCTTCCTCACCTCCAGCTTCATTCTGATGTCCTCCCTCATATTCGAAAGCTTGTCGAGGTGTTTTGTTGCCGCTTCCACTTGACTACAGTAACGACCGTACAGTAAGAGTCTGAGGGGGGTAAAGTTTATTAGAACATAAGATAAGATGCATGTATTTGCAGCGTAACTGTATAGCAGAAAAAGGTGTGTGTGTGTGTGTGTGTTTTGTACCTTTCCTTATAGTTCAGAAACACCTGGTAAAGGGTCTTGGCTCCATAATCTAGGATTGAACGCCGGACCTCCTCCAACAAATTAAGATGGGTGCCGGCCAAATCCTACAAACACACAGAAAACATGTAAACAAGGGTTGATACATGAAGGTGAACATGAACTGTGCACTCCTCTCGTACCTCTATGTTGATGAAGATGCTCTCCATGTCTTGAACCTGGAGAAACTTTTTAAGCGGCTTCATAAAGTGCTGCACAAAGAAAAAACATGTTACTCTCTTTAAATGTGTGTATAAATGCGTGCTGTGTGCTTATGTGTGTGTGAGTGACTGATTCTGCGTGTGTACATGCAGGGATCTGCTCACCTGTAATATGGATTGCAGTGTATCGGAGTATTTCTCTTCCGTCTGTCTGATCTCCTGCAGGCAGCACTCTCGTTTGTCTACCCCAGTCTTCTGCTGCTGCAGAAACACACACAAGAACATGATGAAGCATGAAGAGACCAGACCAGATGATATTTAAGATTTGTTTTAAAAGTCTCTCTCTTTAGCACCCCCCCCACTGTTGAGGATTGTATTCATCATATTGGCAGTTCGTTTGACATTCTCTCCTTTTTTTTGGTGCTGAAAGTCATTTTTGGTACTTTTGGCTGAATTTTTGGTTGTTTTTAGAAGAAATCTTTCCATTGACAAAAAAAGGAAAGATAATGGTATCTTTCCCTTGATGCCTTGTTCCTGTATAACCCAGAATCTCATTTACATCAGCAGTCGTAGCAGATTGTGCTTTGATGAATTATGTAGCTGGGTGACATTTAGACTAAATGTATTTCCTGGATGGGGCTGCTATCTGAAGTTAACAGTTAAAGTAGATCCTATCTGCAAATGGAGTCTCTACGCAACTGTGGGTGGTTTGGATCAGTGGTTCCCAATCTGAAGGTCATAACAACCATAAAGAGAATCTGAGGGATCACGACATGATGAACAGGATAAGAAAGCAGGAAGATTCGTCTTCTGCTCCACAAAATGAGGTTTATTTTGTCTTCTTATACATCTTCTTGCAATGTACTGAATCATTTCTCCTACTAAGGTAATAATCTAAATGCAACCAGTGACGAGGTCTCAGGTAAGAGGTCAGAAGAAAACATGCTTGGGAACCACTGATTTAGAGGATTTTATCTTCTACATATATATAACTGCACAACTATCGTGGTCAAAGCTTCCAGGTTCCTTTTAGTTTGAGGTTCACTCACAGTTTCAGGTTGTTCATCCACTCTCATCAAGTCTTCATAGATTTCATCTCCTTCGTTCTCCTCGTCCTCCACAAAGTCGTACAAGTCATCATCCTCGTCCACTGTGTCACTGATACACACGATACACGTCCACAACATTGTTATCGTCACAGTATGTTTTCTTGTCTTCGTTAACGTCACGACAGAGAACATTTATTCACTCCACTGAGAGGTCAGAGGTCACTGAACCAATCCTGTGGATTCAATGTGTTGCTTTGAGATGCCGGAGCATGATGGATACTAACCCTAACCCAATCTCTGTAATTATTCTCTTTATTTCCCCACACATGTTAAACTATATGTGTATTATGTGCTGTAGATGAATAATTAGCGGAGACAGAGTGTGGTCATGTTTGAATTCTGGAAAACATAGAATAAAAAATGTCTTTAATTCACTGCTCAAATAGGAAACGCTGAAGTAAATACATTTACAAAACAACGTGCAGTGATAATAAAAGTAATATGTGTGTGTTATTAACTGCGGCTTCATATTGGCATTAATGCCCCGTTTTTATATGATTTTTAAAATGTAATTTAACTTTTAAAAACTTCAGCTGCCTCAATTATAAAATCACCTATTTATTTTTTATATTGTTCAAGTTCCGAACAAAAACTACAAGTGAAAAGAAAAAGATACATTTTAATGATGCGATGTTTGGACCATCCGACTTCATAAGCATAATATTGTTTTTATGTACAAAATAGATGTGTTTGGGATGACGGGTGTTTTCTCTAATTGCAGGTGCAATTGTCATTTTTGCATCCTGTTTTGTTTTTACACGGACATGTTGCATCATTACATTTTCTGTGGAAGGAGACGATCATTGGAAATAAAAACTCTCCTGTCTCCTAATTGCTCATTTTGTTCTATTTGCCATACGGCTTGTGAACTTCAGGGTCAACTAGAAGTATTTGTTTTGTTTAATAACTGCTTTCTTGCACATATTTATTTGTATTTCTTGCAGTTGTCATGGCCTGTATGTTTGCCATGTGTTGCTGATGCGTGTTAATTGTCCCCTGCACAAGCTATCAGCAAACACTGGAAGTGGACTCTGCTGTATGAATCATTTGTGTAACTATGTACAGTATCACACCAAACACAGATAATGCTATTGACCAAAACAATAAAAACACAACAAACAGGAAGCTCTCTTTATCCTCAAGATTATTTTAAGATTATTGTAGGAAAAGACTCACTCTATCAGGTCAGACAGGCCGCTGTAGATCTCCTCATCAGGAGTGCATCCTCCCAAAGGGAAAGGCCTGCAGGTGGAGAAAGTAGGTGAAGTGAGAATGACATTAAAATGCAGGTTGTGCTTTCCCATTGAATTCATGTTGTAGGCGGAAGTATACTATTACTGCTGCGGCGCTACACAACACTGTATATCAGCCTTTGCCACGAAAACTGTCATCAAATGCCATTAAGGTTAAGGTTATAATCTACAAAACCTTTCAACAATATCCAGTTTTAACAGGAGAAATCTTTCTGCTTTTATCTGCTACTCCACACAAAAACAAACACAGACTCTGCTTCATGAAATCAATTTTACATTTTACATTATAAATCTCTATTGAAGACTTGTTTCGATCACATTCAGAGCGGCATGCGAACAAAGGAACGAACAGGCGCCAATTATGATGCGAGAAATGTTTGAGTTTAACAATTCAACTGCACTTTACACGGTACTTTACGTGACTATTTCCTTTTTATGTTACTTATTAACTTCTTTGCAGATTATTAATACAAAATATAAATCAACTAATAGATCATTAACTATTCTTAAGGAATGAATCCAGCAGGCAGTAAATAAAGTAGTTAAAACGAGTTCCACCTTCACCAGCTGCAACATTAGTGACGTGTGCACATTAATGCATCATCGTCGCAATAAAAACTACAGCACATATATCATTCTGCATAATGAGTACTTTTAGTACTGCTATTACTTTTGTACTTCTTCCACCACTGCAATATAGTAAAATACAGTTGTAATAATATAGAATATTTCTCTTGACAAATACTCTACAACACTAAACCCCTAAAGTGTCCTTATATCTGTGTTATAAACCATTTATTACATGTTTACATACTGCTTATAACGGCTAAAAAGGGGGGTGTAAAGTTAGGTGTTAAGCTACTTACTGGAGTCTTCTTTGTGTAGCAATGGATGTATGAGAGAGGATGGACAACGTGTCTATAACCTGTCACACACAGAGACACACAGTATGCAGTTAGTATTTCCCGAACAGAGAGAAAGAGTAAGAGCAGTTTCACACTTTACAAAATTGACGCTGAATAATTCTGCTCTGACCTGCTTTCACTCCTATTCTTACACTATTTGACTGTTTAAGTGAGAACTGCAGTATCATGGTGACTGATCTAAAAAAAAAAACAATTTCATCAGAGATGTGATCAGAAACAGACTCCGAGACGTCACGTGCCAAATGAAATGGACGGTTTTTTCTGATTAAGCAACAACGTCGGTCACCGAGCTCTTCTATCTCTGCCTATCTGGTCTTGCTGTTACGCATTTTAAGATGTTATAACCTCTTCCTCTCCAAAATATACTTAGACTTCTGTTGTGACTGAAACTCAGTCATGACTCTTCTGGTGATATAAAATAAACATACCGTCTAAATAAAGACTACATTTCTCAGTCAGTACTGCTGAACCTTTCTGTCTGATTTCTACTTCGATCCAAGACAGAGAGAGGGGGAAAGACGTAACAAGAAGTGAAAGTCTGAAGGAGAAGTTTAGAGAGAAGGCATTTGAATGCACTGACTTACAGTAATCTTGTCATCTAATTACCAGACTTTAAAGTGATAGCTCAACATTTTTTGGGGAAATATTATTAGCCTTCTGGTGGAGAAGTAGATGAGAAGAACGATACCACACTCATGTTTGTCCGTTAAATATAAAGCTACTGCCAGCAGCCGATTAGCTTAGCTTAGCACAAATGCTGGAAACACGGTGGAACCAGCTAGCCTGGCTCTGTCCAAAGTTAACAACAAGGTACACTATCTCATATCTTTATGGCTTGGATTTCTGGATTTACTTTACTTTCTTCTATTTGTATGAACACTTTTAGAAGGAGCCCGAGAACCAAGAATTTCAATTGCCAACGACCTTTACTGTAATTGCTGTGCACATGACAATAAAGAACATGAACACAAGCCACATACCTACATCTAAACCTCCTAATTGTAATATGTTGATTGTTTATTCCGTACAAAAATGGAAGTGTTGGTGTTTTTTAAAACTTCTTGGAACACCAAAAAAACAACGTTTACTTGTAATGGAGTATTTTCAGTGTGGCACTACTACTTTTACTTAAGTGTAGGAGCTGAATACTTCTTCTACCGCTGTAGATCATGCTGTTCAGATAACACCACGCCTGTGTTTACTGTATTTGATTGTACTGGTTGACTGACTGGAAGCAGTAAAGTTGAAAGTATGTAAAGTGAAAGTATCACTCTGTAAAACTAAACAAAAAGAACAAGTAAGGTGAAAACTCCACACCTCCTGTTGACTCATTTTGTTCTTAAAGACTTTGCTTCTACTTACTTTGTACATACGGTTCAAAACAAGTGCATATTTCAAATCCCCTTTTTGTTCACACTAAAGTGCGGCGGCTGCGCTGCACCAAAAGTGCCGCTTCAAATTTAAAATCACCAAACTGCTTCCTGTGAGGGCTGTGTGGGTGTCTGCAAGCTGCAGTGAGGAGTCAGGACTCTGCACTCACTTGTGACTTCTACTACAATGACTGGAGTATGTTTCCCTCATGATGCAGGAGTCATAATTACTGTACTGTAATGTCTAGAGAAATAGACTGACAGATAGATGGGTAGATAGATAGAGAGATAGATTGATTCATGTGGTGGAGTGATACCTTTGCGAAGTCTCGAACATCAAACAGGTCAAAGGCCTCAAACAGTTCACTCTTTTTGAGATCAAACTTCTCCTGACAGACTCCTAGAAATGTCCGGATATTCTTCAGGCACAGGAACTAATAACAAACACAAACACAAACATTTATCAACAACAATTCTGATTCTATTAAGAGTTTAAGTCATTTATCAAAGAACAAGACTCTACAGCCGCACTGGAGCTTATGTGAGGCTAAATGCTAACATTAGCGTGCTAGCATGAGCACAATGACAATGTCAATCATGTTAAGCAGATATAATATGTATTACCATGTTCACCCTTATTGTGTAGCATTTTAGCATAATTGATAATTAGCATGGAATGAACTCAAGTTTTTGGTCATGAACTTACATTTTGGGATAAATTACATTTCTGACCTCATCGTCAGAGGATCATCAAACAAAGTCAGTAGATTCATCAACTGAAAACCATTAATGTCTGTACTTAGAGGTGATGTGAGGTGATGAGATCACCACAGTGAGCGTGACTCATCTTCTGGGGAACATGAATGTCTGTATAGCATTTAATTCATGGCGATGTTAACATTTAAAAGAGAAAATAATGTGAAATTACAAATAGAAGATAAACGTAATGCAGGCTCATATAAAGCACATACATCACACACATTCATAGATATTGTTGAACATTACAGAATCAAAGTATTGTTAATATCATGTTGCAGATTATTTTACTTTCCCACATTAAGTGACATAGATACCAAATAAACATTCGCACTTTATAGCAAGGTGTGTCGAAATGCTTCTCAGCCGCACGGGCCGCAGGAACACGAAGAGCAATGGACCGACACAAAGAAATGTCTGGTACTAAAAGAAGCGGTACGACGGGCAGACAGACTTTTATAACTTAAATATAAAAGAAACCGCAGAGAGTGCAGTGCACGGGATGACTGACATGGTGGTCAGATATATGTCGTTTTACACCACTTCCTGAACCAGCTCTCTCTCTCGCTCTCTGTGTGTCTCTGTGTGTGTCTCTGTCTCTCTCTCTCTCTCTCTGTCTGTTCAGCAGTGGGAAATGCGGAACTCTAATTTGAGAAAAGAGGAAACGTCGACTTTAAACTGATACTGCAGCACATGTCACATCACTCTGTGAGGAGTGCACACAGGCACACATACATCCCTGCTGCTGCTAATGTAGTGTTGCAAAAGCAGAGGGATGATTCTCTATTGTGTGTAATATCATCAAGTGTGTGTGTGTGTGTGTGTGTGTGTGTGTGTGTGTGTGTGTGTGTGTGTGTGTGTGTGTGTGTGTGTGTGTGTGTGTGTGTGTGTGTGTGTGTACACGTCAGAGTGGTCTCCCATCGTCATTAATCACCGGATGTTTCTTAACCACTCTTGACCTCATAGGATTTCCCAGAGTTTCCCATGCACGTGTCGCAGCACATTAACCCTGAACACACACACACACACACACACAGCATTTAGGACATCACAGAGAGTCCATATGAAAAATGATCAAGGACTTCCCAGCAGACATTTAGGCCAACCACGTGACAACCTGTCTCTTCTTCTTTGTCATACTCTCTCGTTCTCTGTCTTTCTCGTTTCTTCATTTCTTACTTCTGCCAGATTATGTTTTTAATCCAGTTTGTTTGTGTGCCTGTTAATCCCTTACAGCTCAAAAAGCTTGACATTAGGTTTTAATGAAAGACAGTCCATGATCCAAATTCATAGTATGGATCTGGATCCAGGGAAAGATTTCTTAGAGGAGAAGATCGATGTGTGATAAATATGCTGCAGCCAACAGCTGATTATTTAATTTGAGCATAAATGCTTTTGTTACAGGGGGAAACAAAGTTAAGAAATCTGCCTACCAGCATTTCTAAAGCGCAAAACATTAACACGTTATATCTCGTTTGTATAATGGGTACAAACAACTAAATGTTAATACAACAATTTTCTTCAGATATAACGTGATGATTATTGAGCTTTAGATGCGCTGGTCGGCAACTTTTGTTACTGTTTGACCGTTTAAGTTGATTGCACCTGTATGCAACACTATTGCCCAAGCAAAATTCCCCCTATGGGACAATGAAGCATATTTTATATTGACAAAATCTCAGATTTTTTAAGGTTCAATACTGGAGCTTTTCGCAGTGTATGTCCTCTCCGAGTACTTTCTATTTTTTCTCTTTGTCTGTCCTTCTTCCTCTTCATCTCCTCTTTACTCTCGACACCTCCACACTTCCCTAATGTGATCAGATATAAATCACATTATTTTCCTATCGGACAGCCGTGGGGCTTCAGTGCTGCTGCCTGGTCGCTATGGAAATGGATCAGGAAAAGGTTTGTGTGTGTGTGTGTGTGTGTGTGTGTGTGTGTGTGTGTGTGTGTGTGTTACCTGAGACATCTGTGGGCGCAGGTTGATCTCTCTCAGGTTGACGGCCTGAGGCATCAGGTTGTTGAGCAACTGGCAGAGCAGCACTCCATCTCTCAGAGCCTGAGCCAGGTCACACACCTGGCACAGCACACACATGCACAAAATCAGATTAAGGAACCATGACAGGATGTGTGTTCATGTGCAGGTGTGTGTATATTGTTTGTGAAACAGCTGATTTACCTGTGCGCCGTCCCATGTCACCCGGTGGTTCTCAGGAAGAACTCGACATTCGATCAGCCACATCGCACACTGCCGCCACAACTCCATATTTGTTTTCTGACGGATTGATCAATAGATGGGATATGAGGCCAAGTTACAGCACAAACATTCTCACAGACACAATATTCAGTGATCACTACGGGCCTGTGCAACAATCTGTAGCAGTAAATCAGTCAGATCACATTAACGCTCTCCTGACTATCAGAGAGGAGTCAGCTTCACAAGAGGCCAGGAACAAACCTTTATAGATCATTTGTGGAGTTTACACTGAATTCAATTGAAATGTATTCACGCTTATGAAAACCTTTTGAAGCGTGACAACTTTTTCTCCCGCCTTACGCAAGTAAAGTAGCTCAGTATCTCACTTTGTCACAGTTTAACTTCTCCTACTACTCTTTTTTTTTTTTTTTATCAAACTAGAACCTGGATATGGAAATAAGGATATGGTCTGAGAGGAAACCAGTTGGCCTACAGCGAACACTGAGCAGTCACTCTCACTCCGTCCTTTACAGTGAAATATCGAAGCGGCCGTTTTTAAACTCAGTAAAATAACAAAAAGAAAGCCACAACTCCACTAGAAGACTTCCTTATTTTCTAACTGCATATCAGGGTGTGATGAGTATTACAATCAGCTCTCACCTTCAGTTTCTCCTGCCAGTTCTATGTCTTCTTTCTCAATGTTCTTCTCCTTTCATTATCTCATTGTCAGACTTCAGCGCTCTTGTTCTGCCTTTCTTCCGTGGTGGGTGTTCTGCAGAGCTGCACTGTGTCGAAAGACTTTTAACTTCATCCCGCAACTTCCTTTTTCCTCTGACGCACCCTGACAATCGCATACACACTCACAGATGTGCACACACACACGCATGCAAAAACAGAGCATGATCTCCGTGTGAAATTATGTGTATTGCATGTGTACAAGAGATCAGATAGAATAAGAGCAAGCGTGCATGTGTGTGTGTGTGTGTGTGTGTGTGTGTGTGTGTGTGTACTTGCAAGTGCAGTGCAGAACATGAGTTTATCAAGAGATAAATGTGTTGCAACCTAAACAGTATTTAGCCCGCAAACAAACATCGAATGCGGTCAATGACCTTATTTGAGGGATGTAGTCGATGCATATGCAAGTGTTATTTAAGTATGCACAATTTAGAGACATCAAGTTAAACGTTTCTTTACAAAGATTCATTATTATTATTTTTTAATACTACAATAATCACACAATAACTAAATCTGTCACGGTATCTTAAGAGGAAAATAAAGAAGGACAATCCTCATCTATGATTGAACAGCTCATATATCATTTGGGAAGTCTGTTTTAAAGTTGAGCAGCAGAGAGACAGTCCTGATATTGTTTTGAGTAAAATCCTGGAGCTGCTTCGTGAATAATGGAGCTGGTGCTCGGACACTGAAAGCACCCTGTGGTGATTTTACTGAGATGTGGGCACATCATCACAGCGACATTTAAAATTCCTTCACATGTTACATCTAAACAAATACTCATTCGTCATTTATTTAGTGTGACTGGATCAACAGAAACTAACTAGTGATACCAGTAATTCAAGCCACTGAGTTTGATGTACAACACGGGGAAACAGCAGTTGTGAAATACAGTACATTTTGAGGTACTTGCACATTTTTACACTGGCGTAGTTCCATTTTATGCTACTGGACGTTGTACTTCTGCTACACTACAATTAAGGAGGGACATATTGCACTTTTCAGTCCTCTACATAACTGTAAATTATGTAGTAACTAGTTACTTTGAAGACTTTCCATATGATCAATTTCAAAATATTATGCATCGTCAAAGATTTAAGTACCCAACAGTGTGTAACATATTTAAAATGATCAACCTGACAAACTCCCAGTGGTGGAAAGTAACTAAGTACATGTACTTAAGTACAAATTCGAGGTACTTGTACTTTACTGCACTATTTCCATGTTATGCTACTTTATACTTCTACTCCAATACATCTCAGAGGTAAATGTTGTACTTTTTACTACAATACATTTGTTGGAGTTACTTTTCAGATTACAGTTTTTCCTCCCCTTCCAGTGAAAACCATGCATCTCCAGATGTGTTCATTCTGAATGTTTGGTATTAACTGAAAGATGAAGTGTTGCTTTACATGTTGAGAAAGTTCTCCTACTTCTTAAGCTAAATAAAGTCTTTAAAAACCCTCTCGTCAGACACGTGGTTCTCACAGGACATCGATGCTACAAAGATTGAACTACCCGACAGTATATAAAGGAGTTAAAATAAGCACACGCAGCCTTAAATTCCTCACAGTTTGAAAATAGATGTTATATTAGAAGCAAAAGGATTTGATGGAGTACAACATACACATTTTGAAGTCTCTTCTGCAGTTAAACAGAACAGGGTGTGCTAATATTACGAAACTGAAGCATAACATTTCAAAATTATGTAAGAGATGCGATCAAGAAGGAAGTGTGGATTTTATGGGCATGATTAAGGGGTGGGGGGGGGGATTATTTTATTGCTGTATAATTCATATGACGGAAACCTTTTCACTTACCTGCATCCTCCCAAAAAACAACATCATCGTAACAATAAGCAGTTACAAGCGCAAAATAATATCACTCTCACCCATCACCTTTCCAGCTACAGTTCATCTTCTGGATCTTTAACCCAGGACACGTTGATAGAAAAGATGCTTGCTGGTGTGAAAGCTTGAAAGGTTGGGGGCCTGTGAGAGACAGATTGAATTGAAACAATAATAATAGTCAAAAAGGAAGCAGATGAAGCTGAGATATTCTAACTTTTAGTTTAAAGAAATTTAACACAAGCTGAGCGGTAGTGCTCATAATGACTGAATTTATCTTCATGTGTAAAATTGGTGGAATGCCCCTTTAAATCACCTTGTACTTCAACACTAGGTGTCAGCCTTATACACATCAACATGTTTCCTGCAGATACTGTGTCTCCTATCATACCACCAGGACAGACAGGTTGCCAGACACACCGCCGTGCATGCATGCCTATCTTTGACTTGACATGTTGACAGCTGCCTAACAGTCTCACATTTTCATATCCCCACCCATCTTGTTTTTCTTAACTCTATCTCTTTCTCATGACATGCCTCAACCTGCGCTCTCCGCCTCCTGAGATGCTAATTCCTGCGCCGTGATTTGCTGTTGTCTGTGGGGTACCGTGAGCCCACTGTACGATCTGATTGGCTTTGTGAGAGACCCTGCAGGTTTGAGGGGGAGCGGGCTTCCACTGTTACCACAAAGAGAAGTGAGAGACAGACTTAATGACAGAGGGCAAGCAACAACTCAGATGAAAGCCGCTGCAAAGAAGGAAGGAAAACACAGGCAGAGTAAGAAAAGAAAGAGCCATTATGAGATAGAAACATTTAAAGGAGAAAGAGAGACGTAACATCCCAGAGTGCCTCGTGGACCCTGCAAACAGGTAGGTGTTACATAGTGGAGCTGCTGCAAGGCAAACAACACAAGGGCTCTCTGCTGGTGTGTCTGGTTGGCTGACTTCTTAAAGTAAGCTGATGTCACTTTACTCTTTCATTACTACTTTTCACATAAACTTGTGAGGAAACATGTACAATCATGTGCGTGTGCATGTGTGTTGGTATGTAATCAGTATTTCCTCTGCTTCTGCTGTTTAGACATGAATAATCGCTCCATCGCCTGGTGGCTGAAACAGATCGGCCTGCCACAGTACACCAAGACACTCGAGAGGGAATATTATGGTCTGGAGGTATGTGTATATGCATATGCATGTGTCTAATATCTATCCTCTCTTTTGCTCTGTGCTTCAATCTTCATAACCCTAAATTTCTCTTTATTACTTTCTCACTCGCTCTATTTTCGTTTCTCTCCAGGGTCTGTTGAGCGTAACAGATGTAGAGCTGAAGGATGCAGGGGTAGAGGACGCAACGCACAGAGAAACCATCCTCGATCAACTTTTAAGACACCGACAGAGTCTGGACCCACTACTCTGGTGACACTCACTGGCCACATGCACACAGAAATATTCAAATAGTTATAAAAATGTTCTAATTACATGTTTATCAAGTGAAAACATATGTTATTGCATATAAGCCCTAAAAAGTGGTAACTCAAACCTACAAAACAAAAATGTTAATTGTTATTATATTGGTTATATTGGTACTGGTACATTATGTGAGTTTTAGTACATATACCACATCAATACTTATTTTGATGCCTTGATGTTGTTTTTAACAATAGCAGCAGCTAGCTATGGATGACAGCTGGTCCGTACATCACTTTGGTCGAGAATAAAATATCTCAACAACTATTGGATTGATTTCCATGATATTTGATACAGATATTCAGGTTCCCCACAATCTGAATTGTTATCATTTTAATGGTCCTCTGATATTTTCTGTAGCATCAGGTCAAAATTTGACTTTGTGAAATACTTTGGTTTATGACCAATCACCTGCAAATCAGTCTCAGCTGTAACTGAGATGGTGAACATAGTACATATTAGCATGTTATGCTGTCATTGTCAATTTTTTATTTAATTAACTAAATTTAAATCAACCCGGGTTCCACCTGCCCGCTGTGACACCCGTCGCTGGGGCTTGTGCTGACTGAACTGAACTCGGGTGGTCACTGGGGCTCCGTCTGACCGTGTGGAAGACAATGCAAATTTGTGGGTCGTTTTCTCATTTCTTTGGATTTAGTCCAATAAACAAACTAACGTTCTTAACGGACAGACATCCCTCAGTAGACGTTAGTGCCACAGGAAACACACAGATGGGTAAAGTAAGGTTGACGCCACACGAGGAGATTATAAGATAGCAATGTTATTTTGACCGGCTCTCGAATTTTGCGTATTCTTGCCCACTGACTGATACTGAGAATACTCTAAAACTTAGAATACAACAAATATGCCAAACTATTATAACTAAAATATAAAAACATAGGTTTACATACCATAGTAGGCTTTTATTTTATAACTGATGACTGTCAATTTAGATTGTATAGACCCAGTAGTAGAGGTGAAATACTGCCCCCTATTTATTTGGAGCAGGTGGCTCAGAACTACGCGTTGCTCCTTTAAAGTTCGATTCCCAGTCATATCAATAATTTGAGATTGATTACAGCCATGTCATCCAGTGCACACATATTTCATGTAAACATGCACAGACTCGTATAACTTAGCTTTAGGTTTAAGTGCAGACTGTACATTTTATAAATTCTTATTTATTTTTACAGCAGATTTGGTTTACATGCTTATCTTGAATTTTAGTTTATTGAAATTGTTATGTTCAAGTGTTCCTGTGTTATGAAACAAGCCTAAAAATACATGTTTTATCTTTGAATCATCCTTTCTAACTTGCAGAGAGAAAGTAGAGGTTAAAGTTATTCACGTTTATCGTTGACACTTTGTCCACGCCTGTAGACCAACATAACAGTGATATGGATCTTCTCTTCTTTAACTCTGAAAGACATCAAATACGCATATTTTACAAAACTTTCCTTTTAAAATGTCCCTTGTCCTCTCAGGTGTGCAAGTGGAGCGCAGGGTGAGCCGGAAGTACTCGCTGGGATCGTCTATGGATCTGGTGAGACCACTAAATTGCCGCTACATAGCATCACAAAACAGTAGAAGTCACCTGTAACACCTCCATCCCTTTTTTTAAAAGACAATGCAATCATCAGCTCCAGGACGCACACTATTTGGGTCTCTAACATTTCCTGCAGGTGAAGCCGAGGAAGGATCTGTTTCGTCAGAGTGTTCTGCCCCGCCTCCAGCGCGCTGATAAAAAACACCGCCTATCCGCTTCCTGCTCGCAGCTCCGCCCCCTGAACGAGGACAACACGATCAGTGAGGCTGAGCGCTGTCAGGACAGCAAACACAGGTAAGATGACCCACAATGGTGTGTGTGTGTGTGTGTGTGACTTTCTCCAGGTTCAGGTTTGGATAATAATTAACTAGTGTCTCATAAAATGTCAGAGTTTGTAAGGTTAAGTAGGTGTACTCCCTCGTCTATAAAACAGGCTGAAAAGACAATATGAATTAAATTCCTTTAAGGATTTAAAATAACAATATGATCTTTACTTTAATTACCAGGACAACAGCTGCTTTATGATGACTAACATAGCAAACAACACACCTTGGGACTTTGATATTTTGGTCACACACACCCCTCAGTCAGCGGTGAAGGACTGAGTGACAAAGGCCAGTGTGTGCGTGTGTGTGTTTGGAAGTTGTTCATCTTAAAGTCGATACCTTTAAAAAAGAGGAAGGTATAATATCTATAAAACAGGCTCCTTTTCAGCATTACAGGGCCAGTTCACCTGAATTACAAATATACATAATGTTTCCCTCCATCCCTAACGCTATTACACCATGAAAATAAGTTTTGGTTTTATGTGCTCTGGTTTTGAGATATCCAAAACTGAGATTTCTTCTGCCACCACAATAAAATGGGAATGAATTCAGTTTGTTCTGCTGAAAACACTGGACATTTACATTTCAAAACCTCAGCAGAAACTTTCCAGAAACAATGTTCCAGATCCAGTGCCTTCTTTTGTCTGACCGACACAGCAAAAACTAAAGATATTTGTTTGCTATGACAGGATAAAGAAAAGCAGCAGATATTCAAAATGTAGATGCTATCTGCTTTAAAAGAAAATGCACCAATTATTTTTCTGTCGATCATTTAATAAAATAGTTTTCCAGCTCTATGATAAGGAACTATATACACAAACATCGAAAAGTCTGTGGAATAAATTATATTTTCTTATAGCAGAGCTACTCAGCTGCACATGTACATTTTTACTGAACTCTTTATTGTGCAGCTGTAAAGTACTCAAGTTGTGACCAAGAGCAGAAAACCTGATCAGGACATCCCTACTCTGGCCCTAGACCTGTTCCAGATGTTGCCGTTGAATTAATTATGTCATTTTTCACTGCACATAAAACCCAAATGATCGTCATGTCTAGATAATATAAGGAGGTAAGTAAAAAAATACTGTATGTTTTTGTAATTTGGGTGAACCAACCCTTTAATCTTGTGGTAAAAGTTGTTTCCTTTCATACATAATTGAGTTATACAACTGGCAAGTAGTGTAGGAGTTTAAATGGAGGCTGGCTGTCAAGTTCAGGCACATCTCTCTGCTCACCAGTCATAAAGTGTTAAAAAGTTATTCATCTAAACATGTAGGGCTCAGGGGAAGTAGAGAGTCCCGGTCCTCGCACTGATTGGCTGAGACACGTTTGAAAATAAATGCACACATAAACGCACAACAGATAAATATTAATGCGCAGCCCCAAAATCACAGGTACAAGCAGCTAAAACTAGTTTCTTTTTTTTTTTTTACTTTACAATACATATATTTAAAGGCTGTTTTCTCAAAATTAGTTTTTTTTTCTCATACTGAGCCAGAAATCTCCACTGTAGTAGCACTTACATACCAAACTATAACGTTTCATTCCTTTCTATGTATTAATTATTATTATTAAATATGATTATTATTAATAAAGTCTGTTGTTGACAGTACTTTCAGATTTTTTGAGTGATACAAAGATATCAAAAACTCCCTACGTAAAGACCTTTGACTCTAAAATGTCAACACAATGAAACAATCATTCTGAACCTGGCTTTGTCCAATGTTCAGATTTATGTTCCGGAAGATTATGCAAATCATCACATATGTCATAAGCTAATGCCTCATTTGCATATTTAAAGATTTCAGAAAACTTGTAATACAAAATATTAGTGGTTTAATATACAAGTAGGCTAATCAACTGGGGAAGTTTCATAATGATATTATGTTTGTTTTTTTTATGTCACACCCTTGTATTGCTTCTGTTGTCATTTGGTGGTGATGGCCTAGTGGTCTAGGTGGTACGCCTTCCAAACAAACTAGAAGGTTGGGAGTTCGATACCAGGCTGCCACCATTGTACCCCTGAGCAAGGTACTTAACCCTGAGCTGCTCCAGGGAGGACTGTCCCTGTACTTAGCTCACTGTAAGTCACTCTGGATAAGAGCGTCTGCTAAATGACCTGTAATGTAATGTTGACTCAGTTGTGAGCTGGAAACAGCGCGTGTGTGGCAACCATTTTCAGTTTGTCCAATAAAACGTTAGTCATGTCACTGTTTGAAGAGAGTAAATCAGGACCATATGTGGGATTTAAGGGCCCACACCACTCTGTGCAGCTACCTACCATATGCTGACTGTAAGCCAGGTGATGTGTTAGCTCCTCTTGTGTCGGTATCCGAAGAATGCCAGGCAGATAGCGGTGTTTCAGCACCGGGGCCCGGGGCGGGGGGAGAAGGTAAGCTCGGGAGAACTTGTGGGAACTCGTCCGAAACTGCGCAGGGAGGAGGGCGAAGAGGAGACGGAGGAGGGGGGCTGCCTGGGAGGGACCGGCACGGAGACGGCTTGAACGATACTACTCCACAGCTGTTGTTTGTCGGTGTTAAATTGGACTAAAACCCGTGAAACGAGCAGTGAAGTTGACTGACAGGTAGGACCGTTGACCGTTGACGAATAGAAGGATTTTTGAAAAACGGTTAACTCCAAGTTACCGTTAATTAACGCGAGATCTTGGACGTTAGTCAAGACTGTGACCGTTTGTTTGACAGTTGATTTAACTTTTGGTGTGCAGTGCTTTGTAAACATTTATTTTCGGACACATGAAGCCGATCAAATATCACTTTGTGTGTGTGTGTGTGTGTGTGTGTGTTTTCAGGTTAACTTACTTCGGTTATTTGTTGTTTGCTAACTTACCTGTAGCAGTGAACGTCAGCTACCTGTTGCACAATCTTGACTCATAAAACGTAGCCAAAGAAACAGCAGACGAGACCAAATAAAAGTAAGCACAATAGTTATAGTATAGTAACGTTAACTATAAACGTAGAGGGAAACTAGTTGGCTTGTAATGTAATAGTTGAAACATAGCTAAATGTGGTGTCATGTTGCATTTCTCAATAGTGGCTCTGCAGCACATTGCACAGGTGTTTCTGTTGTGCTACCTGGGCCAACGCCCCTCAAACAGGATGTAGCACCCCATTACCTCATAACAAATCTTAAAGCTGTGATTTATTTATGTATTTATGTGTGTGTCCATCAGTGTTGAGGAATATTTAGGCTAATTGTGAACATGCAAGAACAGTTGTCTTTTTATTAGGTACACCCAGCTACACATAATCCAGTTTTACACAACAGACCGTCAATAAATGCAACTTCATGAAGGTTTTAATGTTGAGTTTTTATTTTAATTGTTTTACAGATGTGTCGAGTCAACATTTGTGGGGATTTTTTTTTATGCTGTAGTTTGTTTTGTTGAATTTTAAAATGTATTTTATCCACCCCATTTATATCAAGTAGGTGTTGACTAACTATTGGAGACACCAGTATAATGAGATGCATTAAATTATCATAATACATTTTACGATAGAAAATGGTAAATGAATAAAATAGTAACAAAATAATATTTGACCAGGAATAAATAGAATATAAAACATGCAAATTATTTAAAAACATTTTGGAGACTGGTGTCTGAGGGGTAGTGTAAGATGTCTTTGACTCATGACCTCAGCATTTCTAAAATCGGTGTGAAACCAGGGGGCTGGGTTATATTTCTAAATGAAGACAATAAGTTTAAGGAGTTTATATCAACAGCACCTCAAACTACAGCATCCAAAATAAGCATAAAGTGTAATCAACTCCTTTTCTAAAACAGATTCGAAACCTAAACATTTTAGCCTTAATGAAAGTAGGATTTATTTCAGGATATACATTTGACTGAATTAGTTTTTGCTGGGTGTACCTAATAAATTGGCACATTAGTGTACATTAAATGGAAATATCAAAGTGTGTTTCAGTGGATGTTAATAGTTGTATTCAGGGTCACACCCCATGCACAGCCCTACATGCTATCCCCGAACACACAATTTGTTCCACTTTGTTAACCCATGTTTACACACAGCGACAAGCGGGCATAGATTTGCTAATATGGGTAACAGTTCATGAGATGGCTGGGAGTTATCTAGTTGAGCCGCTGCTGTTAGTTCTCTGAGCTGTTCATCTGTTAGCCTTGTGTTTACAGAGGCAGGAAGGTGGAGGCTCGGGGAGGAAGGAAGAGGCAGGCTATTAAAAGTCCCTCAGTTTTTTGTGTGGTGTTAATGACAGATACAGACCTTGGCAGTAGCCTTTTGTCCATGTACTGTTCATGTTCAAAGAAAAATAACATGACACCGTCATCTGTGGTCCCCCGGGGTTGAGTTTAGTAGCTCCGAATCACCTTTTCTCACTTGTTTTTCAGCAAGAGGAGGAGTGTCAGCGCATACTTCAGCCAGCTGAAGGTAAGAGGTTAATCACACAGCCTTTCACTCGCTGCCTCTTCTTTGTACATATTTTCCATCATACCCTCACACATACTAAATGTGAGCACAGACAACTTGCATGAGTAACTGGTCACTGCTGCTGTGTGCATTGTAGGTGTTTGGTGGTCGGAGAGACATGGACTCATTGAAGAAGGAGCTGGAGGAGGAGCTGAAGCTCAGTACTGACGACCCGACGAGCCATGCATGGTACCACGGACCGCTGAGCCGAGAGGTGCTCAATGGACTCTACTATTCTCACTGTATTGACACTTAAACACATTTTTATACACATTAATTCAAAGAAAAAGATTGACTTAGTTGCGAAATGTGCTTTATTCATGTTCTTACTAAGAGTTGGATAAGAGGATCAACAGCAGCTGTTTATCTTAGCTTAGCATAAATACTGTAAACAGGGGGAAACAGCTAGCATGGCCTTGTCCAAAGGTAACAAAATCCACCTACCAGCTAAATAATACTTCTTGGACTCCGTCATCACCCTGAAATAGTCCAGCAGTTGTTATTTGTTTTGTTACGCTTCAGTTTTGTATGGATTAAACAAACAAAATATGTGTTGATTAGCAAACTTTAGACTGGCTGGTAGGTATATTTTGTTATCTTTGGTCAGAACCAGGCTAACCGTTTCCCTGTTTACAGTATTTATGCTAAGCTAAGCTAATCAGTTGGTGGCTCCAGTTTTACATACTCAGTTGTCAGTTTGTTAGGTACACATATCTAAACCTAATGCAGTCTAATACCACAGTCTTGCAATGAATCCTACCATCATGAAGGTTATAATGTTGACCAACTTGACCTGCTGACGTGTCCCCAGGCTGCAGAGTCTCTGTTTGAGAAGGATGGAGACTTCCTGGTCCGAGACTCGGGCTCTGCCCCCGGCAACTACGTTTTGAGCTGCTTTTGGAAGGACGGGCCCATGCACTTTAAGATCATACGAGTGATCCTTCGTCCCAAAAAGGTGTCTATGTTATGTTTGTCCATGTGCGGAAAGTAGGGGATAATTGTTTATTAGTTGATTTTCTGCTTTTTCTATGGCTGTTAATTTAATCTTTTTTGGTTTTGGTCGGGCAAAACAAGCAATTTTAAGCTTTTGTTTGTTTTTCCTACATTTTCTAAACTAAACGATTTAGTAAAAAAAAGAAGAAGAAAAAAGTGTGTAGCATGGCAGCTGTAGTCAGCTTTTATTCAGCGCGATTACGATGATGGACTCCAACGATAACCAAGAGTCAATACAAAAAACTCATCTAATATTTCAACCCATATCATAATCTACTTCTCCACTGTAGATCTGTATGTTCCAAACGCTACACACACACACACACACACACACACACACACACACACACACACACACACACACACACACACTTTAATAGTCATAAATAAGTGATCATTGTTTGGAATATACTGAGCATGAAGATCAATAGTGGAGAGGTGGCTTTTGCTGTTAGGGCCATTTAAGACATTTTTATGGACTTTTTTAAATAAGTTGTTACTTTCACTACTGTTAACTGATATAAATCTAATCATAAATATTGTGGGACGATCCCTTTTAAGGCTCTGCTTGATATATTATGCGTGTCCCTCCATCTGTGTGACAGGGCTACTCTCGGGAGCTGTTCCAGTTTGAGGAGGACCGCTTTGACAATGTACCCGCTTTGATCCGATTCTATGTGGGTGGGCGTCGGCCCATCTCCCAGGCCTCAGGCGCTGTGATTTTTCACCCAATCACACGGACCCTTCCTCTGCGTGTCATCATCGACCGACATGCGGAGCCCACAAGCGGCGGCAGCAGCAGTAGAGGTGCAGCGAGAGAAAAACACAGTGAAGCCAACAAAAGGCGCAGCTTCAGCTCTGCACACAACGAAACACTGCAGCTCATCAATCCGCTGCTAAGGTGGGAGGAAGTCTCTTGAAATGTAGTCCAGTCTATAGTGCTCAAAACACAGGTACACAAATAGATTAAAAAGAATTATGCGTTGCAGGAGTGGAAGTCAGCCCGCTAACTTGGAGAACGTTGGACGCAGGCCTTCACTTCAGTCTGCACAATCAGACAGCAACCTACAAACTGGTACATTACACATGCATGTGTCTCCGCTAAAGTCCACTGGATGCAGCTCTGTCAATCCGACCACTTGTGCTGCCATGCAGCAGAGCGTCTCGCTTGCAGCTCATATGGGACTCTTCTTTCCAATCTTCCATTTTCACACACCAGGTTTATTTTTAGTCAGAGCTATATTTATAATTTATCAGAATGTTTATGTAACTCACCCGTTTGAATTATATTAAAGCTTAAAGTTGTACATAATTAAGGCTGTGAGTGACAGTTGGGTGCTACCCGTCAGTTCTGCTGCATCACCTCGGGTCCACAGACGATCCAGTAGGCACTGCCGAAATGGCCGGAGCTGGAGCCACCCACTTTGAGCTTCACCTTGGCTCTTTAGAAACCTCTCGGTGACGTCACAGAGACTCTGTCCATGTTTTTTACAGTCTATGCCCAAAAAGCATCCAGTGGACATTTGTGGAAACCATCAGAACCCATTGTGTTGTTTATCTTTTAACTCTTTGCCGTCACTCTTCCTAATCCAGGGGTTCAACAGAACACTCAGCCGGAGGGCATCGGCCCCACGCCCATCTCCCCGGTGTTTCGCACAGGCAGCGAGCCCCTGCTGAGCCCCCGACCACGACACACACGCCCTGCCTTTCCAGGTGACGTGCACACGTAATACAGCTACACTTCAGACAGAAAGCCTATTTAAAAAGAATACATCTACAAATGTTTGTCCTGTTGACACCAGAGCAGCATGCATAATGTGAGATAACTGAAGGGAAACAGCTTGAGGGCTCCTTTCACAAGGTGTAGTGTGTTTGCTGGCACACACCCTGTTTGTATTGGTTCAGGCATAATTCCTAAATGTATCCCCGTCCCAACACAAAAGTATTTCTACCTCGTCAGGAAAATGACAGAGAGAACGAGTGAGATTCAGAGAGGGCACACGAGAGTGGGCAAGCAGCAGCTTATTTAAAAGTAGTTATTTTCTAAAAAAGAACTGACATGGCAGTTTAAGAGTTCAAGTTCCGTAGCAGCACCTCCTGCAAATATGGAGTCTTCAAATGACAGGCGCATAACTCCGTCCTCCGTCACTGCAGGTGGTGGTGTAACTTTGCGAGGTTCAGATGGACAGCTGCACACGAGAGCTCCTCCTAAACCTCTCAGGGTCTCTGTTCTCTTCCCCAACGCCATCCCTCCCCCACCCACAGTCCGGAACGTTGACCCCTCTTCTTTCTACGATGAGCTGGTCGTCCAGGTAAAGAACTTTTTATTTGTTCTATTTTTAGGGAATTAGTCCTTTACAGTAAATCCTCCATGGAGAGTTTATGGCTGTTGTGTCCAGGTGCCACAGTCCCAACAGAAAGGCCATGTGGACCGACTGCGCGCAGAGGAGAAGTGGCAGAGCCGCGCCCGCCTCACAGAGACTTCCTTTGGCTTTCTGGAGGCACAGAAGAGCGAAGAATCACAGCTGCCGTTGCTGCCGCAAAAGAAGACGGCAGGGGAAGTGGAGGACTGGCATTTTGAAAAGCCACATGTTTGTATAAATATTCCTTTTTTTGGTTTAGTGTTCACATTTGCTTCTGTTATAGGTACAGTATATCTCAAAAGTGAGTACACCCTTTAGATTTTTGCAAATATTCTGTTATATCCTTTCAGGGGATAACATTATCCTACTGAAACTTTGATATAACTTAAAGTAGTCAGTGTGCTGCTTGAATAACAGTATAGATTTATTGTCCTTTGAAAATTACTCAGTACACAGCTGTTAATGTCTAAACAGCTGGCAACAAAAGTGAGTACACCCCATAGTGAACATGTCCTAATTGTGCCCAATGATGTTGTTTTCCCGCCCTGGTGTCATGTGACTCGTTAGTGTTACAAGGATTCAGGTGTAAATGATAAGCAGGGCTGTTAAATTTGGTGTTTTGGGCACAATTCTCTCTGAATGCTGGACAACATGGCACCTCATGGCAAGGAACTCTCTGAGCGGCTGAAAAAAAGGATTATTGCGCTTCACAAAGATGGCCTTGGCTATAAGAAGATTGCCAACACCATGAAAATGAGTTGCAGCACAGTGGCTAAGATCATACAGCGGTTTTCCAGGACAGGTTCCACTCGGAACAGGCCTCGCCAGGGTCGACCAAAGAAGTTGAGTCCACGTGCTCAGCGTCATATCCAGAGGTTGGTTTCCAAAAATAGACGTGCGAGTGCTTCCAGCATTGCTGCAGAGGTTGCAGAAGTGGGATGTCAGCCTGTCAGTGCCCAGACCATACGCCGCACACTGCATCAAATCGGTTTGTATGGCCGTCGCCCCAGACAGAAGCCCCTTCTGAAACCGATGCATAAGAAAGCCCGCAAACAGTTTGCTGAAGACAATGAATCCAAGAACATGAGTTACTGGAACCATGTCCTGTGGTCTGATGAGACCAAAATAAACCTGTTTGGGTCAGATGGTGTCCGGCGTGTGTGGCGGCACCCTGGTGAGGAGTACCAAGACAAATGTGTTTTGCCTACAGTCAAGCATGGTGGTGGCAGCATCATGGTCTGGGGCTGCATGAGTGCTGCCGGCACTGGGGAGCTGCATTTCATTGAGGGACACATGAATTCCAATATATACTGTGACATCCTGCAGCAGAGCATGATCCCCTCTCTTCGGAAACTGGGCCGTAGGGCAGTTTTCCAACATGATAATGACCCTAAACACACCTCCAAGATGACAACGGCCTTGCTGAAGAAGCTGAAGGTTAAGGTGATGGACTGGCCAAGTATGTCTCCAGACCTAAACCCAATTGAGCACATGTGGGGCATCCTCAAGAGGAAGGTGGAGGAGTGCAAGGTGTCCAACATCCGTGCGCTCCGTGATGTCGTCGTGGAGGAGTGGAAGAAGATTCCAGAAGCAACCTGTGCAGCTCTGGTGAATTCCATGCCCAGGAGGGTTAAAGCAGTGCTAGATAACAATGGTGGTCACACAAAATATTGATACTTTGGACACAATTTAGACATGTTCACTATGGGGTGTACTCACTTTTGTTGCCAGCTGTTTAGACATTAACAGCTGTGTACTGAGTAATTTTCAAAGGACAATAAATCTATACTGTTATTCAAGCAGCACACTGACTACTTTAAGTTATATCAAAGTTTCAGTAGGATAATGTTATCCCCTGAAAGGATATAACAGAATATTTGCAAAAATCTAAAGGGTGTACTCACTTTTGAGATATACTGTATATATGAAGGTGACGTAATGTTTTAAAGGCCGGCTTTCTTTGGGTTTATTCTAGAGAGAATCTATCCTCATGTTGTTGACGTGTGACGTGTCCATTTGCAGAGTGCTTTACAAATATAGCACTAACAGCTTCAGAATACATTCAGTAATGAACAACTCTGAAATAAAGTAAAGATTGTACTCCAACAGTATTTGAGTTGTGTACTAACGTAATATCCTTCATTCTACATCACAGGTGGAGTCAGTGTCGTGTTTCCAGTTGGACAAGTTTGAGTCGCTGCTCTTGCCGGAGAACAACCGACCTCTAGAGCCCGGCGTCCTCATGGCGCTCAAAGAGCACTTCAACCGCGCAAGCGCCGACACCACCGCTCTGCACATGCTCAGTGTCGACTGCCAGGTAGCTCTCAACCGTCTTACTTCAAAATCAATACATGCTTCACCTGATAAATGCAAAGCAAAACAAAATCAAATGTTCAAATCAATGCAAATAATAATCACATCTATCATATTCTATTTATATATCGTGTGTGTGTGTGTGTGTGTGTGTGTGTGTGTGTGTGTGTGTGTGTGTGTGTGTGTGTGTGTGTGTGTGTGTGTGTGTGTGTGTGTGTGTGTGTGTGTGTGTGTGTGTGTGTGTGAGTGTGTGAGAGCGAGGAGTTTTTACTTCACTTCCCAAATCTCCCTTTTCAGTAGCTTGATAAATATGTGCATTGGTTTATGATCTGATGTTTGGATAATCATGTATCATTTGTCCTTGTTGTGGTGCTGCAGGTTGCACGCATCGTTGGGGTGACCGAGGAGCAGAAGACGAGTATGGGAGTGGGATCAGGGCTGGAGCTCGTCACTTTGCCACATGGACACCAGTTAAGACAGGATTTGTTAGAAAGGTAAATGCTGGATGATTTTTTTTTCTGTACAATAAATGAACATAAATATATATATTGCCAAGCAGACCATGACTCTAAACCGCCTCTGTGTTAACTCCCGCTCCAGGGTGACACAGAGACTCACAAGGTGAAAACAAAACCAACGTCGCTGTCGCGGCTGATAATCAGGATGCTTAGCATGTAAACATAACTCAGAAGATTTCAAACATCATCTTAAACAAGTTACTGGCGTCTCAGCATGGTCTCACACAAAGGATCTGATCGGAACGCACCCAGCCTTTATATAACCTCCCCTTCTCTAAACTCCTCCCCTGTGCACAGATGAATCTCACACACACACACACACACACACACACACACACACACTCACAAGTTCAAGTTTGAGATTTTGAACAGATAGATAAGAAAATTGGTTCACCCACATAAAAAACACATTTCCTCTATTATATCTAGCAATGCTGATATTCTTTATTTAATTTGTCCAGGTATCTCTGGTCGCTAACTTCACTACAAACAATGCACGTGAAGGTAGTTTTGTCCTTGACAGTGACATCTTTATATTGTTTTGGGGTAAGCTCTGTTTGGGTAGCTGGATAGGTGAAGTGAGAAAACTGCCCCCCACCTGCTGACTTACTCAATCTTCTGCCCACTCACACCTCTAATCCATCCTTCATTTGTTTTAGGCATCATCTAATAGCAATGGGAGTCGCAGTGGACATCCTGGGCTGCACAGGAACTGTGAGCCAGAGGGCAACCGTTTTACATAAATTAATCTTATTGGCTCAGGCCCTGAAAGAACACGCCCACAACCTCTACTCCTTCTCAGCCGTGATGAAGGCTCTGGAGATGCCTCAGGTGGGGAAATTATGACAAATATGTGCAAACTAAGCTTAAGTGGATAAAGTTTTCCAACAATCTTGATAATGTGCGTGCAGATAATGCGACTGGAGATGACGTGGCGAGCGCTGAGGAGGAACCACACAGAGACTGCAGTTTTATTTGAGAAGAAACTCAAACCCTTCATGAACTTGCTCAACGACGGAGACGGTGAGCTGTGGAGTTTGAGACGCAATCCATTACATTCGTTTAGCAGATGCTTTTATCGAATGCAACGTGTCAGAGTGCAGCTAAAAGTGTGCTGCAGTGCTGTTTAATAGGATGGAAGCAAGTGCTGGTATCGACTGTTGAAGTGTAGAAGGAATTTAAATAGGAGCTGCTGCAGTCAGATTGTTTGTCTCCAATTTAAAATCACACAGGGAGAGAAAAGCCGCGGAGGAAATTGATCCTCTAATCGCACAATTTATCAGACTTCATGCTGGCTCCCTCTGGACAAAAGACTTTGTTCAACTTCTTTCTGATTCTGTGTCCAGAAAAACACTTTAATGGGTAAAATCAGCACTCTTGTCCTTTTTTAATTGTGTGAAGCTGTGCTGTATAAATAGCACTCTTAAAGTAGTGAATGTATTGCATTGAGTCATGTGTGTTCATGTTTTCCTGTAGACTCCGTAGTCCACGGTCCCATAGCCGTGCCACACCTGGTTCCTCTACTGATGGCGATGGAGGGCGACGACCCGGTGGAGAACAGTGAGCGAGGCTGTCAGCTTCTCTACGATGTCCTCCAATCAGCTCGCAGTGCCGCGCTGCATGCACAAGATTATCAGCAGCACGCACGCACTCTGCTCACAGGTACACGCATACAGTAATGTCCTAAATCTCTTTCTTAAGTCCAAATTCTCTTAACAGACTGGTAAAATATTTGAGAATGAAACCTAAGAGTAAAAAGATTTCCTAACAATTGCTGATTTGTATTATTTGCCATGCCAAAAATAAATTAATAAATTCATTCAGATGAAGGAACGTTATTCTTAAACCAAACGAGTGGAGAGAGGCAGACTTTCTGTACATCACTTGTACAACAGGTCTGGACCACTTGTGAGTTTTGTTTGTGCTGAAGAGAAAAGTATTTCAAAGTACAAGAAAATAGTTTGATCCAAACTAAATTCTCTTAAATCTCAACTCATACGTGCCGCTTAATAACTAATCTCATCTTAATCTATTCATGAGCGGTTCTCGCTGTTGTTTGGCAGCGTAAACATACTTTCTCAGAAAGTACAAAAGTATTTAGTTTATTGTACTCAAAGAAAACAGCGTACATTGTTAAATTAATGTGAAATGACATAATTTGTGGTTTCTGATCTGATGTTCTGTCACATTGTTTCAACAGGAAGCTGGAAACCAGTCCCTGAGCTGCTGGAGGCTTTCCGGACAGAGTTCGCCCTGCGGCTGTTCTGGGGTCAGTCGGGGGCAGCAGCCGACAGAGAGGAGCGCTACGAGAAGTTTGACAAGATTCTTTGTGTCCTCTCAGATAAACTGGAACCCGTGGAGCTCACCCCTCAACTACCTGACCCTCTAACCTGAGCCACAGGAGTGAAAGGTGGAGTCAGCACTTTCTCCACTAGAAGAAAGATGAAATGTTTTCAGTTTAGCCTCGGCGAGTTGCGGTAGCCAAGGCACAGAGATCCCACAGACATAAATAAAAGGTTATTTTTGAGACGTGAGAGACTTTGAAGCTCGTCAAGTGACGACATAACTTATACAATAATGAATTATGTCTGGAATACATGACCCCTGGCAGTCCTTCACTGTGAAACGGGCTGTGTGGGATTCAGGAAATCTGGAATCGTTTACCCAAAAACTAGAATCTCTGTTTACAAATGTGCATTTCTGATACTCAGACACTGTTTTATTAATCCACACCACTCGTTTAATACTTGAGATTCCAAAGAACCAACATGATTAAACCTGATTTAGTTCCCTTTGTATATTACCTGCTGCTGTGAGGGACCACACGGGAAACGGTTTTTCATTTCAGTGTTTCTAAAGCAATAAATGTATTTGTCTAATTTGTTTGCATGAACTTCATAAATGACACTGTACAGAAACAAATAAGACAACAAATGTTTTTTTTTCTTTAGACTTTATGACTCAAACAATGCATGTAAAAACAAACATTTACTTTAAAAAAAAATGGATCATACAATAATACCCCTTAAATGTTGAAAAAGTGCAGGACAGAGTGGTAGAGAAAGAGACGGGTAAACATCATGTGGCTCAATGAGAGGGACCTCCTCTCAAAGTGTGAAGCTTTTTGTTCTCGTGAGTGTTTCAGCTTCACGGTGCAGAGAAGTGACGCATCTGCTGAAGGACGTTTCTCTGCGCTCACCTTAAATCTCACTTTAAGACGTGAAGTGACGCTTGAAACCTCAGATGCACATTCAATGACGAGAGTAAGGCCATTTTGAAATGAATAATATTTGTAAATTATTTTTCAATGAGGGAGCAAGAGTAGAAGTATTCATTTTTAACTGGTTAATTGTACGCATTGATTTTGAAACAGCTGTCCTTCACTCTTTTTAAATTTGGTTGAACAAGTGAACTGGAATTAAATTCAGAATGACGTTTTTTAAACGTGTCCTTTGTTTCAGAGAATTTGAGACGATCAATGAAAGTGATAAAGTGAAATATATGTGAACAAGTAGGGACATAAAATCCATCAGAGAATAACCCGTTGAGCAGAATTGGAATTCAAAAGTGAAGACAAAGATTTATTAATTGCTTGTTTTGCACTTTTGAGTTGCACACGTTGTTAGTTTTATGTCCGTGCTATGTGACGAGCAGCAACCTCAAACGCAGCGCAGGCAGGTCACCAAGTATTTGTGCCACGACTGATAACGTGGCAAATGCTGTTTTACCCAACATGTCTTAAATTCACAAAAACAAAAACATTGCAAAGCAAGTTTCCTTGCAAATTTCACTAGTAGCAGAGAAACTGTAATATATAATATGAAGTTAAAAAGGTTCACATTTATTTTAAAGTCTTCTTGGAACAGTACTCACATGCCCATATGTGCTGTACATTGAAACAGTCTTTGCTTGCTGTCGTTACATCCAATATAAGTAATGAGGGACACAATACACAGCCCTTTCCAAAGTGTATTTGGAGCTATAACGAGGCCAGAGTTACTCATATCAAGAGTGTGTCTTCCAAAATAACAGTCTATTAGGATGCAATTCCTCTTTTTTTAAACTTCTGAGCTGCAATACCTACTTAATAAATCTGCTGAAGCTTCATATTAGTTTCAGAAAGCTTGACTTTTAGGAAGGGAGTCAGTATGAACAAGAGGAACGATCGCAGCAAGCACAATCATAGTTCATATGGGCATCCGTTTTAAGACCGACATTCAAAAATGTGAACCTATCCTTTACCGTGACAGTCCATCGAGAGATATTGTATTTGTCGCACCCCCCTATAGAGTAGTGGTTTTTATCCAGTTATAAGTCCTAAAACATCACGTCATTAAGATGAAAAAGAAAAACTCACATTATCCTGTCAAGAAAGAGGTTTTAGCAGAAGGGCCAGTGATACAAAAAGAAAAAGGTTCAGCAGGTTATTAGAGATGGCAGTGGGAAAGTCAAGTGAGTGGATATACTACCATAAAGTAATGTAGCGTTAGGCTACTATGATGCTGAACATGTTACACGAGTCGTCACTTAGCGCTGTGACGGAAAAGTTCAGTTATACATTCAAAAGTTTGGGTTTAAAAGAACTGAAATCTATAAAGATCAGACAGTCTGCGATTCGAGATAGCCTCTGCTGCAGCAGCGAGTAGAGACGGGGACTGTATGATATTGCAATCAGCCTTGATAAGAAGCTTTCTAATCACTCGCTTTCATCTCGCCAGACACGTCACTGGCTGAGATAAAAGAAAAGCTCCAATTATTGTGGATGACTTTGTATTCACCTTTGGCTCTTAACTTGCTTCCATCACGATCTGTGTGTGTGTGTGTGTGTGTGTGTGTGTGTGTGTGTGTGTGTGTGTGTGTGTGTGTGTGTGTGTGTGTTACGGGCCAACTTTGACATAGGATGAAGGTATATAGCCCTCTTCTCCTCCGGCTCTAAGGACTCTCATCCATCCGTCTCCTTTGTCCTCCTCCATTATACTCAGCAGCTCACCCTCGGTAATGGAAATGGTGCCCTCACTGTTGCCTGCACACACACACACACACACACACACACACACACACACACACACACACACAGAATTGAGACATGTTTAAAAAGGGAGCTGATATTAAATCAATTTGTGAGCGGAGTGTGTGAATATGACAACGTACCCTCAAAAGTGTACAGAGCCGAGCACTGGCCAACAGGAGTTTCTACGTCGTCAAACTCGTCATCGAACTCTAAGTAGATGTTCGGGGACTGGTTAGCTGCTACGACACTGGAAATATCCAAGAACAAAACAAATCAAGACGTCATTTCCTCAGTGAATTCTGCTACACAGATGTATAGAGTTCGATGAGAAGATTGATACCACGCTCTAATGTTTGTACAACAAAAATAAAGCTACAGCCAGACGCCGGGTTAGCTTAGCTTAGCATAAAGACGAGGGTCATCTCTATGTTCCCAGCGTCCTTTGTTCTTGATGTAAACTAACATTATAAGAGATTGGTAAAGGCTATTCTTCACAGCTCAACATGCAAACACATGTAGAGAGAGAGTCACAGTTCAAATGCAGTTTTCTGTGCAGCCACTGCAGAGATATCAACGTCTGAAGAACAAGAACTAAATAAAAACAGTCTTGCCCCCATTGTGCAAATTTTATTTTGGAGAAAATAAATTGGTTTGCAGGAAATTAAGTGTTTGATTCTTACAGTTTCCTGGCAGAGGATCTCCAAACCCCACAATGTGTGGTCTCTTAACAACACTGTGATAGCTCACACAGCCAGCAGTAAACATGCTAACAGATTAGCTCCCTAGCGTTACTGCTTGCTCCGCTCCCCTCGTTGGTCACCCTGGCCTTGCAGGTCGTAGCAACCCATAGACATTCTTCCTGCTTCCACTCTTGATGCTTTAGCTAAACTTACCAGCAGTAGCTTCATATTAAGTGAACAAACATTTAACTCTCTGCAAGTTAATGTGCTAATTTCTACTCCTTTAAAAACACAGGTCTTACCCATGTTGAGTATTATTGTTGATGGCGTTGGAAGATTCCTCTCCTCCCACTGCTTCCGACAGCCACGTCTGATGATGAAGCAGCAATAGATGTTAAGGTTTACACAAAATGCACAAATGAATCCGTCATGCACAGAATATTAGTGTATGTGTGTGTGTGTGCAGAAACCTCATATTTGGCGTGCTCCCCCCTCAGGCGGCCAATGTTCTGGGAAGTTTCTGAGATCTGAGGCTCCAGACTGGAGGGGTCTCCCATCTGTGGATTCTGCTCGTACACACCCTTCATCTTCTCCAGTGCCTCACTGAGGACAGGCGGAGGAACAGAAGTGTTGTTGTATTGGAAATGTGAGCACTCATTTCTCAGGAGGACAGGAGGGACGTCCCTGTATGCTTTTAAATGGAAACTAAAGGCCTGAACGACCATCAACAACAGAACAAAACCAGAAGTGTGATGGACAATTTAGCGAAATGTAGTTTAAGTATGTCAACTCTGAGGCGAACATTTACAAATGTGTAATTAAATTTGATCTTGTTATAATGTTTATGCACCTGAGGCTTCTCTGTTGCACACAAACACAAATAAAGCTTCTTCTTTTTTTTTTATAAGCTTTTTTCGATTGTGGAAATGTATTATTTATAGGTTTGAAAACCAATTTTTCTAAAGCGATAAGTCTTATATTAACACACAACTTTCTGCTACAGTTGAAACTGCTTTGGTTATTTCACATGGTCTGTTGTGTTCTCTCAGTTTGTTACAGTTAGGGGTTGTTCGCCACACTTTAACTAATAAATTATAAGCAACCAAAGTTATTCAAAGTCATAGAGAAATACTTCACAGGCTTTTTAAGAGCATCCATGCAGTTGATAAGATTTTCAATTAACCAACGATCCATTTTAAATGTAAAACATGTCGGCGCAGAGTCGCACCAAACACATCAGCAAGGTAATTCTGCAGTTTCTAGCTTGCAGTAGGAGATAGAGGTTGTTTCTTGACACCTTCCCCTGCTCCTGACGACGGTTTTAAAGTAAATCCAAACGCTTGAAACTGCAATGATGTCCTCTAACTTTAACTCTACTCCGACCTAATTGGGTGTCGACCAATGAAAGTATTAAAATGTCTGCCAACAGACTTAAACCCGAACACAATGAGGACAAATTAAGACTAATCATGTGGGAGAACATCACATAAGCTCCAATCTTTTCTGCCGCAAACAAGTTTGGATGATCACAATGAATTAAAACTAATGAGGAACTTTCAGGATGGAGATGTTGTCACCTTTGGTCCTGCGCCTTCTGCAGCTCTTTGGAGATGTCGTCAATCTTCGACTGCAGCCTCTTCTTCCTCTGCTCCGGAGGAAGGTGAGAGAAATCTTCTGCAGCAGGCGGCTACACACACACAGACACACACACACACAGTAACTATCCGATGCATCATGTATACAACAACCTTATGAATGATCACCACCAGATGTCACTCCTTTCTGTTTCTATTGCTCGTTCCATACACAGAAAGAAAGCTAACAATAGAGAGACACATAATTGCTCTATGTAAAGGAAACAAACCATGTTCACGGTACGAACGTAGGGATTGGGAAACAGAGAAAACACAGTTCCAGATAAAGAGAGCGAAGAGAAAGACTATTCAGAACCGTATAACATCCCCTGAGAGTTTCAGCTGTGCTGTTCTGTACTGATGCAACAAGACTTTCTCCTGTGATGCCATGTTCATTTAAGTAAGTGCAAGAATTCTATTTCATTACAAATTATCATTTGAATCTAAAATTATTATGAAGGGAAAACTATAATACGTGCACGTGATTTAAGATTTATTTTTATAAAATGAAACAGATTTAGAGTCTCTAAGATTTCCTGAGTTGAGGAGTAACAAAGCACTATTAACGTAAGTATCTTGGTGACCTTTGCATTGATTAAAAGTCTCGCTGTAGACCTCTGGACCAGTTTGAGCTGAGAGGTGTGCTGTGATGAAGAGTATTAAGAGTATAACGAGTATAACGAGTGGGCCTTGCACTTTATTCCAGAGACAAAAGGTAAAGAACATGATGAGAGAACAGATTTTAAGACACAATAACAAACAGACTATTTATTCTCTTGAAAGGTTGAACAACAGTTTACAGCGTCTTTGTTTTTATTGTCCAAAGTAGCAACAATTTCTTTTAAAGGAAATGTTGCAGTTGAGCTTTTATTGCAAGTTTTTACTTAATGAAATTTAGTAATAAATATATGTTCGATATTAGTCTTGACTTAGAAGTTATACATCCGTTAGGCATCACAGAATGAAGACTTGGTTCTCTGGTTTTAGTTTAAAAGAGAAAGTTCAAAATGTTCCCTGAATAAAACATTTATTTCATTTGGTAAATTAAAGAGTAACTTCACCCAGACAAAGAATCCTGCTGGCACTGCCAACTCGTGGTGACTACAAGCACCTGTGATTACAGGTGAGGTCACATGAAGCCCGGTCACACCTGTATTTAAAATGCCGAAATGTCGCGAAAGAAATCAGGTAAAATGAGTGGATGCAAAGTAAATAGGCATGAATTGTTTCTATCGACACACTTTATTAGTTATTATTAATTATTAGTCTTTTGAATAAACTCAGCAACCGAAAACAGAAACCCAGTTTGTGCCTCTGTATTAATATTACATTTAAAGAATTATCCCGGCTATCTGGGGAAAAAGTCTTTAAATAAAAACAAAACAACCACTGCTCATATTTAACAATCTTAGTAGAATAATATTACCAGTTATATTTGTATGTTTCGATCTTCTAGTTTTAGACAAAAAGGACATTTCTTTCTGAATTTGTATTATTATGTAAATAAAATTGACTTTTTTTTTTTAAATCACGCAGCAGATGGAATATTTTTTTATCCTGATGGTTAAATTAAATGGTGTGACCGGACCTTTATACCTTTTTACTTGCGGAGGTCAGTGCAGCATGATCCAGCGTGGAGTTACTCCTTAAAGGTTGGACTTGTATAAGTGGGGTTGTATGAGGTACTCTTCCATAGATCAGTTTAAGTGTTCGCTACGCTAAGAACATTTTCTCCGCTTCTTGCCGTCAGACAGACCTTTCTGACTGTTTTCATCAATGGAGTCTGGTGGCCTTGAAGAGAGCGTAGATATACAGGCTTCAGTTCTCAGGGCTGCCTGATGGCAAGGTTATGCTATAAAAATATTCTGAATACTGCGAACACTAAAATAAATAGTTTTTTTAGGGGCTAACATACGTTTTGCTGCTGCCCCCGTCCACAGCAGTACATTACTTTGCTTCGTACTCCTGTCTGTTTCTTCAAACTGGGTGTTGCCATCTATTGTAGGTACTAGTACTTCATACAACTCCACTTCAAAACATCCAAACTATCCCTCTAAATAGTTTTCCCCCTTGAGAACCATCCAGCACCAGAATACTGTTATTTAAGCACCTTTTGATTTTGACCCTTAAATGTAACGATAATAAATGTTACCATGTGCTTTTCAGCATTCGACGTCTAGACGGAGAGAAAGGGACACTCCGTGTGAGAAAGGTGTACAGCATGAACACCACATGGGAAACACTGTTACAATAACAAGCATGGTAACTGTACACATGTTGAGGTATAACATCGTATTTACATGAATGAGACAAATGTATGAGGAGGGTGTTTACAGACAGCGGGTGGAGGACCTGAGCAGATGTCGTCACTCACCGAGTGTTTGTGTAATATCTTTAAGGTGGCAATCCTGGGTTTGATAGAGCGATTAAACTCTCTAAAGCAGACAGAGAGAGGGGACTGCTGCAGCTTGGAGAGGGGGAGGGAGCGGGGGCGGCTGCCCGGTGGGAAAGGGCACGGGGGAGAGATAGACGGAGAGGCAAACTGAGGAAAGGGGGAGGAGACAAGGGAGCAGAGGAAGAGGAGCAAAGGAGTAAGAAGAGGACACTGATAAAGACAGGAAAACAAGAGAAGAAGAAAGGGGAGTCAAACAGATGCAGAGATCTTTGTGATAAAGTGGACAAAGAGTTAAAGAGAGAGCGAGAAGCGCTTTTTGGGGCAAGTCTGTGCAGCAGACTGGAATTAGAATTGGTCCCTGAGGGCAACAGGGTAGTGGGGTAAGACATGAGTGGAATGTGTGTGTGTGTGTGTGTGTGTGTGTGTGTGTGTGTGTGTAAATGCACATTGTTATGAGACCATGTGAGCGTCATTTTGCACTTCTACAACAGAAGGAGCATAACAAAAGAGGCCTGATATCTATGCACAGAGTGGACTAAAGATTTTTAAGTTCTTCAAAGACGTCTTGAAACGTATCTGCAACAAGTCGTTAAACCAACAGTACAGGTTTATCCACAGTTGACTGTAACACTACGCCTTTTCTGAGGTGTGTATTGAGGAATGTCTATCATTATTATTTGAAATATAAACATGTCACTTATTGAAGGATAAGTTTGGTGATACTTATTTTTTCTTATGCCAACAAATCCCATTAAAAGTCAAAAACTCCTCTAAAGCTGCATCAGTGAGTCGCACCATTGCACCGGGCGACATGTTGCTTTCTTGCGATGAACATGGGCACTGTAGTTTACTTTTAAATCACACATACACTGTAAAAGAAGAACAAAAATCACTTGCATGGCAAAAGTGTATTCATCCGCAGCAGAAAATAGTCCCCAACAGATCTACTCCTGTTTGAGTAACTTTTACTAAAAAATACAGATCCCAGCTGTTTAAGGAAATGATGTTGAGAGAAGACTTTGCTGGTTTTAGAACAATGTTCCTTACCTTTCAAGAAACCATCACAATCTGCTGGTGTAATGTGTTTTCAACACTTACCTTTACCGATACATTAAACATTAAACATTTCTGACTGTTGTCAGACCGAAAACAGAAAACATGGCGCTGAATTGTCAAATCAACTCCGTTAAGTGCGTTTAAAGAACCAAAGTTATATGGATTACATAACAGGATCATTTTTAGCCTGATCACAACTTGATAGCCCGGATTAGTTGAGCCATATTCGACGGGGAGGATTTTCAGGTATGCAGAAGCAGAAGCAGAGAGGGGAGAGGCAGTACACATCTTGTCCATTGAGACGCTGCATTTTATATGCAAACTCAAACTCAGAGCGAAACTAATGTGAACAGAATTCACCTTGTTCTTCTTGCTGAAAGGCCAGAGCTTGGCACGCCCTTTGGGAGGGTTGAGGCTGGAGTCAGAGGTTGCCGATTTGATTCCCTGGGTGTAGTCTTCAAACTCAACATCTGCAGGTCGCTCAAAGCCAGACTTGTGCTGCTCTATGAACAGTATCGAGTCCTGCAGGGAGACAAACGGTTAAGTGTTGACAACAACTGATACTGGACCTTTGAGGATGGTCACAATACATTAGTTCTTTAACATAAAAACATAATCTCTCCCTTTAAACACCAGAACACGGACCAGCATCACAAGCTTCACAAATATGACCATTATTTTAATAGTGTGGGTGAAACAGAATAAAACGAAACGACCGAATAAACACAACATTATTACCTGTTTCTCATTAATTTTCACCCCTGCTGTGGAAATCCCCTCTAAACACTTGGTGATGATGGGCAGCACGTTCTTCTCGATGTCTGAAAACTGGCAGTAGCCCTCCGCCATCCGCCGAATCCTCCGCTCATCCATGTCCTGCATTTTCTGTTTTGCACACAATCATACAACTTCCTTCCTAAATGTCATATTACATTCACACTGTCTGTGTTTATAAATTGGCCATTCGTACATGCGTATGAAAACACTGGAGAGCTATTAACTTTTGAAAGGGTGCGTTTGGTTTCTATTACGTAATTTAAAACAGGTGTGTGCCCAGTGCATTGTGAATGTGTGCGTTTACACGCGTCTTTCTCTCACATTGAAGATCTGCGGTATCTCCGTGTAGTAGAAGAAGTTTTGTTCCTTGTTGTATTTCTGGAGCTGGGCTGCATAGTCGTTCCTGCACTCCTCCGCTGTGTGTGTGCGGGCATGGGCATGTTGCTTGGCCTTCAGAGCGAAAGATAAATGGAGCGACGGAAGAGAGCGGGAGGGGAACATGAAAGGATGCAGGAAGAGGGAGAAAAGATGCAAAACAAAAAGAGGGAAAAGTGTGGGAACAGATTCAGGGAGACAGACAAGGAAAGTTCAAGGTTTGTTTTCTTTGACTGAAAATATCTGAAAATCAGTGTTCAGTTGTTGATGCTAACGTGTGTGTGTGTGTGTGTGTGTGTGTGTGTGTTTACTTTGTCGACATCGAGCCTGGTGGCATTGCTGTCGCACTCCGTTTTCTCTGCTTGTTGAGTGGCTTTTTCAGCCTCACCCCACTCCTTGGCAAAGCGCTTCTTAGTCTGCACACACACACACACACACACACACACACACAAAAGAAACATTATTTATTTATATATATATATATATATATATATATATATATATATATATATATATATATATATATATATATATATATATATATATATATATATATATATATATATATATTCACGTCTGGTGGTATCTAGGGAAACAGATAGATTGCGTTTCATTTGAAAGATGTTTTCTCAAACCCAACAATGTTCCAATTCTTGGTGTATAACTGATCTATATAACATTATTAAATGATGAATTGACCAATAATAAAGTAACAGACCTGTGAATAGTTTTTACTACTTTCTTACAAATAAATAAATAAAAAATGTTGCTGGGGAGGAAGCAGAAATGTCAGACATATAGTTTCTAAACTATTTTTAGGGAATTGCACATTTCCAATAAATTCCTATACGTGTCTTTGAAAGAACCGTGCAAACTGGTCCTCACTACGGTTAAATAGAGACACAATGAATTAACTCCAAACACTTGTTAAACCATCTTAATTTAGCATCTCGTCTGTTCTGCAGCAGCTCTGCTGAACAAGCAGAAATGTGCAATTTGTTACAGGCAAACATACAGTTCAACATGTATGAAAAATAAAGTACCAAACGATAAATGAATAACTATTCACTTGGGTTTCTCTTAAGGAAAATAACTTAATATAAGCTTAACTAACCAAAATAATGCTCAAATAACTTAGTTTTTCCTTTAATTAGTATAATAAACATTATTTCCACGAAACCTTTAAGAAACTGTAGGAAAACACAAACAATAAACAACAATAACAATAATGTGATCCAAACTAGACGTCGGGAAGCAACCCGAACACGTGACTCACACTTTCTAGTTGTTTAAAGCTGGTCTCTAAATTCTGCTGGGTCTTCTTGGCATCAGACAGGTGCTGGGGAAGGAAAAGGTTTCAGTTAATGATGAGGACACAAGGTACCACGTAAATCTGGCAGCCTTCCCCGTTCCCTCCCTTCCCCAGTGGGACCTCCCTCCCTCCCTCACTGTTTTGCGTTCCTGCTTGAGATCCTGCAGGTACTTGGTGAGATCCACACAGATGGCGGTCATCATGTTTTCAGCGATGAGCTCCCGTTGGCCGGCGTAATCGTTCAGCTCGTTGAGGATCTCCTGGAGTGATGCGTGGTTGCTGAATCTGCAGCACGGAGGGAGAGACCGAGAGCGATGAGCACGGTGCTCTAATACAGAGGGCCTCTCAAGGACCCCTCACAAGATAGACAACATACAAGAGGAATGTATTAGAAAGATATAAAACGTGATACAAATGTTTGAGAGTTAGATTAAATGTTGGATTAGAATGTAATCTACGAAGTATTATAGATTTAAAAAATGTGACATAATTAGTTGAACTATGTAGCCTTTTGTAAAAAAATAAACTTTTCACTCTTTCCTGGCAGAGACGCCCCACTTTTTAAAATCACTGCTCTAATAAGTGATATTATGTTAAAAACTCATCAGACAAAGTGAAAGGAATGGATTAAACTGTGTGTTTATCTGCGTTGGTTGCAAACATTAGCATCTCCTGCTAACTAGCTGAATAGTTACAGTAGAAACGTTGCATTATTTTCAAGATAATTACATTATTTAGTGTTTTTTCTTTAGAATCCACCTGTGGGAGCCAGGATGCTACAATATCAGAGTTGAGTTTAACGGTCATGCTCCGTTTGGGTTTTGACAAACTTCTGTAAGTTTAAACCACATTTCTCAAATGATTTTCTCTTTTATACAAAGTGACACATACTTACTTACAATACGGCACTATAATACTCACAAGACATCAAACAAAGTCATCTGGAGTTTTAAAACAACTCACACACACATAGTTTTAGCGTTAACATTATATTATAGCTTATAAATTACTCTGAATCTGCCACAGTTATCATTCCTCCTGCATATGCGTGTCATATTGTCATTTTTATATATTTACTGTATGTAATTTATATATATGCATTAAAGGAAACTGGACATTTTGTTCCCTTACTTGCAGTCTTGCTCATCTTTGCTCCCTCGTTTGGCATATTTCTTTGATAGAGTCCTGTTAGAGTAAAAACAGAAGTGTGACTCTCTATTACACACACACATATACATGATCCCAATTCATGTTCATTTGAATAAACATTCATTAACAGGCTCATAAAAAGCAAAATGCACACCTGAGTTGTTTGGCGTAGCTCTGCTCTATTTCTGTCCGTTCCTTCACAAACTTTATGTAACGCTCCACCAGGTCGATGCCGGACTGCGTGTGTTTGTCGATGTGATCATACTGGTCCTAAGAGAGGAACAGCACAGAGCGACACGTGTTTTCATACATGTATATAAGAACACGAGCGCTGCGGCATCCGTCGAGAAACACCTTGAGCTCGACATGTCTCACAGCAAACCTCCAGCACACTCTTGGATAGTGACATCATTTTTAATTGTGCTCCAGCACTTTTGATTTGAGATAAAGTTAGTGAAGTCACAATTGAGGGTTACACACACACACACACACACACACACACACACACACACACACACACACACACACTGCACTGGCTGAGTCAGACACATGACCTCAGTCTCAGTTATCCTGTGTTTCACTTACTGAAGACCAGACTGGAAGCAAAAATGGAAACAAGAAGTGAAGCTGGCTGCAGTAAAGGCCTGATAAAGCGACATGTCTCTGTTAACGTCAGTGGGTCATAAACTTCAAACTAAAGCGGAAATGCTTCAACTAGCTGAACGACTCTGATTCTGCAACTGTTTTTCTTTTAAACAAAATTGGCAAACATTGTCTAGTTTTATAGCTTTTCAAATGTGAGTTTTTGTAGCGTATTTAGCATTGTTGCATGAAAAGTGACATTAACATCGAATGCGTCATTGCATTAATAATGCACCGTCTGACATCTGCACATACTGGGAACATTCCTGTTTTGGATTTTGGGCTGAAATGAACGCACCAGAGCCCAAGATGACATCATAACATTTCTTGTTATGTCCGACCAACAGTCCAAAACCCAAACATTGTCAGTTAACTGACACAGTCGGAAGGAAAACCAGAACATATTCTGTGTGTGTTTGTGGACCTTGAGTGAGCTTGTGACATTAAGGAACGAGAAATCAATTATTAAAATAGCTGCTGAATAATTTTCAATTGACGAAGCATTTCAGCTGAAACCACATTTCATAAGGCTGTGGATCTGACACAAATGGAAACTGGAAGTCTAAGAATAACCCTCCCCACACACACACACACACACACACACACACACACACACACACACACACACACACACACACACACACACACACACACACACACACACACACACACACACACACACACACACACACACACAAACTACAAAAGGTGTAGTAGAGAATAAAAGCAAACTCTTCTTTCAACATTCCTCTCCGTCTCTCTCTTTACACACATTCATGCCTTGAGAACACACACACACACGCACACACACACAAACCTGTTGGACAGGTAACATTTGTCCTCTCTGTCCCCACTAACTTATTTCTACACAGAGTCATATAACATACAAGGGCTCAGAGAAGGGGAACGTGACAATGAAGAACACAAAGAAAGACTCCACCTTTTGGTTGTGTGTGTGTGTGTGTGTGTGTGTGTGTGTGTGTGTGTGTGTGTGTGTGTGTGTGTGTGTGTGTGTGTGTGTGTGTGTGTGTGTGTGTGTGTGTGGAGACTGCAGAGACCCACATATTGAGTCCTCAGAGGAGGGTAAAGCTAAATGGAGATCATACAGTAACACAGTTAGCAATGTCCTGGATACGAGAGCGGCGGGAAGCAGGAAAGAAAAGGATTCGACAACATGAGTACGGTGGAGTGAAACTGACGTTTTGCATCAGGAAGGAGAGCGATTGGGGGAATCAGATTGACTAGAAACAAACTGTGATGAAGAGATTGAAGAGCTTGTGAAAAATCTTTGAGATATATTCCTGCATGTATTTACCACTTCTGCTGCTACGCCCCATTACTCCACTGTAACACATCTGCATGTTTGTGCCAGAGGAGGAAATACTGATAGTGAGACTGAGAGAGGGTTCAGGAATGAGATAATCATTAGCTCAGTGTGAACCTCCGCCCTGTGACTGACGGTCCCAGGGGCCTCTACAAACCCTGGAACCAGTCGGACTAGTCCCACCCCTCACTGTGACGACACACGGCAGCACATGTTTGCTCATCCAGGCTGATCTGAGGTCTGATTCTAGCTCCCCTCAGTCGTAATGTAAGCGGAAGAGGCTGCACCAGCTTTCCATAAAGTTTGAGTAAAGTTCTCATTAAGTACTGTTACAAACTATTGATTTACTAAATCAGGTTGCACCGTCAGGATTAAATGTCTTAGCTAGTAGGAACTTTAGTAATGCGTAAATCAGTTGCTAGGAAACATATGTAGCCTCGTCCTATTTACAGTAAAGCAATCAACTAGGCAAACAGGAAGTCACTGGAGCCTTACAACCTCGAGCATAACCTCCAAAAGGCATAATTTATATTTTAAAAAAACAAATCTTTACATATTATATAAGTTTACATTTGTGTAAAAAGCTTCTTGAGGGCATCCAAGGTTTTCAAGGCTCTCAATTGGTTGTCGTCCTTTCTGTCAGACATGACAGTTTAAGGTCGCTTTTTACTCTGTGGAGTTCCACAGGGTTCAATCCTTGGTCCCATGGTTTTCTCCCTCTACATGTTACTTCTAGTCAATCTTAGTCAGTTCAACTGCATCTCTCAACATGCAGCTTTACTTTTCAGTTAAGCAAAACGACATGGGTAATATATCCAGGACTGCCTGGCTGCTATCAAGGAATGGATATCGCTTAACTGCCTTCATCTAACTTCAGACAAAACCGAGGTTCTTCTTATTGGTCCTGATAACTTTGTCTCCAACGTAAAATCCTACATCAGCCGTTCTAGCCACCAGTGTTAAACCCTTAACGAGAAACATAGGTGTCATCTTTGACCCTGACATAAACTAGCTTCTGCAAAGCTGCTTCTTCCAACTCCGAATCATCACAAAAATCAAGTCAAGATCTAGAATGACTTATTCTACTTATTCATAGCCTTCTTTTTCACTATTGCAATGCTCTTTTCTCTTGTCTCAGCCAACCCTGTCCCACATCACAACATTCCTCGCACCCTTTCACTGGCTCCCCGTAAAGTACAGAATAGACTTCAAGATACTGCTTATCACTTACAAGGCCTCGCTCGCCATACCTCGCTCCCTCCGCAAATCAAAGAGAGATTAGGGGCCTGTCCCTCTGGAACTGTCTCCCCTTCTACTTCTAAAGTTTTTAAAAGTCCAAGGGTGAAGTCTTTAAATATCTTGTTTGGTATTCCGTATAATATGATATTTTAAAAAACTGAAAAGCAGGACATATTTTCCCATATTTGAGAGGCTGAAAACAGCATCTTCTGCAATTTCTGCACGAAAAGAAATTAACAGTTAATTTATTATCAAAATATATGGCGATTATTTTTCTGTCAATCGACTAACGATCAGTTGATTAATAGTTGCAGCTCTAATAAAACTGATGCTGTGCAGCCAAACAGTGTTCAAACCAAGTTTCCAAAAATACCAAATATGTGAATTTGGGGGAAATTTGTGTTAAGAATGTGGCATTAGATGATTTTTCAAACTTAAAAGCTACAAAAGTAAGAAACTGTATGACATGGGGCTAAATGGGGGATGTTTTACTTCCCTTTCAAATCATCCTCTGTACTCACAATTATTCTCATGTTCTCTTTTCCATAAATCAAACATCATTCAATCTATAAATATCAGAAAATGCCAATAAAAATGTCGTAAAGTTAAAAAGAAAACTAAATATTTTCAGTTTATTATAAATTATAGGACAAACAAAAAGCAGCACATTGACATTAATGCTTAAAAAATTACTTTTTGATGCCAACAATTCACAAGTTCCAGTTTCTCAATTGTGAGCATTTTCTGCTTTTCTTTGTCCGATGTGATAATAAACTGAATATCTTCAGGTTTTGGCCTGTTGGTCAGACAAAACAAGCCGATATAAGGAATCAATTTGGGCTTTGGGAGAGAGCGATGGCCTTTTTTCTCTGTTTACACCCATTTTATAAACCAAACAATTAGACAATGATGAAAATAATCAGGAGATGAATTCTGACAACTGACTGATCGAATAGTTTCAGCTCTAGCTATGATACGTTTTGGTTTTCCCACAATAAAGCCACAGTTTATCAGATCCCATCAAACACAACACAAGGTGTTAAATGATTTTGAACTTTATCAACAAACGCAGCATTAAACAGCCTCACCCAGTCTAGCAGTGGAATAATCTCAAAGGCATGTACTCAGGCTCTGAAAACAATCAGAGCAGGATTAAGGAGATTTAGTCGTGTTTGCTCCTAAATTCAGCTATTAAACCGACTATCACGAACAGTCAGGGTGTTTTGTTTGAAGCACACATTCTGTACTTAACACGCATTTTCTTGAGGTCACCTTCCACATCTGTGTGTAGAGCTGAGATGATTGGCTTATCTGTTATGAATCAATCATCAGACTTAATCAGGAGCTATTTGGACAATTGATTAACTGTGTATGAAGCAAAAATGCCAAACATTCTCAGGTTTCTGCTTCTCAAATGTGAGGATTTCCTGCCTTTCTGTGTCGTAGGTGAAGTAAACAGGATGTCTTTGGGTTCTGGACGGCTGGTCGGACAAAACACGTAATTTAAAGTAGGACTGAGAAATTTATCAATATTAGATCGATGTCGTGACATGAGACTCGATATCTTCTTAGATTTTGGATGTCCTGTGTTGTCTTTTCCTGGTTTTAAAAGCTGCATGTGAGTAAATTGATGTAATTGTTCTTACCAGACTGTTTCTAATATTCACCCACATTACTCAGTTATTATTTATCAAAAATCTCATTGTGTTAATATTTTTTGGGAAAGCACCAATGGCCCTACAATATCGATTCATTGATTGTATTTGATCAATTAAAAATACAGTACACAAATGTGCATACAGTACTGTAGTACAGTAGGATATCCTCCTGAGGCCAGGAGGCAGGCTGGAGAAGTGGGTGACGTGTGAAAACAATGATAAACATAAAACATCAATATTATAAAGTATTCTAAAAATGATTTAAAAAAAACAACACAAATTCGTAAACTAGCCCAAAGCGTAGATCTGTCCTGGAAAGGATGTTTCACTATATTAACTTAATCAGCATCTTTTTCTTCAGCTGCTTTTTAAAAACTGAAAATGTGCTTTTCCCTACTTTACCGTTACTTGTGCATTGAGTTGTTTCAGGTTAGATACTCTAGCCCTCGTATTTAGACCAAGCGAGTTCAAAACATACAGAAAATATCTGGTCAAATTATTGGGACAAAGACCTTGTTAATCTTGAAGATACCAAGATATGAGGTCAAAGATATTGTGATATTTGATGCACTCCATATCAACCAGCCCTGCTTCTTTTTAATACTTATTCCTGATGTTTTATAGACCAAAAGACTGATTGATTAACTAGGAAACTAATCTTAATACATAAATAATTGTTGCTTTCAGCCCTAGATCAGAAGCCTCCAGTCCAGTGCTGCCTGTGACTCCACAGAGGTCTTTGCTGCTGTGAGGGACGTTTTGACCTGATGACTGTCACCGTGATTCACAGCTGAGAGAGACACTGACCAGATGCAGACACAAGCCTGAGCCTTCAACACTTCCTGAGAGGTGTTGTCACAAAGCAAAGCTCAGGTTAGAGCATGCATGAAGGAGAAGTGAGACAGAAAGGTGGTGGAGTACACCTTTAGCCTACAGTGTGCAGATAAGGTGGCCAGAAAGAGTAATATAACTCTTCCTTCCCCTCTTATAATAAGGTATGCAGAGTTGCGAAATCCTCTGGCTGAAGGCTTTTGCAGATAGACTCCTGCTGCTGTCGCTACTTTACCCAGGCCTGAGTCCCGTGTACATAGTGTGTCGACGAAAACAAAAGCAGGGCAGCCTACTCTTAAGGGATGTTTCTTTTTATAATGACTTCTCCCAGAGGGCTCTCCTTGTGTCAGCTGTCAACTTACCCAAAGATCTGTTCCCCAGTCCATGTCCGCAAAACTAAAGTTCAGATGTTCGAGGAAAGGAAGCAGCAGTCCGTGTCAAAGAAAAGAAACAACCAGGTGTTGGTGGAGGAAAAACAGATAAAACACTCCCCTCGTTATTCCACAAAACTGTGTGTTTCGAAAGCGGAGATGGCGGAGGAAATGTTTGGAGGAAGTCTACGCCTTCTCTTTGGCACGGACACGGCCGTCCTGTTTCTTACAGCCAGCGAGAGAGAAAATATGTTCAGGCGCTTTTTCCTGAAACAAGTTTGGGTCCCAGAGAGAGAGAGAGCGCGCGCAAGAGAGAGCGAGAGAGAGAGAGAGCGCGCGCAAGAGAGAGCGAGAGAGAGAGAGCGCGCGCAAGAGAGAGCGAGAGAGAGAGAGCGCGCGCAAGAGAGAGCGAGAGAGAGAGAGCGCGCAAGAGAGAGCGAGAGAGAGAGAGAGCGCGCGCAAGAGAGAGCGAGAGAGAGAGCGCGCGCAAGAGAGAGCGAGAGAGAGAGCGAGAGAGAGAGAGAGAGCGAGAGAGAGAGCTCGAGAGAGAAAATAGGGGGAGGGAGGAGAAGTGGGAAAACCTCCCAGCTCTGTTTGTTTTATCTTAAAGAAGCAGCTTGATGTTATTTTCCATCATAAATGCTCCTCAGAGCCGGAACCTTCAAACCTCCTGCAGTAAAACACACTTTATTTATAACATATAATGCACCTGAGATAATAAAATAAAATAAGTCATTATATACGGAATAAATCAAACGCCTTGTAAAATAATTATAGGGACTCAAGTCAAACTATTCCTTTAAACATCAAGCCAATAGTGCAGTAATATAGACAGTAAACAATGTGTATTTAAGTGAAATTAAAAGGGAGACTTAACAGCTGAGAAAAGTATCTAGATAATCATGTAAATTGTTTCATTCTATTTATAACAGTCGATCTTTAGCTAATAAACGTGCATATACACGTGTACACTATACTTACAGGGACTATAATGTGGACTATAATATAGTGTTTTAGGAGGTGACCTGACTGATATATTTTAACTATTGGATGGATTGCCATGAATTTTGACATTTTGACATTTATGCATGAATGCTCATTTTCATCGAGCGCCACCAGCAGGTGAACATCTCATCAAGTGGAACATCTGTTTATCTACAATTGGTAAACAATTTGGTATAGACATTCATGAATCCTAACTTTGGTGACTTATATACATGTACTACAGTACTTTACAGTTTTGAGGTATTAATGCACTTTTTAAAAGCCACAAGGTACCTTTCAGAGTACAAACACAATATTTTATCTCAGAAAACATGATGCATTTCTACAGATTACACTCCACAAAAGTAGTCATATATTATATAAACAGTTAAATTCATCTCTATCTCCACCAGCTACAACTTGAAAATAATTGCTTACACAGTGATGCAAATCTAATAACACTGACGGTGGATATTCTGCATATTGAGTACTTTTACTTTTACTACTTTAATTTGTTGACAATACATCAGTATCTTTATATAAATAATATTTCTAATGCATTTGACTTGTTTTGGAGTATTTTCACAGTATGGTACTGATACTTTTACATAAATAAATGACCTGAATACTTATTTCATCACTGATGATAATAGCCCCAGAAACTCTTTTAAAAGATAACTCTTTTTTTGTTTTGTTGAAAAAGATGCCTGTAGGTAAGAGCTGGAAAACACAATTATTACCAAGTACAAGTTCAAATTTCAGAACAAAAACACAAAAACACAACATATTAGACAGGTTTTTCTAAGAGTAACACCAAACTGTGCAGTTTGGAGGTATTAAAATATCTATTGATAAAATATTATTTGTATTGCTCACAAATAACTATTATATACCCATATTTCCCTGTCAGTAGTAATGACACAGAGTAAGTGAAGTATAAACACATTTTTGTATTTTTTTATGAACTTGAATATAATAAATACAAATTTGCAAAAAATAAAAACATTTGTAAAAAATAAACCATTGAAATAGCGCCTCAAATTTCTCAGCGTTTCATTGGCTACACGATACGCCAGCCATCGGGAGACTCGGTTGCTATTGCTCAGCCTGTAAACAAAAGAATAGGGGCTGGCACTTCCTTATCAGGTTGACACTGATTGGCTATTGATGGCTGTAGATAAGTCATGGAAGCTCCGATTGGCTCAAATGAAGTGTCAATCGAACGCTTTGAGTCCGCGCTATATTTTGGAAGGAGGCGCTCGGCGCTGCAGCCAGCAGGAGTAACGTTTTTACCGATTATAAACAAAATATCTCACACATCGATCAGCTTAATTCAAAGATTGTAACAGCTGTTTATGGGCTTTTATCAACGTGACGATGTTGGCGATCAATTTCTTTTTACCGAAAACGATCGTTTGGACCTTTGGTAATGACACAGGAGTGTTTTCTTTGGAATATTACTGATTACAGGATTATTATGAGGCTTCATAGGTGAGTTGGCTCAAAGTTATGATTTTGATTTTTGAGTTTAATTGCTATTTTGAGGCTCTGATTGTACCTGCTGTTGTGATTGTGATCTCAAAATCTAAATAGACGAGATTCTAAGCTTTCTAAAAAGATGTGGCATGGATACCACATCCAGCATGATGGACTGTACACAACACATGGCAAAATAAAACTCCTGGTGGGCTGGCGGCGGGCCGTCTACACGGTGAGAACACTTAGGCCTACTGCTGTTTCGAATGTATTTCTACAATTCTCAAACACTTTTCTAACAATCTGGATGGAAATAAATATTCAGTCTGTTGCATGCAATTAAAAAGAATGTCAAATGGTACCATGTTATTTTACATGAAATATAAACAATTCAAAAATATATATATTAATTTAGGTTCATGTTGTATATTTTAGCAGGGGTAAGTGGGCATTTACATGAATTGAGAACCTAAAACTAAAAATTGTTTATACATATATTATATATATGACTAAATGTTATTCTATGTTGTGTTTTTTGTTGTTGTTTTTTTACTGCTGTCACATTTTAAGAGGAGACACCTCAGGTGAATAGGGTAATAAAATGTTCTATAAATGGTTATGAATGATATATGAACAAGCCGCGCAGTGAAAACCTTCAGAATATAGTTATGAATGAATCTGGAACATTTGGTATGTAAGTGCTACTGAAGTGGACATGTCACTCAGAGTCTGAGAAAAAACTCATTTTTCAAAGACGGCCTTTAAAGATTCGTAATGTAAAGTTCCATACATGTTGTACACACTACAGGTGAATAGTGTAAACATTTGAACTAATAGATATCACCAGGAAACTTCCCCAGTTGATTACTTACATTAAAACATCTTTTTGTGTGTTACAAGTTTTCTGAAATGATATGTTTAAATATGCACAAGAGGTATTATCTAATGCTACCTTTTGGTGAATTTAGAAGAACACGAAACACGAAAAATCATGCTTTTGCCTGGGGTGTCTCACGTTAAAGAACTTCATTAGTGATCCTAATATCTCGATCAGTTCCGGTAGTCTGTCCCTCCATGTTTGGACTTCTCTTTGCATGTATGAGGTGGCTTCAGCCCATCTGTTGAGACACACCTCCCTCCCGTAAAGACAAATGAGGTTGTGCAACACAAGAGCGACACCGTGTGTTAACATGTGATGGTGATAGCCTAGTGGTCTACTGGTACGCCTTCCAAACCAGAAGGTTGTGAGTTCAATGGCTGCCACCATTGTACCCCTGAGCAAGGTACAATATGATGCGTTGTAATACATTTAAATACCCAATGGTATGTATACAAGTATAGCTAAAACGATGAATTGATTTAGGCAATGGGTATTCAACAGAGGGTCCGTGGCCGCCAGGGGGTCCTCAGAGCTACAGCAGGGGGGCCACCAAATTATTCTTTAATAATGTTTTGAAACATTATTTTTGAAATAAAATGTAAAATATGTCTCTCTTTCAGATAAAGGGTTCTTGGCCTGAAAGACGTTGAAGACCTCTGTACATTTAAGTGTAACTATAAAGATTAATCGAATAATGAATTAGTGGATTGAAGGAAACAATAGAAACATTTTAAATGCAAAGAACTAAACTAAACATTTAATGGTGGAAACAAAAAAACAATCAGCAGATTAATAATCAGTAGTTGCAGTCACAAAATAGTTAAAATTAGCTCCATAATCTAATGATATAGTTTATAATAGTATTCATTATTTTAACATTTTTAATGCAGGACTTCTACTTGTAACATTAAAAATGATCACCAGCTAAAACCAGAAGCATTCAGACTGTTGACCTAAAATAATCTGCCTGAGTGTTTTTTAATGTGTGCACGACTCGACTGATCTGATCTTCATAGCAACAGTCTTCAGAGAGTATTTCGTGCCCTTCCATGCTTGCCAACTAACGTGGACGTTTCATCAATCCAATGGCACCATGAGGGGCGTACATGCCGTTGAGGTTACTGATGTGGCAGTTGCTAGTACCAGAATCCACCTAGAAAATGCTGAGCGCAGTTTTTTATCCCACGTATCCTGATCTTTGTCAAACGTGGTGAACTTCATGTTGTTATGTCCTTGTCAAACTGTCTCCTAGAAATAAAGACAAAAACAAATAAAGTTGAAATAAAGTTGATGTGTTTTCACTCTGGCAGTGGATGATTTAAGTTCCCTGAATGTACTGTTCATGTTCGTGCCTTAAATAAAGTACATTTACTCAAGTACAATTTTAAGGTGCTTCTATTATATGCAACTTTATACATCTACTCGACCACATTTCAGACGCAAATATTGTACTTTTTATTGCATTTCATTTATTTATAACAGATTTAGTTACTTCTCATATTCATATTTAGCATAAAAAACATGATAAGCTTGTAAATACATTTAATTGTTAATTAATTGGTTCCAATCTTTTTGTGACCACAGTTTGTTTCAGCAGGAGTTTCATAGAAGAGACATTTGTCCTCTAAACTTCTCACATGTCTTCATTTAAATATCTTTTTGAGGTTCAGAAAAATAATGTTTGAACATTAAAGCATGTTTTAGTATAAATCTAAAATACAAGTATGAACCTGAACATTAGTATAATATGTCCCATTTAAAAACATCCTGTGTTCCACACAGTTCATTCTTCTATACCTTGACATTTAAACCCCAGTAATCCTCACCTGCCGCTCCGCCAGTGAAGCTGCCCAGGTGAAGCTGATAGCCGGCGTTCTCAGATTCGATTGAGAAGGAGGAGTATTGGGCGGACGCCTTCCCTCCCTCCCAGTCCTCCATGTCCACCCGCAGCTCATTTTCCTTCCTCATACTCAGCAGGAAGATGTTTTCCAGGCCTGAGAAGGTGCACAAAGATATGTTTCATTTCACCTCCTGCACCAATGCACTGTATCATTACTCTGCATTTCTTAAACTCTTCCCCCCTCAGACCGTCTCTCAACCTCATCCAGTTTAAAATCATTCTTTATCTGACACAGACATTAGGATAGAAAGCAGCACAGGCCCCCATGTGTTGAATGTGTTTATGACTCAAAACCTCACCGAGCCAATATTCTCCGGCCACGTTCCCAAATCCAGTCTTATAGTGCTTCCAGGGCCTGTAGAAGTTTTCAGTCCCATCGATCCTCCTCTGAAATACCTGAGACGGAGAATGTGAGGAGGAGAGAGAGGTTCCAAGTTCACCAACATGTGACACTATACATTCAGTTAGCAAGAACTCAGTGTGGACATCTTCTCAGAAAACAGTCAACAGGTACGACTGTAATGAAGTCCAGTGGTGGGAAGTAACTAAGTATATTCACTTAAGTACAATTTTGAGCAATATTAAGCTATCTTGGCTCAATTGTTGAGTGTGTAAGAGATGAAATAACATAATCATGACCCAATAAGCATCCAGGAATTGAGTGAAACTAAACAAGTAAACTAAGGGAGGGGGGCGCCTTTTACCAGGCTTTGTCTGAGGGGAGGCCCACAGTCAGCCCAAATGAAGGACCCCAACACATCCAGTCATGTGTTTCTACAAGAAGGTTCACAAGATCGAGATAAGATACAAGCGACTTTGAGTTCTTGAAAAGCGCTATAGATATTAAATGTTTTATTAAGATCTTAATGAGGCACACAGTCTGATGAAATCTGAGGTGTACTGACCGTCCATCTGCCCCCGTCAGTGTCCATGTCACAGTAGACGTGTATGGGTGTGGTGGGACCCCCGGGGTAGATGGTGTACACCCCACTGGAGCTGGTGTTGTCATGGCGATGGATGTCATCACAGTCGATGGGCAGATAAAACTGCGAGTCGGAGTGAACGGAGGTCGCAAGAACCAGCAGAGCTACGAGTGAGGTCACCTGGATGCAAACGAAAAACACCTTTACAGAGACATCCTGCACTCGTAGATACATGATAACAAAACTAATTAAAATGCAGATGTTAGGGGACAAGAAAAAGGTGTCGTGACGATTGCAGCATATTTGTTTTCAAAAAATGGAACAGATCATAATTACAGCTGGTCTCATTGAACACATTTAAAGTGATTTTAAATTAATTGGAAGTATCTGGCTTTTAATTCTGTAAAATGTTTGTTGTTTAATTTTATATTGTGATACGTTTGTTTTTATGTCAGAAGCCGTGTTATTTGTGCTGTCTTGAAAAGAGATTTTATTTTTTTAATCTTTTATTCCTGGTTAAAAGAAATGTAAAGTTCATTTGGTTTTGTAGTTTCTACTCTTATACTAGTTGTATGTACCTCGTATTTAATTTATTTTTCTATCCTTACTTACTCACTTTGTGCTGCTGCAAAACCTGAATTTTCCCTCTTCAGACGATCTTAAAGTTTTGACGGAGAGTCCTATTCTGCTTTTCCCCAATTACCCAACAATTGTTTCAATGTAATTTAAGTGTTTTTAACTGTTTAAGGTTTTGTTAATAGTTTTGCAACCTAATAATACTTTAAGTTCATTAACATTTCCTCATATTGTAGAGCAGAGGTTGTTGAATCAAGGTTTAATTCATTAATTCATTAATTCATTATCTAAAACATGTGCCCTGTGCTGTTTTATTATACATTAATTATATATTACATTTTAACATTTTATTTTATTTAAATGCACTCTTTTTTTTACAGTTTCCACACAGATCACTTACATTGAAAAATATAATCATTATGAAAAGCATTTATGAGAAAATAAAGTAACAAAAAAATGTGGTTTAAATGTTGAGAGTGTTTTCCGTGCAGCTCTTACCTGCATCATCATCGTCATCATCCTGGAGAGGAAGCTCACCGCTGAGTTGGAAGACGTCTGTTGAAGTAACTCGGGTGGGAAACACGGCTCTTTTAAACCGTCTGCTCAGCACGTGTCTGTAGAAGCATGTGACAAGCTTGGTTCACACCCACAGTGTCAAAAGTGTTGCTGTATTGTTTGATTATGTGGTGGTTTTACAGACACAAAAATCCTCAAAGACATTAAAGAAAAATGAAATTCAAATTGTAATATATCTAATTTCTTTTAAATTTCACTAGTTTAGGCACACAAAATAAAATAAAATACAATCATTTATTCAGAATTACATTCCTGGCACTGTAGCGAAGGTGATGCAACTTTTTAATAACATGGTATCACACCACAGAGGAGCAGTGTGATAATTTCATCGCATTTTTTAGAAAGAAAGTAGATACCATCCGCTCTCTACTCTCCAACTCCGCTGCTCTGCCAGTCCCGACTGTCAACCCCCAGCCCGGACCTACCCAGCCTCTTTGCTGCTTCACTGACATCTCGCAGCAAGAGGTTGAGGCCATCATCAAAAATATTAAATCCTCCACCTGTGCCGTGGACCCCGTTCCCACAGCCCAGGTCAAATCTAACATTTGTGCCATAAGTCCCCTGATCGCTACCGTGATAAACCATTCCCTCCAGTCTGGTCATGTTCCATCCCCTATAAAAACTGTTGTCATCAAACCACTCCTCACAAAACCCACCTTAGACCCAGATGTCCTTGCCAACTACAGACTCATCTCCAACCTACCATTTCTATGTAAGGTGCTGGAAAAAGTAGTTGCCACTCAGATTCAAGACCATCTCAACTTCAATACCTCTTTGAAAAATTCCAGTCTGGTCACAGTACAGAAACTGCCCTGGTTAGGGTCACCAATGATCTGCTGATGACAGCTGACGGTGGATCTCCATCTCTCCTCATCCTCCTTCATCTAACTTCAGCATTTGATACCGTTGATCATGGCATCCTCCTCCACCGTCTTCACTCCACAATCGGACTCACTCGGCCCTAAACTGGTTCACCTCATATCTCACCGGGAGGACTGAGCATGTCACCTTGGGAGTGGCAAAATCAAAAACACACTCTGTCACCTGTGGTGTCCCTCAAGGATCTGTCCTCGGGCCCCACCCTTTTCACCATCTACATGTCCCCCCTTGGTCGTGTCATCAACCGGCATGGAATATCATTCCATTGCTATGCTGATGACACACAACTCTAAATCAGAACTAACCCAACCCCCTCTACACCTCTGCCATCATCCACCTGAACCACCTGCCTGGAGGAGATAGAGGCGTGGATGAAGCACAATTTCCTCCAATTAAACAACACTAAAACCGAAGCCCTTCTAGTTGGCACCCCACATCAGGTCCAGTCCTCCTCCATAACCTGCATCACCTTCTCCGGTCAGAACATTCCACTCTCATCAACAGTCACCAATCTGGGTGTTAAAATGGATCCTCACCTGACCTTTGAGGCCCACATCAGACAAACATGCAAGAACTCCTTCTACCACCTCAAAAATATTGCTAAACTCCGCCCCACACTCTCTCTGTCAGATGCTGAAAAGCTTGTCCATGCATTTGTCTCCTCCAGACTTGACTACTGCAACGCACTTCTCATCGGGATTCCTAGCAAAAACATCCAGAAGCTGCAATACATCCAAAACAGCGCTGCTAGGATCCTGATGAGAGTGCGAAAGTACGAACACATCACACCCATCCTCAAAACACTGCACTGGATCCCAGTCTCACTCAGGATTGACTATAATATCTCCCTTTACACCCATCAGTGCATTCACGTAAATGCTCCATCCTACCTCAGAGAACTGCTCATCCCACAAACCTCACCAAGAAACCTCCGTTCTGGAAAGGCTAACCTCCTCCACCCCCCCCCAGGACCAAACTCAAAACCATGCCTTCTGCTCCACTGCTCCCAGACTGTGGAATGCTCTCCCTGAAAATCTCAGGACACCACAGACTGTGGATGCTTTTAAAACAGGCCTAAAAACACATCTTTTTAACTTTGAGTTTTGTTTATTCAAATGAAAAGTGCGCTTATAAATACAATGTATTATTATTATCAAGTAATCAAGAAAACATGTTTTAGAACATTTAGGGAGTTCCACTGGTGGACTTTACACTCATGACCCCAGTATTTAAAGTTCAGTATTTCTTTATGTAGTTACTCTAATTATTTGAGAAAGTCTTGGAGCAGCGGCTCGGCAGCAGGAACTGGGGACTGGGAGCTGAAATGACGGCGGCTTGAACGGCCGGATCCCCTTCTTAGAGGCCTGGACATCCTCTGGACACTCAGAGGACCTCCCAGGGCCAGGCGAGTACCCAGGAATGGGTCAGGGGTTGGAGCAGGAAGTGGGGTCTGGCGTTGGCCCGGCGGGAGAGACGAGGGACTGCCGCGGCTCGACAGGAGGTGGTTGCTGCAGCTCAATAGGAGGAACAGGAACTGAAAACAGGGAAAACAGTCAGCAGGGACGGGGGTCTGTGGTGAGTTCAGAAAGTCTTGGAGCCAGGTATGGACTGCTGAGTCCATACCTGGTCTGTTCGTATTGTTACGGTGCGATGTAGAGGGGAGGACCCAAACACAGTACTCACGAATTGATGAGAACAAAAAGCAAGCTTTATTTAAATAAAGCTGAAAACACAAAAAGGTACAAAGCAAAAACAACTGAGGGAGCAGGCTATTAAATACAAAAATACACAAACCAGAGAGGACACGAAGTAGACACGAGGAAGAACGTACTAGGAAGAACGAGGAGGGACGAGGAGGAACGAGGAGGAACGAGGAGGAACGAGGAGGAACGAGGAGGAACGAGGAGGAACGAGGAGGAACGAGGAGGAAGGGAACACACCAGGTAATATCGGTGACGAACAGACAAGGAACAATGGGACAGCGTATATATAGACAGTAACTAATCATAAGAACGAGACACAGCTGGAGGAGGCAAGCAAAGACACAAGGGCAGGGTGATTGGACACAGGAGGATCACATCAGGGAGGAGCAAACAATCACAGGAGGAGGGAAAACACAAAGACAGGAAGTAAAACAACTTGCAGCTCTTACCTGCATCATCATCATCATCATCATCATCCTGGAGAGGAAGCTCACTGCTGAGTTGGACTTCGTCTGTTGAAGTAACTCTGGTGGAAAACACCAAACAACACTTTTAAACCAGCAGCACGTGTCTGTGGAAACATGTGACAAGCACACAAGCGATTGGGACCATAAACTCATTAGGAAAATGTTTCCTGATAGATTTCTATACAATCGGACTTCTTTTTTTGCAACCAGAGGAGTCGCCCCCTGCTGGCCGTTAGAGAGAATGCTTCCGCATTAGCTTCACTTTTCAGGCCCGGAGGCTGCCACTTGGACTGAGCACAATTCTCAGTTTAGTGGTTCAATGTTCTTTCCAACACTCATCTATGCTCATGAGCTTTGGGTAGTGACCAAAATAAATGAAATCACAGACACAGTGGCTGAATTTAGGTTCCTGTGCATAATGGCAGGACTCAGACATCTGAAAAGGCTTGAAGGTGCTTCTATGCACCACTTTGGGACATCTGAGGTGGTTCAGGAAGTTCACTGCGCTACCTTCACATAAGCAGAAAATGGATCAACAGATGGATATACAAAAAAGTGCAGACAACATCACAAAAGTGTGATCACCAAAGTCAAGAGAATTTATCTTCTAGGAGCCGACAGACGCAATCCCTTGAAATGCTAGTGGGAGTATTAAGTGCCTTCCGTGGTATTTGCGGCGTGTTCATCAGAACTAGACAGGAAGATATTATGTCATTTTAACAGCAGTGTGTGTGTGTGTGTGTGTGTGGGGGGGTGAGAATGTGTGTTATTTATAGTAATGCTTACTGTAAAGCTATCATAACCACATCAGTGTTTTTCAGCAGCTCTTCTCCTGCTCTGAAAGCTGTGTAGACGGAAGAAGTACACGATTCATTAGACGGCTACACTGAGAGGCTCAGAAAGGTAAATACTTAATTGGTTCCTTTGTACACAATCTTTTGGTCACAGTCATGTCTTCTTGGGCTGACTTTGGCAGCATTTTTGTTACAAAGGGTGTGTTTTTGTGTATTATCTGAGCTGTAATTTGGGTTAATCTCTATTAGATTAACTAGAAACAATGAGCGATCGAGCAGGAGAGGAAGGGGCCTCATCCTTCAACCAGTCACTAACTATAAACCAGATCGAAGTCGACGGTTCGATTTACTGTGATGCCGTTGGCTGCCCAATCAACGTCTTCTTTATCATAGTCTACAGTCTCGTGTTTCTGGTGAGTTTCAACAACTCTGATCACTTTCCTTCTTCAAGTGTCAGTCAGTTCATTTGAGGAAACCTTTTTTTTAAGAGCAAGTTCTTAAAACTTCCTGAGGAAATGAACCTCGCAGTCACAACTCTCACTGATATCACTGGTTATAAACCTCAATAATAAATCAAGATGGTACAACTTTTAAAGTTTCTGAGGCAGCCATTTACTTGATTGTGAGTCCAGAAATAGTAGCATGGTTGTTTTTTGGTTCAGCACAAACAAGTTTGAAGTGAAGTGAAAGATAAATGTATCTTCAACTTTTTCTTTTTAATGAAGGACAACTGAAAATCATACAACGTACAATCAAGACAATGTTTTAGCTTCCTTTTTTCTTTTTCTTCAACCAAACAGCTCTAATCCTCTCCCACACTTCCCCTCCCACACAAATCCTACATTCAGATTGAATCCAAAACCTGTTTTCTCTCCAGGTGGGTCTCCCCCTCAACATCTTCATCATTAAGTTTTACTTCTGCCGAGCTCAGCCGAAGGAGTCCAGGAGCATTATGGTTTACCTCAAGAACTTGGCAGCCGCCGACTTCCTGCTCTGCCTCTCTCTCCCCATCCGCATAATGAACTTTTCCAGCACCTACGACACCATCCGCATGGTCAACTGTTACTTTGGCAGCACCTTCCTCTTCCTCAACATGTACGCCAGCATCATGTTTATGGGCTACATCGCCGCTAACAGGTAGGCCGGGCCAGTATGAACCTCATGTTGCATAAAACAGACTTTAAAATGTCATCAATACGAACAAAAATACACCAATTTCATGTGTTTTCTAACTCTGTCAGAATAGAAGCGGACATAGTCACCGTGACGTCATTCATTGGTTTGTGTCCTGCGGTTTTGAAGCCTTGAGTTTGGCATTTTGGCCGTCGCCATCTTGTTTTTTGGTACCAGAAGTGACACGCCAAGGTTGTGCAAAGTACATTTGAAAGCTGAGAAAGACATTTTTAGGCAACAAAAATGTTACAATTAACTTTCATGAACTGAAAACAAACTGTGAAAAGGGTTAAAGTTGTAAAAGGAAACATGGAGAGCAAACTGTCAATCACAAAGCATCCCAGCCCCAAAGTATACGCTGCTTTATTGTTATTTTACTCTAAATGGGACCATAATTTACTAAATGAACATCATGCTGTGTTGAAGAAGACTTGAAGCAAGAGATCGAGACCATAAACTCATCAGGAATCTTTTTACGGAAGTAATAAATAAAGTGAAAAGTAGGGTCATTTTCTCATAGACTTCTATACAATTAGTCTTTTTGCAACCAGTGGAGTCGCCTCTTAGAGAGATAGAAGTTTAGGGCACTTTCGGGGTAGCTTTATTTAGGTAGAAGAAGAGTTCTCTCAAGAGTACTTGTGAGAAGCATATCTTGCACTCGTTTTCCCAATTTTGAATTTGATGGCAGCAGTAGGTAAAAGCTTTAAGTTATCTGACACCTGCCTCTCCTCTCCAGATATCAGAAGGTCGTCAAACCTTTAAGAACTCACATCCTGCAGACGGTGAGGGCCGCTCACATCCTGTGCACAGTAACATGGGTTATCCTCCTGGGCGCGACGAGCGCCTTCGCCATCCTGACAATCCACACACTGCCTCCTTTTACCTCTGCCGCAGTATACTGTGAAATCTTTCACAGTGCCGAGCTCGTTTTTCTCCACAAGATCATACAGAGCTTCTCCATGGCCATTTTCCTGTTTGTCTTCGTCTCCCTGGTCTTCTTCTACTACAGCACCATCCGCAGGGTGTTGCAGGCGCAGCAAAGGCAGCCGGCGTCCACCAAGCTTGCAAAGGCGCGCAGGAACATGTTAGTGCTGGTCAGTGTCTTCTGCTTTTGCTTCGTCCCCTTCCACGTGGTTTTCCTACCCATATCTTTCCGGGGAATTATAGTTCAGGGAGCAAAGTTCTCATCTTCGTGATGGAACTGACCATCATAATGTCAGTTCTCAACGTCTGCCTGGACCCGCTCATCTACTTCATCCTCTGCAAGAGGTTCAGGACCCAGGTTAGTCTGAGAGGGGTGTGTGGAAACTAAAAATAACTGTTTATAACATTTTAACTGTCAATAATGTGATAAACTAAATGTATTTATAATAAATTACTTAATAACTGAAAATAATGTTATGAGCAATTAAAACAAAGTGAAAACATAACTGCCTATTATATAATAAACAAATGCAATGTAATAATGTCACATAACGTAGTAATTGTGATTAAAAAGACATAAAAAATAAATAAAATAAAAAACTGATCGTATAATAATTGCACCTAATCCTATAACTGCAAATCATGTGTTGAGAGATTTAATAACAATTAATAATGTAAAACATAAAAAATGCCAATAATGTAATTAACAGGTGAAAATGGATGATGTAATAATTGAAAATTATGTGATAAAAAAAGTGATGCAATAACTGCATATAATGTCATAATTGTGAACAATGTTTTTAAATGTAATAAAACTGATAATGTAATAACTGCTTATAATATAATAAAAATGTTGAGCATGTAATGTAATAACATACTGCATATGAAGTTATTGCTTGTTACATTTTGTGATTTATATCTTTATCTGATATATATATATTTGCAAACAAATAGCAATGAACTGAAAAAGTATTTATGACATTTGCAGGATGTTCAGTAGTGCGCAGGCAGTTTTGCAGTTTTATACTTTACTTGAGTATTTCCATTGTATGTAACTGTATACTTCTACTTTACTACATTCCAGAAGGAAATGCTGTACTTTGTACTGCACTACAATCTGACGTACTAGTTACTTTGCAGATTCTAATTATTAATACAACATACAAACCAACTAATAACTTATGATGTGTTATTAAGTAGAATATAATTATTAAGTATATAAAGTAGTTAAAATTAGCTCTACCTTTACAAGCTGCAACATTTAATGCATCGATAATTATAATTAAGTGATATAATATATATAATTTATTTAATTACATTTTGAATGCCTCTCTGTCTCTCTCTCTCTCACCTTCTCTCTCTCTCTCTCCTCCTCTCTTTGTCTGCCTCTCTCCTCCTCCTGCTCTCTCTCTCTCTGCCTCTCTCCTCCTCCTGCTCTCTCTCTCTGCCTCTCTCCTCCTCCTGCTCTCTCTCTCTCTGCCTCTCTCCTCCTCCTGCTCTCTCTCTCTCTCTGCCTCTCTCCTCCTCCTGCTCTCTCTCTGCCTCTCTCCTCCTCCTGCTCTCTCTCTCTCTGCCTCTCTCCTCCTCCTGCTCTCTCTCTCTCTCTCTGCCTCTCTCCTCCTCCTGCTCTCTCTCTCTCTCTCTGCCTCTCTCCTCCTCCTGCTCTCTCTCTCTCTGCCTCTCTCCTCCTCCTGCTCTCTCTCTCTGCCTCTCTCCTCCTCCTGCTCTCTCTCTCTGCCTCTCTCCTCCTCCTGCTCTCTCTCTCTGCCTCTCTCCTCCTCCTGCTCTCTCTCTCTGCCTCTCTCCTCCTCCTGCTCTCTCTCTCTGCCTCTCTCCTCCTCCTGCTCTCTCTCTCTCTGCCTCTCTCCTCCTCCTGCTCTCTCTCTCTGCCTCTCTCCTCCTCCTGCTCGCTCTCTCACTCTCTCTCTCCTCCTCTCTATCTGTCTGCATTCATGTCCTTTAAATGGATCTTACTCACTCAGCATCATCACAGAGTTTCTGTCTCTCATCTGGCACGTTGACACGCTCCTGCCTCACGGCCACGCTTTTTGACATCCTCCCTATATTTCATATATGATCACATTATATTTTTTGTCACATGGATTGTGTATGTTGTAATTTTGCTATGTTGTTTATTCTGTACACACGTCATCTATTGCACATCTGTCCGTCCTCCTCAGTTGCTCTCCCTGAGGTTTCTTTCTTTCGGGGAGTTTGTCCTTGTGCTCTCAGGACAGAGGGTGTCGTATGCTGCACAGTCTGTGAGACAAATGAATACTGAGGCTAAATAAATACTGTGTACTTAAGTAAAAGAGCTGAGTGCTTTGTCTACCACTGTCTGCTAATAGCCACCATTATCTTATTATACATTTTGTTTTGGAGGTTGTGTGGGTGGAGAAGCGGTGCTGTTAGACAGGCACAGCTTCCTCTGCTGCTTGACTTTTACAGCACAGTTATTGATGGCTCATCTCAAACAAAGAGAGGGAAATCAAACCCAGGGCTTTCTGAATGATGAAACAAGAAAAGGCCAATGACGGTCAATCTTTCTTCAGTTCTCATATATTTCTCCGTCTTTTCTCTCTCTCGCTCTCCATCTCTCATTCTTTTTATCTCAATCTGTGTGTCAGGTGGTGCATTGGCTCAGAGGCAGAGAGGAAGAGAGCGAGAGAGAGGTGTAGCCGCTGATTTTCTGCCAGGTTTTGTTCCCGTCGACATATAATCCATGTTAATAAATGGCTTTCGAGGTCATCACGATGTAGCCGGAGGGAAAATAGGAGAGATAGAGCGGTTTTCTGTGTGAAAGAGGCCAGAGAACAGGCTGTAAGCTGATACGCTATGTGGACACCTGAACATTTCCCACACATGTAATTGTTGATCTTATTTCAAAACCATGGTTCCTGAAATACTGCTAGAAGACCCTCCTCTTGTAGGAAGGCTGCAACAAGATGTTGGCAACATCTCAAAATATATTATATTTTTAATTACAGGTAAATCAATCCAGCACTTATAGAATAATGATGAAATTGTGTTGCATAATGCATCTTTACAAGGAACCCTTCACTGCCTCAATTCTGATTAATGTAAATAACAAATATCTATACTATAACTAATAAAGCATGAAATATCGGTGTGTGTGTGTGTGTGTGTGTGTGTGTGTGTGTGTGTGTGTGTATGCTGGTGTTGGATATGGAAGCGGTTCTGAAACTATTACTTATTATTGGTAAAACGTCAAATGAGTGTGAATTTGTTTATATGAGCGGTTCTTGAGAAAGCTGCACAGAGTAATACCACGGGCTCAGCATGCATGTTTTGAACGGGCACTGCACTAGTAGATTAAATTGATTTTTTTCTTTTTAATCTGAATAAAAAAGCATGCAGATTTATCCCTTTCAGACTACATACAGTCCTAACAACCTCCACTAACAAGTTAGGACTGAGAGGCTAAATCCTCTCTTTCATCTGCTCACTATGGTGACTACATTTTTAGTAAGAAATAAACCTGGAGGAAAAAAATAGGATTTTCAAAAAAAGACAGTTCCCCTAATCCTCACTGGAAATGACCACAAAGTTGCAGGAATTTAACAACCCGTAAGATGAACTTTTAAGACCCTTGTTAGTCTTCGGCGCTTCCTTCCTTCTTCCCTTTTCCACTGTAATTTACAAACAGGAGCGTTGGAGATATACAACCTGGGAAAAGCCTCCTTTGTGCTGTTTGGTATGCGAGTGAGGGAAGCGGCTGTGAGACTGCCAAGTCAATTTTCACTGAAGAAAGTAATTTTCTTTCACTTTTGGGTGATCTTGCAATCCTCTCCTAAAAATGATGTTTGTATATTACTCATTTGTTTTGCCAATTTGGGAGAAAACAATGTTGCTGCCTGGATATTAGTCACCGGCAACATTTTCTTCCAGAGAAGTAAATACGTTTCACACACACACACACACACACACACACACACACACACACACACACACACACACACACAGAGGGGGTGGATGGTGGGCAGGACATTGTCAGCAAAAGCCAGTTCTCACTTCCTCAATAATATGTCTACACACCATGTTGCGTTTCATTAAACCTGCATGAAGGTTCTTCATTTTTTGAACACTAAATATTTGAAGAACAAAAACAGAAGCTAAAAGCGACGGCGATAGAGCACGAGTCAGCCTTCGTCATTCAAACAGATTCAAAAACAGACCCTGAATTAGCCATGTGATGTGTCTATTATATTCATGAAATACATTGCGTGATGTGGATTTACATCATTATATGAACTTATGTTGTTGGCTAAAATACAGTTGACTTTGTTTCACCATCGTCATATTAGAGTTTTTAATCTTACATAGCCACAAATAGATACATTACATGCTATGCGTCCTACACGCAGCTAGGTTTACGCCATCAGATCAACATCTTTGCGACACAAGGCGGTGTTCATCATGGACACACTACCGCTTTTGTGCTGCACTCCCAAAATAGCAAACTCAAGGTCAGAGTGTGTCACAGAGACCATATGTTCCCTGTTTTTATCTCTGCTTCTTCTGTGCCAAAGAACCCAAAACACGGCTGAAAGGAGCCGACAGGTTGTGCATTTGGTTCGTGTTTATGAATGAGCAGCTTTCTTTGTTATCACACGTACCAACACCGATGAGCACACATTAACAGATGTTTATCAATGAAACAGTAAGAGAAACCCTCAGTGCTGCAGTGTTTCTCTGCACCACCGGATGGCACTGCTCCTCCTCTCTTGTGTCTCACTCCACCACTCCCTCCCTCCATGCACTCCTTTTCTCTCTCTCGTCCTTTCCCTGCGTCTCCTCATTTCATGTAGGAGGAAGATTAAAATCACAAGAGAGCACAACGAGGATTACCAGATCAATATCGGAGACAATCTCTCTCTCCCATCTCTTTTACATGGTCTATCCCTCCGATCCCTCTCCTCTCTGCTTCTGCCACTCACTTGCTCTCTGTGGTTAATTTGTTTTCACCCTCATGCCCTTCAAGTCCCTCACTGCTTCTGGGTATATAAGGGAAAAGGAAAGAGAGAGAAGGGGTGCAGGGGGGGAGGGACAGATAAGCAGACAGACATGCCGAAATATTGGTAAGAAAAAGACAGATACAGCTGCGACTCGGAGACGGAGATTACAGATTTCTTTTCCTTTCACTCCACAGATACTATTGATTCACCATGACCTGCTTGCACACAGAGTCGTAATAGGCAATGCTGTTAATTCATTACACAGCGCCAAACAGACTAAGCTGAGGCTCGGAGAGAGACGGCATAACACATTTCATACACGGACACAGATTCATAGCTTAGTGGTGATGATAAAAACACCTAGAGGTATTTTTCTGTCCTCTCTCAGACTGAGGCCTGAGGAGGAGAGGAGAGGGGACGAAAGAGGGGAGAGGGGGGGAAAAGAAAGGAAAGGAGACGAGAGAAAAGGAGAGGAGAAGGGAGGAGAGAGGAGGATAGGGGAGGAGAGGGGAGGAGAGGAGAGAGAAGGATAGGAGAGGAGGAGAGAGGAGGATAGGAGAGGAGAAGGGAGGAGAGAGGAGGATAGGAGAGGAGAGGGAGGAGAGGGAGGAGAGGAGAGAAGACGGGAGGAGAGGAGAAGGGAGGAAAGGGAAGGAGGAGAGGAAGAAAGAAGAAGGGAGGAGAGAAGAGGAGACAGGAGGAAAGAGAAGGAGGGGAGAGAAGAAGGGAGGAGAGGAGAAGATATGAGAGGAAAGGAAATGAGGAAAGGAGAGGAGAAGGAAAGAGAGGATATGAGAGGAAAGGGAAGGAGGAGAGGAGGAGAGGAGGAAAGAAGAAGGGAGGAGAGAAGAGGAGACGGGAGGAAAGAGAAGGAGGGGAGAGAAGACATGAGAGGAAAGGAAAAAAGGAGAGGAGAGAAGCGGGGAGGGGAGGACAAGGGAGGAGAGGATATGAGAGGAAAGGAAAGGAGGAGGGGGGGAGGGGGGTGAGGAGAGGACAAGGGAGGAGAGGATATGAGAGGAAAGGAAAGGAGGAGAGGAGAGGAAATCCACACAGGTGCACAGAACCATACAGGTTTAAAATAAGTGGAACCGAGGAACCTTGTTTGTCCAGATCCCGGGTACACGGAGAGGTGGTAAATGAAATCCTACAAAAGAAGATTAGTCAATAAAGTCAGGTAAACACTTATAGATATAGTGGTGTGTGTGTGTGTGTGTGTGTGTGTGAGAGAGAGAGAGAGGGGGGGGGGGGGGGACTCATCTTTTATGTATGAGTGTTTGTTTAGCTGCACTTGCAGCTGTGCCTGCGTTACTTCGCATCTCAGTCACACACAGCAGCCTAATAAACCCTCAACACACCAGTTCAAACTGCATGTCATTATATTTAACATATAGATTTCCAAACAAATCATTCAGAAAAATATGAAAGTCAGTGAATCTGTCGGGGTGTAAAGTTATAGAAATATTAAATATTCATTACAGTTATTCGCATGAAGGGACTTGCACTTGTGTGTTTGTTTTTTTCAAGTGAACAGAGTGTGTGTGTGTGTGTGTGTGTGTGTGAGAGTGTGTGTGTGTGTGAGTGCGTGTGTGTGTGTGTGTGTGTGTGTGTGTGTGTGTGTGTGTGTGTGTGTGTGTGTGTGTGTGCTGGCCACCTCCTGGTACAGAGTTGTGCCTGGGACAGTGTTCTTTACAATCATCTATTCCCGACCAATCACCCATTTCCTGTGTCCAACTGAGATCCAAGCTGGCGACACAAGTGCACAAACACACACACACACTCACGCAGGCACACGCGCACACACACACTCTCACACACACACACACTCTCACACACACACATTCTCTCTTGCATAATCGACCAAATAAGTAAAGTCTGCCAAAACTCATGGCCGTATCAACAAATGCTAATATCAGAAAGACTAATGTGAATACCACAAGCATGCAGACACACACATACACAGACATTAAACATGACTTTATAGATGTGTGCGTGAATCTCATTGATATGCATGAGCGGAGGCGTGTTATTGGTTCCTACGGGCTCGTTTGGGGCTAATTAGAGAGAGTAATGAGATAAGAGGAGTGGGAGAGGGAGGCGATGCTCTGATGGATGTGGGGAAGGGGACGGCATCTCAATGAAGAGACTCCGAGAGAGGGAGAGAGATCAAATTAGAGGATGAAAGGGAACACGAGGGAAGGTAGTGAGAATGGAGCAATGCAGATAATCAATAATGTGGGTTAAAAGGGAACCTCGGCGTCTACGGGTAAACGTTCCCAACAAAGTAGATCTCGACTCGGCGGCAGACATGTTTCTGCTCAATTAAACTTCAGTCGTGTGGATAATCACAATCAATTATTCATTTTCATTTCTGTCCCAAGTACTTAACACTGGGGTCCATAAAGTGGGCTCTTCTGAGTCCGTCTGTGTCCGGGGTTTACTCCAGCAGATCAATAACCGCAACGTTTATGTGAAAACATAAATGGAGTCAATTCAGGGCGAGCAGAGTGACATTTTGTTGCATCTTAAATTACTCAGCCAGAAATGAAAGGAATAGTCTTTTGTTATCGTGCTTGAGAAATATGCTTTTGGAATATTTACTTTCTTCCAAAGAGTTGGATGAGAACATCGACACCACTCTCGTATCTGACCACCAGGGCCAGCAGCCGGTTAGCTTAGTGTAGCACATAACCTCCGATAAACCTTCAAACTGTCGTGTTTACGCTGCAATCTTTCGAGGTCAAAGTCAACACGAGATTAGCGCCCTGGGCAAGTTAACATGCCGGCTTCTGCCCGCGTTGACAACATGTCAACTTGAGTGAAAAATGTATGCGAATCTCAGGGCTTAATTTATCTGATTCATAAACATACAGAGAGCGAAGAGGAGATTAACTGGACACACACACACACACACACACACACACACACACACACACACATCTGTACAGTTGGTCCTATTCGAGGCGAGTATATTGAAAAATTCACTTTTGCTTTCTGTCCGAACACTTTTACTTTTTTGCGCATATTAAAAATAAACAAATGTTAAACACACAACGATTTATGTCATGTCCTGCCACTAGGGGTCTCTGAATCAGAACAATAACAAAAGAAGGAGTTTGGGATGATGGGAGTTTGTCATTGCAGTCATCTTCTCGCGGGACTTAAGATCCGGACGTCCGATTAAGTCGTAAGCTTTAGACATGCTGGTGGACAGAACTAGATGTCTCCAGCCTTTATCGTAAGCTAACCCGCTGTAGCGTCATGTGTAGTGGACAAATATCCCAAAGATATCCCAATTATTCACGAGGGGAAACAGATTGTGTGAGTAGGGACAGGTTTTGAGTCAATATTTCATGAAACGACAAAACCCTGAATTATTACAAGAAGATCACAACTTGGAGTGATAGTTGGACTTCTAATGGCGTCATAAGAAAATGTGTGCTGACTGGATCTGCTTTACATTAATGTGGTAACTGCAGGCTGAACGTATTAGTATGCGAGACGAGAACACGTCTGTCTAAGTTTATGTTTCCCCCGGTGATTCTGCAGAGCGGTCTGTGTGTTTTGTTTTATGTATGCAAACGTTAACATCGTCATTTAGGTTTTACTGCTTTTAAAATTCAAATCTTGCTGATACAGCAGTTACGTTTTATCCCATGTGTTAAAGGTGGCTCCTCTTTGTTTGTGTTTGGCTGATTTTATTGTAACAGAAGAAAGGCTTCGACAAATTCTAATAGTTTTGTGTTATATTTCATGAAAGCCAGGCAGCTTTTACCTTCATATAAGCTTCATTTTGTTCCCATCTGGACTGAAAACTCTCTCTGCAAAGAATTATAATAAATTCTACCTCGAGTTGTTATAAATGTCCATTAGAGTAAAAGGTTTTCTCGCTCTGATTTGAGGAGGAGGTCCAGATAGTGAACATTGTGACATTGTGAGTTGTGACACATAACAAACACAGGGGATCACTGAAGGGTTAAATTAGGATGACCAATGATATGAATCATATGCTTTTGCTCCGTTCAACATGGCTGCAGAGCCTCCATCGCTTTCAAATTCATCTAAATAAAATTCTGTATTTACACTAACAGAAGCTCTTTTTCTCAAGCAGCTCCATCACAACAAACACCGTGTTCATCCCTCCAGTCGAGTTCAGAGTATCTACGTAAAGGAGAGCAGCTCTGGAGGTTTGGACTTAATGTCGGAGGCAGGGATCGAACCACCGACGCTGTGATTGGTGGATAATCACAACTTTCTGTTCTGATTTAAACTGTATGTATGAGGCATGAAGTAGGCCGGGACTCGTTGGTGAGAAACGTAATCTTTCCTTTGGTGCTGAGTTTGCGTCAACGCTTACACAGAACATGTTGAAACTCCATTCACACCTTGTGTACCCATTCTTTACTCAACTGCTGCAACACCGCTGAGTTACATCACCGCTACCACACACAATTCCCGAGTGCATCACAGCCCCTCAGGCCCAGACGAGAGGATTTCAACTTTTGCACCATCGTTCCTGCACACAACATGGCCGACCGCCCAAACATCGGCGGCGAGGGTCTGGGTTGGATAACGACACCCACATCTTCCCACAGACGTCCCTGGAGAGACGATCCAGGTGACGATAAGCGACAACAACAAGTCTGACAGGTTTGTGAGTGCATGTGTGTGAGTGAGGGTGTACTATTGCTGGTGCAGCTTTGTTCTAATTGGCTGGGTTTGGCTCCCCTATGTGCTCTGACATCTATAAATAGAACAGCAGCCCGGGTGGAACCTGAAGCCTCTCTTTTCTCTCTCAGACCCCCTCATGCTCCGTTTCTCGTTGACACACCTCAATTCTTTCTACGTTAAACGAAGGAGAGCACACAATGTGCCGTACTCTGACCTCCTTCCCCCGTTCGTGTTTCCCTCCCAGGCTGCTCTTTCAGCTGGTGTCCTTGCTTAATAGGCTGCTCCCTCCATCATTAATTAAACATGATCACAGGCCATGTGTCTCTCACTGCGCTCCGCTCTGCGTTTAGCCTCCGCTCTGTTCCTTCTCTCCCATATAAGGATTGTATTTCTCCACTAAAAGTCCTGCTCTCCTCCGTCTGTTCCCTTCTCCCCCTCCTCTTGTCCCCCTCAGGTGGTCTCTTTTAACAGCAGTAAATTATTCATCAGGCTGATATCCGCCCAGGAGACCAATGACAAAGGATAGATGGACAGATAGAGATGAATAAATAAAAAGGTAAAAATGATACATCAGGCAGCGTTTTGTCCGAGGATGTGCGCGTGCTTGACTGCGTGTCTCTGTGTGGAATTCCGGCGGGTCTTCCGGAGCAGCATGATGCAGAAAATCGGAGCCAATGATGGAGATGGTGGAGAGAAGGGAACCTTGCAGCAGGGACTGTGCCAAAGCGAATGGGGCCTTTGCCAAAGACAGCAGGGAGGTGGGCAAATAAAGAAGAGAGAGAGAGAGAAATAAAGGTGGAGAAGCACCAGAGGTACGGAGGAATCCAATAATATGCTCAAGTTAAAAAGTCTGCAAACTTGTAATGTAACACGTCCGTAAGGATAACATCACATTGTTGGCACACTGGTTGGCCTCACAGCAGTGTCCCCATTATGTTGGGGTTCTGGTATGAGCAGGTCTGGGTTAAATATTAATGATAATTAATATTAATGTTCATAAAATAGGGGTTGATAATAACTGGCACTACAATGAAGTAGGTGCATGAGCTCAACAAGACATTAACATGGCTCTCAAAATAAATATTATTCTAGCCGGCTGTGGGGAACTTGTTCACTTTGGACAGGCGCTCGCGTCCTCTGCCATTAAAAGGAGAAGGTCCAGCGGTCAGAGGGCCATCCGAAGCTGCGGTGGCGTAGCTTCCGCTGGGCCGATGCGGCGGGAAGGTCCGTCGACGGAAGAGACGTGGAGGAAAGAGAAAGAACACATGCCTGTGTTTTGGTTTTATCAGCATATTTCACACCTACGTGCTCAAAGATGACATCTGGTTGCAGGAAGTGAGAGAGGGTCTCACCGCAAAGGATCATGGGAAATTGAGTCCAACAGACTTGTGGTTTAAAGTGTGCAACAGGCAATGAAAGAAAAACCCTTGAAAACACTTTAATATTGTGTAAAAGCAGATGTTTTGGGCTAATTTGGTTGTTTTTTGGACTTTAAGGTAACATAACATTACAGGTTGATGATTTCCTAATGATTTCCCGTGAGGTCCTCTGGAAAGAGCAATGTGATTTGGTACTAATTAAATAGAAAACGGAGACAGTGTTTAATTAGTGCACTTAGTTGCTAATCTAGAGAGTCAGTGCACAGCAGCTCTGCTGAAAGTCGAAACATTTCTCTAAAAGGCAAACATACAATGACAAATAATAACATTTACTTGGATTGGATTGGAGCAGTTCTTTAAAGGACATTCCTCTTGAAAGCACCAAGTAAACAAATAAAATGTCTCTATTCTGTATAGTTGGTACTAAATGACAGTTTTTCCAGTGGCTCGTAGCGCATCTGCAGCTCTTCTCAGCTCTGCAGAGCTTTTTTCTTTTAGCATCTTTCAGCTCATCGTTTTGGTTTTATGATCGCAAAAATCCCCTTATTGCAGGTTTAACGTACAGCGACATACACTTACGTCCTGTGAATATTCACGTCGTCTCCAACACTGACGAAACCAAGCATTTCCTGTTTGCAGCTCCATCGATCCTTACTCTACGACCTTGATGCAAGAAATAAAACCTTGTTATGGTGTTTATATAAACCCTGTAATTATATCAGTGTCGCCTCGTTCTGGTTATAATCAACTAATTATTGTTGTTGGAAGAGAAAAGAACAGGTGCTGCAGGTTCACACCTGTTCTCTCTTAGGGCTGTTCAGGAAAATCACACACGGAAAAGAAGTCAACGAAGCAGGCGGAGGAAAGCTGTGACTTCCTAAAATCCTAAAATGTTGTGAACTTCACAGTTTATTGACATATGAGATTGGATTCTTCTCCTCGGTATACAGATTACTAATATGTTTCTGATTCATTTTGGGGAAAAGTCAAATGCAAAAATGTCATTATTCTATTCATTTAAATCTCAAATTAAAAACTGAGCTAAAGAGAAAATCATGTGGATTCATATCGAGCTTTGGAGGCGGCGACACGAAGCAGCGAGCCACAACATCGTTACTGTCACGATGGCAAAAATACAGCCATTTGTGATGTTTCCGCAATTAGATCCACATATAGCCGAGCTCCTCTATTATCCTCCAACGCTTTGTATCGACCCGGCGCTTTGTGTCTCCTAATAGGCGAGACTTACGTGTCTATACATCTTTTATGTACAACATGAGCTGTGTGTATCTGTGACCTTACATATTAGCATATCAGTCAGTGTGTGTGTGTGTGTGTGTGTGTGTGTGTGGATCTCTAGAGAATTTTCAGCTCATAATAGCCACTTAGATAATAATGAGCAGGTTAACCTTTACATCAGCGCTTGAACCAAATCAAAACGAAATGCTAATTACAAATTAATTCAACTACGATTACTAATAACCTGTTAAAGGAATGTTGTCAGTAACCTAATCCCAGCGTAACAATATTAAAGTGATGCAACTTCATTACGTCCTGTTTTGTTTTGGATTTCCACAAAACATTAAATAAAGAGAAGAGAAACAACGTGCTGTGGGAAAGATGTCATCATCCAAGGGCTCGACTCATTTGGCACATTAGTGTTGCCTTTTATTTGTTTTACTTGGAGCCGCAACAGAACCCGAATAATCTAATTAACGTAATGCACACGTCCTGGTTTGTCTTGTATTATTTCTGCTGTAACTTTGAAGTGGTTCGCTCATTTCCCACGAACCGTCTTCTCACGCTGTGATGCCTCTCGCCTAAAACAATGATCTTGACGAACTGTTATGTTGTTCATCGTTTCTGCTTTACATGATATTGATGACACGGTATTTTAAAAGTAGAATCCTGTTAATAATCCCCATTTTTACTACATGCATCAGTAATCTGATTACTTCCCAAACGTGCACGTTACACAGAGGAAAGGTCATAACGAACACCGAGCCTATGCATGTGACTTCAAAGAGCTTCAGCCAAACACATCAAAGCCGTCTTCCATGTAATGTGACTGTCAGCAACATCTCCTCAAATGTTATTGATGCTTTTCTGCAGGAAATGTTTTTACCTTTTGTCACAGGAAGCACAGCTGCTACTTTCAGGTTAACATAGTTGTGCCCGGGGTGTCTCATCAAATGTGAAACACCAGTCAGAGACAGGACGACAAAGGACGACATGTTGGCTGACGGTGCAATACTTCGCGCACTAACGTAATGTCCGTCTCATCGTCTCCCTCTGCAGTCTGAGCCGTACCCGTCAACCCTCCCGTGTTTTTAACCTGTAAAACAAAAAATAGGCCTAATTTTAAAAAGTGGTAAAAAGTGTCCTCCGGTAGAGCAGGGGGCAGTATTGTGTTTGACTTTAGCTGAAAAACGTTATCCGCCAGTAAACACACAGAAGAAGAAAACACGTGGATGAGTCCCAGTGGACGGGAGAGAGATGGAGACGCAGCTTTACCCGCCAAAACAGTTACAACTTTATGTAAGTAGACAAATGCGCCCAATTAGCTACTAAGGTTTTAGCTTGCGGGTTTACGGACCGACAGCAAAAGAAGGGACTTTTGTTCCCCGAGTTTGTCCTTGAGACAACTTGCTAGTGAGCATCTGTGGCTAGTTTCAAGGAGTATTGTAAATCCCCCCCCGCCCAGAGGGACGCCTCGGTTGCTTCTCCCTTTGTTTTGTTGCTTTCTCTTATTTTAAAATGTCTCGCTTTCACCTCTCCAGACGCTGACAGGCAAAGGAATGCACCTGAGCTTACAGTACAGATGGCACAAAGCTCTTTTATTATGTTGTCGTTTTATAACTTTCGATTTGTGTTGGAGGTCAGCGGTTGTCCCGCTTTTGGTTTCAGTACAAAAAGGTAAACTTTATATTGTTTTGCTACGACTTCTGTATGGCCTTCTGCATTTCCCTTCCTTATTTTGAGGTTTGAAGCAGACAGTTATTTTGAACCTGATTTGTAAGTTATTCTTGTTAATTTAACGATAACTATTGTTTATGTTGAGTAACTTAATGGTAGGGTGTTACATGTTGGGGCCTCTGTTTGAGCCATTGTTGTGTAAAAGAGAATGAAACTTACATTCTGACCACTTTCAACACATACGCGTACATGTAGTCAGACAAACAGGTTTGTATTAAAGGCCCTTAAACACAACATTCAAAGTTAACCTCCTCACCCAAGCTCAACGTGGGTTACGGTGCTCGCCAGCGGGTGAAAGCCAAACCCAGATTCACCCCGTTTGGGGTTCGCCTCGCTATAGTTGCGTTTCCTCTGCGACCTTCGTTGCTTTGTCTTCGATCCTCGCTTGCAACATGGCTCCTGGTCACTACGTTTCATAGAGGTTAGAGGTCACTCACAGAAATGTACAGGCAGAGGGCTGCAGATACAGACACCAACACACACTTCTAGTGGGACAGAAGTGATGATTGAAATGGATTATTTGGTTGTTTTTGTTTTTAACTAGTACTCGTTGAAATAGCACTTCTTTAAAAACAAGGTAAACACTGATGACTCAGTTCCCCTCTCCACTCTGCCTGCTTCAAAACAGAGAAGACAACAGCTTTAAAGTTTGACAGTAATGTTTATTAAATGAACAACCATGCTGACTGAACACGTCGACGTTCACATTACAAACCCAGAATCTCTCCATCAGGTCCGTCGTCAGAGCTCAAGTTCTGAAGAGAGTTGAAATTCAGTTCACAAGTTGCATTTTTTTTCCTTTTTTTTTATGATTCAACCTCAACTTCACTTCTTGAGACACAAGTGGAATGAAACGCAACAGAATACGGATGAACTCAAAACTGTCCGACTTCTATCCATCAGCGTCCCTGCAGCAGAAGCAGATCGTTTTCTTCTTCGCTGTCATGAGAACTTTGTCCGTGACCTTTGACAACTGTGTTCTGTGTCTAGTTATTAGCGCCGTGAGTTCTGGCAGTCTAGAAGTCCTTCGAGCTCAAACACAGACGGGACTCATTGTCCTGTTGACGTAAATGTCCATTGAGTGTGTGTGCATGTGTGTGTTGTAAGTTGCATTACCCTTTAACGACTCATCGCCTCCCTCTCTCTCTCTCTCTCTTGTTTTACCATTTCTTACATGTCGATCTATCCGTCACTCCTAATGACGTGAAACAGTGTGACGTTGTAGAGCACCTGGTGTCCGTTGTTCCAGGCGTACAGCGCTCTCTCTCTGGGGTTGTAGTCCATCATGCTGATGTGGGAGTACTGGTTATGGAAGGGGATGTCTGTGTACTCGTACGTGGAGGAGTTGGTGTGGTAGGCAAAGTGCACCTTGGCCCCGGCCAGGTGGGAGTTGGTGACATACAGGGTGCCGCAGATCATAAAGGCCTCACCTGCGCTGCGCTTAGGAAACCCCGTGTCCCAGCTCCGGAGGACTTCCAGCGAGCGAGAGTCCAGACGACTCACCTGCATGCAGAGAAGGAAGGCTGAGCGCAGATCACATGATGATAAAACAGTTCACATATCACTGATTGCAGAGTCAACAATCTTTTTTCACAATGTCGGTTGAATTGAATGAGAAGAGGCCTTTTGTGTGTCCATTGATGGACAGTCACTAATATAACTTCATCACATGCAGTGCTTAAGTATTTTGACATATTGGCCGACATTAGCTTAGTGTAGATGTATCTGTATTAGCATATGCGCCAGCCTATAAGCAACAAGCTATAGTCCACCAGAGACGGTTTCTGTTAATTACAGTTACTAAGCTATAAGTGTGTGGCGGTACCGATTCCCCAGATTTCATCTTAATGTGAAGAACCACATAAAAAAATCACTTACTTTGAGAAACAAATCACACAAGTGCCTTCACAATGATAAAATGCCTCCTTAAATTAATGAAAAAATACATTAGCATTAGCTTATCGTTAGGCAGTAACGAATGGTACTAAAATCTGCCCTGAAGCAGGGAACATGGTGTAGAGGTGTCCTTTTAATATTCACTCCAGCTACGTTTCAGAGTGCTCAAAATCACCACCGCAAAGAAGTCTCAATAAGACATAAAGAAACATTGTGGCTGGCAATATCTGCTGCAATGAGGTGTGCATTAAATGAAGGATGGATCAGAATACTGTGTGTGTGTGTGTGTGTGTGTGTGTGTGTGTGTGTGTGTGTGTGTGTGTGTGTGTGTGTGTGTGTGTGTGTGTGTGTGTGTGTGTGTGTGTGTGTGTGTGTGTGCAGCTCTCTACCCTCTTAAGAAAGAGCGTCTTCACACGCTGATTGGAGGGTACATGCACCACGCTGCTCTCAAGTCTTAATTAGGAGCCGGTCTCCACACCGTGCACAACAGGTGATCTGCACAACCTCCAATCAACTCAGGGGAATTGTGACATTCAGCCAAAATAAATTGGAAAAAGGGAAATGACAAGTGTCACAGAACGAGGGACTGACACAAGTGCATTACAATTTACTTGTTTTCAAATTTTGAATTGAAAATACTGTTAAAAACAATCTTTTGCTGAATTCTGGATGGAAACTGATTTAACAATCGCTGTTTGGAGGTGGAGTTTAACAAGCCGTCAATTACGTTATAAAGTACCCGTGTAGGAATTCCTGTCACACACACACACCCTCCCCTTCTAGGTATAAGCAACGGTTTCTAACAAGTGCACGGTAATAGAGAAAATGAGCTGTACACTGTAAATTAAAATCAAAACTACAAACACTTGCTGTTCATTATGATAGATTACATTATTCAATGCAGAAACATGTCTCTGTTCTAACGGGGGTTTTAAACTGTAGGAGTTTATTATCACTTCTGAACGGTAAAGTAAAAACATATATGTATGTTCTTTGCTTGTTTGTACACACACAGAGTGATTGTACCATAATGTTTCCAGCGTTTGGGATGGAGGTGTAGACGGCCCAGAGTCCCATCTCGTCAGCCATGAGGTCGATGTCAGAGGATCCTCCCCAGCTGTAGGGGAAGGTGTTGTTGTATCCGGCTCCACTCAGGCTGCGCTGGAGCAACACACTGCGGGAGCGGAAGTGGTACTGAATCTGGAAACAGGCACATAAACCTCTCACTCGGATAACCCGATCATCAAATTCCTATTCCTAATTCCAAACTTGCAGATTCCAATTTTGTATTTATCTTAAGAACTATAATCAAAAGCAGACACACAACTTTTCTCTCATGCAAGTTACTTAATAATAGTCAAAGTTTTATTGTAAACATACATTTTCTCCAAAACGGCACCAAGTCACAGGACTTTCTCTCAATCTCACTCCAACATCTCAGAATAAAAGTGTTCCAGGACAAATAGTATTTGATTGAAAACGAATTATAGTATTTATCTAACATGTTTTACTTTCCCAGAAGAAAAGAGGTGCAGCATATCCGTATAACAACACAGCTAATGTCATTTACATCAGACCGACGACATGTTCGTGCAACATGTATGACGTTACTGCTGCGTGTGCGACACATGACGTGAAAATTTGACGTGCAAAAACTCCGATATAAGAGACTGATCGTCCGGTGGCCGACCGATTGTTGCATCTCTACTTCTCCTACCAGGATGTTGCTCTGGTGTTTGTTGTAGTAGAGTGACCCGTTGTACACCACATGGCCGGTTCCTGCCCAGGGGTGAGGCAACAGATGCTGCACAAAGTTCTGCCCCTTTGTGAAATCCCCCATGGTTCTGTACTCCAGCACACGCCTGCCCTTATAGTAGCCGTCCATCGACCACACCTGACGGAGGAAGAAAGAGAAGGTTTACCTCTGCATGCACGACGCAAAATGCACACCGAGCGTTAACTTCAGTCAATAATTGTCACCCGCCATGCTCACCAGCAGCTGGATTAGATAATGACATGGTGTGGCTGGTGCTTAAAGCACACTCCTTCACAGCGACAGCAAACCAAAGACATTTACTTGCCGTACGCTCAACTACTCACCGGAACAGCGGTTGTCTAATCATAGCTTAGCAACCGTAACAAAACCAAGGAGCCCATCACTTTTATGTTGGATTACAGGTTCAACTATTAAAAGCTACATTCAGAGCCGACACATCCACTGTGGAGTGTTTCTAGTATATTCCAAATCTTCAACTTTTAGTGTGTAGGTGTTCGGTTTTACATTTTGGGATTTGGTTATTCAGTAGCCTGTATGCTAACTGCCAATACATGTCGTCACATGTTGGGCGCCTGACATCCCTCTCACTCAAAAGGCAGGGAACGTCCCGCTTCAGTTCACCTCGGCTGTAACAAAAACAACTTTTTCAAGCCTCAGTCTTCTAGCACATTATGTATGTAGCCATCAAATCCATATTGGTTTTGAAATGAGCCAGTTTTCAACCCAAATGTAGTTAGCATTAATTAGCCAACACTTGCTTGCTACAGCTTATACAATCGTCCTACATGGTTCCCTCTTACACCCTCCACAACCGTCTGATCCCTGGAGAAACTAACGGAGAACTGGAAGACGGAGAGGGAGGGGAGAAATAAGACGGGAGGAAAATGGAGTGTAGACAGCACGGTGGATTAATTACGCAAAGAGGGACGAGAGGTGAAGAAGATGAAAGAGCGTCGTCGAGACAGAGCGTTTTTTGGTTTAAAAAAAGATGCTCGTTATTTCCTCTGCAAACAGAGAAAAGTGCAGAGGTCGAAAAGAGGGAGCAGATGAAAAGGATATTTATTTATTTTTCGGGAGTCAAAGACAATAAATCCTCTCCTGCAGTGGCAGCAGCATTTTCTTTTTTTAAATCACAGTTCATTTGTAGTCGCAACATTTAAAATACACATTGAATCGGAGACTTTCAGACAAAAGGCAACTGATTGCAGTGATCCTGAAAGCCTTCACCACATCGCAAAGACAATAAAATAGACTGATTGCTCTCTTTACCTACCAACACATACTTCCTGTCGTTCCAACCTATCCCCCCCGTGCCACCGGCTCATCTGATGGAGCTTTCACTGTTTTAATTCCCTTTAAAATAGTTTCAGAAAGGGAACTGGAGTCCCTTTGTTTTCTGGCAGCTGTAATCGTCTTGCATTTGAATGCACCATTTGCTTTATATAAACAAGCCCCAGACGATGATTATACAACGAACGGTGCGTGCTAGAAAGTGGGTGGGGAGTTGTTTTATGAACTCACACCTTAATTTGAGAGATTGTTGCATTGTTTTCTTGACTTTGAACGCTCTCGTTCGGTGCACATATTTATTCTTAAATTCAGCACCTTGAAGTGTGCAGCGTTGTGCTGTGTTGTCTCTTCTCCCCATAGACTGCATACATACTTCCCTTACAAAGAAAAGCATTATACATTGTTGCCTTTATAAAGTTTGGTCCGCTTTGTGTTCTTTCCACAAACAAACGAAGAGGATTAATCATGAAACTCCGACAGTTTTGGTACTGCACCGTCAACGCTACATGGACCCGCATGGGGAAATCTAATTAGGATGACTGACAGCAGGACAAGCAGCACATTAGGGAACGTTATGCGTTAATTAATGTTCTCCGGAGTTCATGAAGAAATTACAGATAAAGAGCGTTATTGGTCGAGACACACAGGTAGAAACAGGGTCGACAAAGAGGCGTGAGAGCGCTAAGTTATTGGGGTCACTGCCAAAAATTAAAGTAGCACAAGCTCAACACGCGTCGCACGGACCTCAGACAGACAGACTGTTGTTGTTGTAAGAAATCCATATACGTGTCATTTTTATTCCTTGTATCACTTCAGGGTTAGGAAGGAGAAGATCAATGATTACAGCAACCAATGACCCTTAAAGTAAACCCATCTTTAACTTCTTAATGCAACATGTCGACTCTTTTTCTCCTCTTCCTCTTTGTTGTTGTTCTTTTTCATCGCCTCCAATGCAGCTTTCATACCATCTTGCTTGCCTGTCCCGACTTTTGCTCAACATTCTCCCGCTTCTTCCCCCCCCCCGCTCTCTTTGTTTCTTCCTCTGTCTGTCCACCCCCTCTTTCATTCTCCTGCCCCCCCGTCCCTTCAAACCTCCAACAGGCCTCAATCTCTCTTTCATTCCTGAGCCTCTCTCATCCTCTTTCACCCTCCCCAGCAGAGGCATCTTGACAGATCAGTGGAGATCCACACCTCAGCAGCTGTTCTCCAATACAGCGACAGGTGTGTGAATGTGTGTGTGTGAGAGAGTGTGTAACGTACAATGCGTGCACACACATTCACTCACTAATGAGCTAATGAAGAATTCATAAATGCCAAACTGGGACCCTGTGCAGACAGCGTAGTCATGGATACCAAAGGATGTATGAGAATTACTTTACTTACAGCGCTTGTGTGTGTGTGTGTGTGTGTGTGTGTGTGTGTGTTGCTCTAGTTCCACACAGCTTTACCTGATAAGATACAGGTTGCCCTGCCTGGAAAATCTTAAATATTATTTTTTGCCAGTTGCTAGGTGATGTTTCTGATGCTTAATACCTTACGAACCTTATGAAATATCAAAGGCCGCCACCGCCACCTGCCTACACACACTACTAGTGTTCACACACACATCACTGTTTTTTATCTGTATTTTTTGAGGGTGAAAAACTGTTGTTGGGAAATTGATAAAACAATTTCAGTGCTTTGGGTGTTTGTGCCCAGCGAGCACATTTCATACGTATGAACAGGGCGCCACCTTCCAAAGAGGCACACACACACACACACACACACACACACACACACACACAGTATCCAGGTGTAGTCCACCCACATGGTAAAGCCTATTTTTGCACAACCCTGTGTGACTTTAATACTTGACGAATGAATTAGTACCGAGTATTTTTACAGTTTCAAGTGAAATCATAGAGAAAAACTAAAATAATATTTGTGTGGAAACACGGTCCTGGTCCTGCAGTGCCGTGCTCTGGGGTTCAGGAGCTTAAAGGTCGGAGAAGGTCGTGGAAGCAACTGGCAGGTCACACATGTGCACTGCTTGTTTTCATTAATGTCATTTTAAATGATCGTTAATGTTTATTACAGTATTTCTGCTACTATCCAAGAGAAGAACATATTTGTTGCCATGTTATAGTCTTGTTATATTTATCTTGTGCTATCTTATGCCCTCAATGTGTGAATTGTTCCCTGTGGTATCGAAAATCACTATTTTTCAAGGTATTGTATCAAAGCTAGAAATTCGAGGCTCATTATACAACATATATGTTTTAAACAATGCAGGTTTGAAAATATAAAAAGAATCTGCTCTGCAAATGTTTCACGAGGAAGGGAATGCATCCAACGGGTTTGTTATGCCTCAGGGAAACACTAAATGTATACGTAACAAGTTTGTTTACAAGAGAGCTCCACGTGGTTCCTTTAAGCTGGAAGAAAAGCAAGATGAAAGTGATCTCAGCAGATTAAAGCTTGTTATAGTTTCACGAGCTCATTTGAAATACAAATCCAGAAAGAACTTGTGTCTGGTATACAGCATTAACACAGACAGACAGAAAAAGCAAACAGACACTGGGAGCAGGAAAGAGCTCAACCCGTTACAGTTAAAGTCCCACACTGGTAACTGGGAAACAGAAGGCAATCACTGGGATGCTGCTGCTGTGTGTAGCTGCTGCTGTGTGTAGCTGCTGCTGTGTGTAGCTGCTGTGTGTAGCTGCTGTGTGTAGCTGCTGTGTGTAGCTGCTGCTGTGTGTAGCTGCTGCTGTGTGTGTGGCTGCTGTGTGTAGCTGCTGCTGTGTGTAGCTGCTGTGTGTAGCTGCTGTGTGTAGCTGCTGTGTGTAGCTGCTGCTGTGTGTAGCTGCTGCTGTGTGTGTGGCTGCTGTGTGTAGCTGCTGCTGTGTGTAGCTGCTGCTGTGTGTAGCTGCTGTGTGTAGCTGCTGTGTGTAGCTGCTGTGTGTAGCTCCGTCTCATCACAAGGGAGCAGCTCTAATAGGGAACAGGCAAGGGTCACCATGGCGATATAAATCACACCTGGCAACTGGGAGACAGTCGCCTTGACAACTAGCTTAATATGCGCCCGCCGAACAGAGTGTGTGTGTGTGTGTGTGTCTGTGTCTGTGTCTGTGAGTGTGTGTGTCTGTGTCTGTGTCTGTGTGTGTGTGTGTGTCTGTGAGTGTGTGTGTGTGTGTGTGTGTGTCTGTGAGTGTGTGTGTGTGTGTGTGTAAAAAATAGGTGACGCTTGTAGCGAGTGGAGACAAAGTGCACACAGGAGTCATGTTGGAAGTAAGGCAGAAAAATATAGAGCTCAGCTTTCTGAGGAACACATTCACAGCAACACCTGCTTCACTTGTCACACACACACACACACACACACTCACAGACACACACAGACACACACACCTACCCTGCTGTCAGAGCTGGGAATCATGGCGTCAGTCATCCAGGAGCCAAAACGGGACCCCGAGGCTCTCACGGTGATTGGGATACTAACTGCAGTCAGACGACCACAACCTGTTAACACAGGATGGACATATAACGTGATAAACCTGAAATGAAGATTAAAAAAACATTGCGTTTTATATATGCAGTAAGCTAATACTTAAGATTACTTCAAGTTCTACGATGTAGTTCTAAGACAATAAATGGTCAAATGAAGTAACAGCACGTTCATATTCAGTTTGGAGCGGGTGATTTTGCCTCGTCTGGCCAGCTCGTTTATGAGCAGCCATCGCCTGCCACCGGTCTCATCGACATTTACCAACACGTCATGAAGTATATTCAAATAAAATATGCATGCGTCCCAAGCATGAACTGCAGAAGAAATGTGTTTCCATGCCACAAAATCCTAACAGAGAAAAAACACGAGTGGAGAGAGGAGGAAGGGGGGGGGGGGGGGAAGGGGGATTTGCAAGAAACATGTTCAAAAAAAAAGAAACGGTCAAAATTGGTAAAGCAGAGTCCGAGATATCAAACTCCTCTGCTGCAGTTCATAACGCTGGCTTCCTGTCCTTTTTTTAGATCTTTAAATAGCTCCCTCCGGAGCCACAAAATGGATTATTCAACTATTTTTACGGGCTGAGTACTGCTCATGAAAATAAATGCGTTTAATCTGTGGCGTGCACTTTTAAACCACTTAAATGCCAGACATTTCTTGTGCTTGACTTGACCCATATAACCCTAAGAAGGCCTTTGAAGGCAGCACAAGTAATACTTTTCTGTGCTTATTACTGTCCCTTATTACCGAGTTTGTTCATGCAGCTGTGTAGCCTGGTCTCCAGCAGTAACACCCTCTGCTGAAGCTCCTCGTAGTCGTACGCTCCGATCTCTTCCTGAATGGCTGTCAGGATGATTGACAGGTTGTAGAGCTCCAGTCGCAGGGTGGCAAGCGTCTGCAGGTCCAATCTGTACTGCTCCACCACTGACAGAAGGGGTCGTAGCTGAGACATCTGGCCCTTTAACTCCTGTGGGTGCATGAAAGTTGGGAGAAAAGATGTGTTCCACACTAATGTGGATAAATCTGATACAGCATCTATTTGCCTCTCTCTTTTGGAAACGGTAGCTCAGAGTAAAGCCACTGCTCCTTCACAGCTAACTGACGTAGCTTATGGTCAGGACGCCCTCTGAGCGCGACTACTTATCTGTGGATGCAGACAGTAATTATGTTTCTTCCTGTCCTCACTCCTCCATCCCCGCAGCCTGTCACCTGGAAATTGATAGAGTGAGGATAGAGGAGGCTTCCACAGGAGCCACAGGTGTATGTTATTAACCAGAAAGCAACACCCATTGAATGTGAATATGTTTCGTGATGTCAGCCGGTCTGACACCGGGGACATTAAGAGGAACATTTGGTCTGTTGTGGAAACGGCATTACTCTCTAAAGTAATGTTCCTGCACGATTTAAATATTGTAGTTTAGACAAACTACTTATGGAAACAGCAATAAAAAGCAGCAAAGGCTCTAATCTTATACATTATTAATACAAAAATAAAAAAGATTAGTTGTGTGTATAATCTGAACGATGAATGAATCATATTCATTCTTGTATTTAATGAATATTTTTGCATGACGTTTTATATGAAACTTTCGCTTGTACATTTTTAGTATTCTATTGCTTATGTTGTATTGTAATCGTTTTAATATCTTCACAGATATTGATACATAAGATGATCTTGCAATTCTGTCTCCTTTTTCTTCATCAGCCAATTTTATTTTCTTCCTCTTCCTCTTTTTAAGAATATGCAGTCAGTCATATAGTCCTTTACAGCCACACTGTCCGTTAGTGTCCTATCAGACTTACCGTAGCGCTGATCGTATCTAGATATTGCAACATATTTTGTTATCAGTATTGGCGCAGCAGTGAAAAGTTTCTTCCTCTTTGAATTTTCACTTCATCATTTCTATCCAAGTAGACCGTTTCTTTCATTCAGTTTTCAATGTCAAAATTCAGCAGAGTGGAAAAATATGCAGACATTTCAGCTTTCTTCAGAGTGCTTCAGAGAGCAGGTCTCCCCACAGGTAGCACCTGTTGCTAACACGTTGATCGACACTCATTGTTGGTGAAAAGTTGAAAAGAACATGAAACGGAAGGAAAACCAGGTTGTGTGCATTTTCTATTTTCTGAAAGGAACAATGTAATTGATTTGGTTGTGCAAAGCCTCAACTATGTCTACACATTCGAGAGTCTCGCCTCTCTCTTAAGATGATGTGTAATTAAACATTTATGGAAAGAGGCTTCCCCACCCACACACTTTAAATGGCTGATTGACTTGATGTCATGTCTTAAGAGCCAAAAGCTTTCTCACATATTTTCAAAGGTCTACACACTGAGCTTCCACTTTGACTTCCTTTAACTTACATTTACTCAATTATGGTTATTGTTATTATTCTGTATGTAGCTAATATTACTTCTAGCGTGCAGAAGTAGCTCTTGTAAAGAAATCCAATAAAAACAGCTTTGAAAGAAAGAGACTGTGTCCGTCATGAGCAATTGCCGTCTCCATCGTCGCGTCTCTTCCTCTCATCTCTCTCCCACATCCGCTGGGAGGAGCCAACGGGAGCAAGAGATGTAAGCGAAGCGAGGAGCCGTGTTAGCTAAATGGAACGTGCCCCCAGAAAATGCTGGAGGGACGGCACATCCCATCTGGCCTGGGAACGCCTCGCAATCTCACAGGAGGAGATGGAAGATGTGGCTAAAGGAAAGTACGTCTGGGCTACTCTGCACAGATAAGCAGCAGAAAATGAAGAGAGAAAGTTGAGAGATGCATTTTGGCCTCACGTCAACGGTTTGAAACTTCTTTTTCTATGACTGAAAATGTCGGGTTTAAATGTGAGCCCGTGTGGAAGGAGAGAACTGAGCTTTTTCTTCAATCAGCTTGAAGGAAGATCAATATTTAGCGTGCGCATTATATGTGTGACACATGACTGTGTGTTGCAGCACAGCCCTTTTATTTCCCCCGTCTTAGTCTCGACACTTCGGCGTTTCTTCACCCTCAAACCTTTATATAACCGTTTGCTGTTTATCGAGAGAAGTTGGATTTGATATGGCAAAAAGAGAAGGATTAAAAGAAGTGTCAAAAGCGAAGACAAAAAGCTTATCATCTCGTCAGAACATCTCACGCCCCCGCACACAAACACAACAACACACCCAGGAAACAGGCTTGGCAGTCAGTCAAACACTTTATGAGTCTAATCCCTCCTCTGCTATCTTCAAAATCAGGACTTTAGCACTTTTCTGACATCACTTTAAAAACATTTTCTGCTTTTCTGCCATCAATGTTGACATGTCACCAGAGAATAGTGGGAGCATTTTGTGATGGCCTTGGTTGACCTTCATTTGGCTGCTTCATCCTCACGACTGGTATTGGGATCATTATTTGCATATAATTGTAAGTTCATTAATATGCATTAGAATCATTCTTGACAAAATGCTGCAAATGTCACGGCCTGTTAGATAGTTAACGCTTTAGCTGGCTAATGCCTCCCCTGCCATGTGTCTTCCTTCATCTTAATCTCTCTCTAATCTCTCCTCTCCTGTTTCACTCCTTTATCTCCCCCCTCTGTCTGCCTAACCTTTACCTCCCCTCTTACGTTACTCTGCTCAACCCTCTCATCCCCCCCCTCCCACAGGGGAAAATGGTAATATGCAATAAGCTATCTTTTACTCTCTATTTCCTCGCCTTTTCTCCTCCATCTCTCGGATGCCCTCCATCTATCAGTCCTTCTTAATCTCTCTGTTTGACCTCCACTTCATCTCCCCCCCCCGAAGAGATTAAAATACTGTTAAGTTATTGATACATTTACTGTAGCTGCACATCGCATAAATATTCACCAGTTCTGCCTTTTAGTGCAAAAGCTTATGACTGAGAACCCCCCAGGAGCAACAAGCGCGCGCACGCACACCACACACACACACACACACACACACACAGACCCCAGAGCCCTGCAATGTTGTTAAGAAGATGCTCGGCGACAGATGAAAGGCAGAATGGCTTTATGGTGAGAAAAACGGAAATAATCTCTATTTGGGGAAGTAAGGGGTAGGTGTGTGTGTGTGTGTGTGTGTGTGTGTGTGTGTGTGTGTGTGTGTACACATGCTATGGAGCCTTTTCCCAGTTCATATGGCACCTCGTGCGTTTATATATTAGATATATTATTCTATAATGTTGGAATAATGTCATGTTTGCTATTTTTAAAGGAATAGTTTGACATTTTGAGAAAGTACTCTTATCTTGCAGAAAAGAAGAAGAAGAACCTGTATGGTAAATATTTAGCTAAAGTCAGCAATCTTAACAGTTTCTAGGCAACCGATGGAGATTCCAGGAAGTTGCTACTCCACGGCAAGAAACAGTCTGAAGCATACCCCCCCCAGTAAAACCACAAATTGTAGTTTTGAACTTTATTCAATGAGCTTTCGAGACACTGATTTGCACATGAAAAGACGTGTAGTTTGAATTTGGTTGAAAAGGATTGTACTTCAATGTGACGCATGTCCTAAATACAGATTGAAGTGTTGCCCACTTTTCACATTTAAATCCAACAAGACATTAATCGCCAAATCAATGCTTACTGGGAAAGTTACATGCAAGTGTAGACGACACTTTACAGGGTTTAACTACCTTTTAGAGTCCTTAGCAGTACTCAGCTGCCAATTGCAGACATTAAACCAGCAGTGTCACAGCTGATTTAACCGTTTGGATCATTCGCCCCTCAGATCCACAGCCTTTCCTTCTCTATAGCTCTTGAGATAATCTTCCACTTGCCTGCTGGTTTGTTGTTGGCACAGAAAACACACACTGATGAGATTAGTACTCCTAATTTATGAGGTGCAATAAATGTAGATTTCCCTCGATAAAAGGCAATACTTATCCAGCCAGGTAATCTCATCTTCTCTCCTGCAAATTTAAAACACCGCCACCAAACAGTGAACATAAACTCGCTCTGCTTTTGTGTGTGCAAATATTATGTAGATTTCATCATTAATATTTAAATGTGAGACTCATTCCAGAAAGATTCTTTTTTTTGGACAGCTCAAAGTCTTAATGTGTGCAGTGATGCTGCAGTTTTGCTGGCACCTTCTGCACAAGCTGTGAGAGACTTTTACACGGCGGACATGAAGCCAGTGAATTGACAGCTTCAAGACCAATTTTGTCCCCTTCATGAAAGATGCTCGCGTGTCTGAGTGCGGGCAAGAAACTTCAGCTTGGCATGCGTGAAATCAATGTTTTCACACCAAAGGTTATGTGTTCCCTACAGCGACTGTCTTACACCGTGTGTGTCTGGGTGTCGGACTTGGTGTGTGTGTGTGTGTGTGTGTGTGTGTTTACCTGCAGGCCCTTTGCCGTCAGAGTGCGGGGGTTGGCGACATAAGTGTGTAAACGTCCGTCCACTCCTCTCAGCAGCGGCTCAGAGTCTCGGACATACTGCAGGTCTCTGGATGTCCGCAGGTCTACCACCTCCATGGACTGACTCACATTCTGAACCTAACACACACACACACACACACACACACACACACACACACACACACACACACACACACACACACAGTTGATATGATAATTGATTATCGTTAGCATCCTGCACATCGCCAGAAAAGCTTATGATTGGTTTTGGCAGTTGTTTGATGACGACCACCTGCTGTTTGTTTCTAAACACCTGTTGTTATTCAAGATGATTGTGCGATGATGCGATGGAATATTTAAAGGGTTGTTCCACCCACATTCCGTGGTATCTACAGTCGCCTTGCAGGTAGTTTAATCTGGAAATATCCATCTGTGTGATTTCTGCTTCCGCCCCATTTCAATAAAAGATACAAATGGAATTTCATGTGTGCTACTTAATATTTACAAACGTTGTGTCTGTTAATCCACAAAAAGCACAGAGGGACTATTTATTCTTTAGTCTCAGTTTAAGATCATTTTACCGTGCTGCGTGTGTGTGTGTGTGTATTTAAGAGCTGTACAACATGTTCTAAGTGAGTTTGATTTCTATGTCACTGTGACAGTATTGACTCAATTATATCAACACGATTAATATTCTTCAGCCTACCAGGCACCGGTGAGGCTGCATTTCATTACAGCAGGGCTTTGAGCTGAACGCTAACATGCTGATGTTTAGCAGGTGTCATTTTGATGTGAAGCACACACACACACACACACACACACACACACACACACACACACACACAAAGGACAGCTGAGGCTGATGGGAATGTCATCAGTTGTGCAGGTATTTGGTGATTAACTAAAGTATTGTACTAATTAAGATGTTAACCTGATGGTGGAGCTAGATGAACATCAAACAACAAAGTCATCAATACTTTTCCTCTTGGGAACTTGAATATTTGGTGCAAAAATGACAGCAATCCATCCAATAGTTCGTCAAGATATTTCACTATGAACTAAAAAATGTCAACCTGATGAGGAAGAAAAGTTAAGGGATCAACAAAGTCATAATCCAAAATGTGGAGGGAAGTTGATTCTACATTAGACACATTGCTTCTGAATTTTGATGACAATTTGTAAAGCTGTGAGCGCCACAGGCAAAATCCCTTCCATCTCAATTTCAAAGGGAAGGCGGCAGAAATCTCAGGGACAGATGACTCAAAGACGGAGAAATGAAACCAAACTGACCCTTTAATATTCCAGCCACCATGACTCAACGACATGATGCAAAGTCACACACATCACATGTCTCTTTGAAGCACCTTCTCATTAGATCCATTTAAAACATGAGATTCTCACCTCGAGTCTTTTCTGCTCTAAAGAAGCAAACACACTCCCACACTTCTTCCCATTAAGCGCCCTGAAATGCTACCAGATACTTGCAACCTCTTCTGATATTGGATGGAATAACAAGCGTGAAAAAAAGAAAACCCATTATCAAAATGACCCAGATATCAGAAGTGATACGAAAAACAACCAACAAACAAACAAACACTTCGGCAAAAACCCACCCACACATCTCCCACTGTAACACATGCTAGGGAGGACGGAGACAAACGGATAGATCTGAACAAAACACACACACACAAACACACAAACACACATTCACGCTCTGCAGGATCTAGGTGTCACTTCAAGACACGCTGAGCTAATTAAGATTCATAAATACAGAAGCGAGGAAGAGAGCGAGGAGAGAGGAGAAGAAGTTATTTCAGATAGTGTTCATCTTTGTGTGAGGAGAGTGCAGGATGTGAATGAAAATAATTCTCATGATGTTATCGTTAGTGTGCCGTGGTACACTTCTTACTTTGGCGAGAATACAGGATGTATATATCCTGATGTGTGAGCCTTGCAGTAAGTGCATGCTTTAGGAAATGTTTGCTGGCCTGATGGTGTTCAATAATTCATCAACGTCACAAATCATTTTTATTTCTCTCTCAGGAAGCACATATACATTTAGAGAATTGTGCTTACGCTGCCAGATGCATATCCTCACATAAACAAAACACATAATGTATATGAACACATAAACATTCAAGCATACAAACGCTCACACAGAGCTGCACCATGCAATATAGAGAGAATTGTTTCTGTCACACCCATCAGTCAGTTTTTCCTTTGCGTTTAAAACTCTTGTAGCATATTGAATGAGTGGGAGTCTTTAGAAGATACAGCTACTGATGTATTAGGGATACGTCTGTCAGTGAAACTGGAGTGTGTGTGTGTGTGTGTCTGTTCATGTGTGTTTCTGCAAGTGTCAAAACAAAGACACAGTCCAGTGAATATTTCATTCCACTATGCTGACTTTCTCCTGTGCTGCATCACAATGTTGACCACTGAAACATGCAGGGAAGCAATCAGAGTCAAAAGAGACAAACACCAACAAACACACACACACACACACCTGTTCAGTCAGCAGGCGTAGTTGTCGACTCCGAGGGTCTCGTTTGCAGAGGTTTCGTGCCGGAGCGACCACCGTGCAAACACACCTGCCGTCAGGATCTGAAGCTGTGCTGTACACCTGCCAGCCGTCCTCTGATCCCGGGTACAAACCCTGCCACACAAACAAGCTGTGTTACTCAAGTCACTGCAGGAGTACTAAGTGCATTCAACAGAGAAGAAGGTCTCAGTAAAACACTATTGTTTAAAAAAGACAATTTTATTGAAATTCTTCTACAATTCGTCCAGTAACCAGCATGCACATGTGATATGTTGTCTTATAGTGCTAAAACAACAACTACATGAACATATCTGTAACAATTGTTAACAATATTGATGAACGACTCATAATTGTGAAGTGAAAAGGGCAAACTGGCTCCAGCAGCTTCTAAAATGTGACGAATATCTACTTTCACTCATTTCAAAAGAAACATCTAATGTGCTTCTAGCATGTGCATACAGCACGAGCTCCATGAACACTGGCATTGGTGTTAATATTGTGCCTTTAATCACATCCCTGAAGACACATATTAGCACACACAGTACATGTTTATGACGTGCAGGAATCTTTGGGTGTATGAAAGTGACAATGACAC